>NC_045549.1:10409160-10748369 GCF_009769535.1 Thamnophis elegans
TATTCTTAAATCAAAGCTCTTCCCCCCCCCCCAAAAAAAAAGAAAAACAAAATTTAAACTTCTGATTAAAGGTTGGGATCAAGCTGTGAAAAGACAACAGAAGGCGAGTGAAGGACCTTGATGTTTTGCACACTAGGCATATTACAGGCAGGGGGCCTAAAGGCAAGGAATACATCATGTCTGAGTTTCGGGGGGGAGGGGGAGAACCAGGATACTATAGAGGAGGGCAATTTATTTACTTTCATTTCTTTCACTCCCCTGGATTCTTCTTCCCTGATCACATTCTATCTCTCATGCCCTAGAGCAGTGTTTCTCAACCTTGGTGGACTTTAAGTCTTGTGGACTTCGACTCCCAGAATTCCCCCGTCAGCTGTGCATGCGCGCACAAGCGAAGCACATGCACGAGTGAAGTGGCAGTAAAGCTCGCCGGAACCCACTCCTGGGCTGCGCATGCACCAGCCTGCCACTCACACGAACCAGTTGTGAATAGCCCACGGCCTGGGAGTTGGCTGCAGCCCACCAGTTGGGGACTCCAGCTGTATAGGACCATGAAGACCAGTTGTCTCAAACAGCCAGAAGTCGTAAGGTTCATTTTTCTCTCCCAGATGTTCTGCTTCAATTTTCCTTTCCATTCCTTTTGTATCTTTCGACTTGTTTTGACAAGTGGCCTCCTAAGAGAACAAGGGCAACGACTGTTCTTGCCTCTATCTTTGGTTTGAGGACAGCTGAGAAGGAATGAGAAGGTTTCCTTTTCAAAACTACTTTATTATTTGGGGGGGGGGGTAACTCTGCAATGCAGGCGTTACCACAGATGTTATCTTAGCTAGAAAACCAGAGGGTTACATATCAATGTAGGGGAAGAGGCAGGTTCTTGGTCGGAGAACATTGTCTAGTTACCTCAACAAGAGCCAGATGTGGTGGATTCTCAGACATCTGCAGACTGCTAAAAAAACGCCGGCAGATGCTGAGGGAGCATAAATGAGGATGCTTCTGGGACATGATAACTCTAGTCGAAATGCATTAAAATGGAATTCGGGTAGTCCTCAACTTATGACCACAATCGAGCCCAACATTTCTGTTCCTAAATGAGACATGCGTTAAGTGCCTCATTTTATGATTTTTCTTGCCGCATTTGCAAAGTGAATCACATTGTTAAGTTAGTAATATGGTTGTTAAGTGAATAGAAATAATAGCAATAGCACTTAGACTTATATACCGTTTCACAGTGCTTTGACAGCCCTCTCTAAGCGGTTTACAGAATCAGCCTCTTGCCCCCCAACAATCTGGGTCCTCATTTTACCCACCTTGGAAGGACGGAAAGGCTGAGTCAACCTTAAACCTGGTGGGATTTGAACTGCTAAATTGCAGGCAGCTGGCAGGCAGCAGAAGTAGCCTGCAGTACCGCACTCTAACCACTGCGCCACCAAGGCTCATGTCTGGCTTCCCCATTGACTTTGCTTGCTGGAAGCTTTGTAATTTTGAACCGTCGCTAAATGAATGGGTGTAATTCGAGCACTATCTGTATTCAGTTCCTGAATTTGAAAAGTCAAAAGCAAAAACCACTGAAGGAGAACTTGATGGGAGTCATATTCTTAGAAGTCTAACATCCCTTTGTCCTGATCTGCAATGCAGTGCAATAAATACAAGGTCACCATTTACTTTTCCAAAGAAACAGCTAGCCAGCATCGCAAATAATTTATGGCGCTCTGAATTCTATTACAATATTGACTTTTCCATTTCTTTTTGCAAATCCTTTTTTTCAGTATGCAAACACAGAAGCACTTATTTAAAATTGCATAAGGATTGCCCGTGGACAAAACAACCCTTTTCAAGGTGGATTGAAAAGTTTAAATCAGAGGTCTTCAAACTTGGCAACTTTAAGACTTGTGGGCTTCAACTCCCAGAATTCTCTGGAAGTAGAAGTCTACAAGTTTTAAAGTTGCCAAGTTTGGGAGCCCTGGTTTAAATAAACAATAAAAATCCTTCTTAACAGCTTCATAACTGTAACTGAAAGACAATTCATAGGGTCAAAGCCAACCAAGTATAAACTTTTAACGTAGCGTTTCCCAATCTTGGGCAATTTTACGATGTGTGAACTTCAACTCCCAGGATTCCACTGTATGCTGGCTGGGGAATTCTGGGAGTTGAAGTCCACACATCTTCAGGTTGCAAAGGTTGAGAAATTTCTGCCTGAAGGTCAAACATTTATTAAAACAACTGCCACAACACGTTGACTGAGAATAAATAAGTCTCCAGGTCACTTAAGGATGAAAAATATATACCGGTAATATGACAATTTCTCTTCCTCTAGCCTCAAAGTCTTTGAGCAGCATGGGTTTCTGTCCATCAAACATGGTAATATGGGGCTGGGGAGACAGAAAATAGACCCCTGTTGTTCTTCCTTTGTATGGTGTTTGACCGGCCAACTACACAACTTCTGTTGTCATTGCTACAGTCCCACAAGACCCTGGGTAAAATGTTGATGAACCTATGTGATGTCTTTTTAGATTTTGGGGGGAAAAGCTGATATAATCAGTTGGCCAATCAGGAGACTGGGAGTTCTAGTCCCACCTTAGGCATGAAAGCCAGCCAGGTGAGTTTGGGCCAGTCACTCTCCTTCAACTCAACTCACTTCATAGGGTTGTTGTTGTGAAGAAAATAGAAGGAAAAAGTAGTAGTATGTATTTTCACCACCTTGGGTTATTTACCGTGTTTTGGGGACTATAAGATGCTCCGAAGTATAAGACACACCTAGCTTTTGGGGAGGAAAACAAGGAAAAAAAATCTGCCTCTGCCTCCCAGCAGTTTGCCTCCTTGCAACAAACAGTAAACAGCCTGGTCAGTTTCAGCACAGCCTGATTTAGCAGGAGCAGTTGATTGGTGGTTGGATCGGCCTCCTGGAATACCATTGATCAGCTGTTCCAGGCTGCGGGGATCGCCGCCACCCATCGCCGCCATTGCCGACCATCGCAGCTGTCACCTAGCGTCGGTGCTGCCACCTATACCCGCCGCCTGGAATGGGCCAAAAAATGGGGCGTGCGGGGGCGGCGATAGGAGACAGCGCCAATGGGCAGCCACAGTGCCAATGGGTAGCACGATCCTTGCAACCTGGAACAGCTGATAGGCGGTATTCCGGAAGGTTGATCCAACCACCAATCAACTGCTTGTTCTAAATCAGGCTGTGCTGAAGTTGAGCAGGCGGTTTGCTCTTTGCTGCAAGGAGGCAAATTGCTGGGAGACAGAGGCCAAAGGGTGGGGGCCGGTGGGTGGGCGGGGCTTTGGCAACATTTGCTGCATAAGACGCACAGACATTTCCACCCACTTCGGGGTGTGTGGGTGGGGAAGTGCCTCTTATACTCTGAAAAGTACAGTATATAAAATAATTAATTAAAGGTAAAATGAATGAATGAATGAATGAATGAATGAATGAAATGAATGAATGAATGAAAGAAAGAAAGAATGAATGAATGGAATGAATGAATGAATGAATTTTGAGAATTGAAGGCCAATATAGCTGAAAGACTCTAGCACTGCGAAAAGTTGCCTTTAACGTTCATCCTTAAAAAATACTTATGTGTTTTCCTAGCTCTGAGTAGAGTGTGAGCATTTTCCCTGTGATTATGAAATATTCCAGCTGCTCTAAGTATTTCTCAGGATGGTTCTGCATTCCACAACAACAGTTATCTATTAATCTGTCTTTCTTTGCATAACATCACAAGCAGACAATGACTCATTGTGGTTTCCAACAATTGAAACAGCACAAAGCATCGAATTCAAAATAATAAAAGGGTTACACAACGATAGAACAAGTTCAATATAGTGGCATACAATGAAAACTAGAAAAATAGTGTCTAACCACCCAATTGCCATAATCTTAGTTGCAAAAGGCCAGCCTTATAGAATTGGTGCCAAGGACGGTACTAATTGAACTTCTATGACCAAGGGGTCCAACGTTGGCCACTTTAAGGCTTGTTGACTTCAACACCCAGAATTCCCCAGGCAGACATGCTGGCTAGGGAATTCTGGGAGTTGAGGTCCAAAGGTCTTAAAGATGTTACGCCTGAATATCCCTATACTATGGGACGGCTAGTCAACCAAGGTGGGTTGATAGCTTTCCCACTAGCCTCTGGGTAAAAGAATGTCCCTTCATGGGAGCCATGAAATATATCCAACGGGGATGAATCCACACATCTATGTTAGAATATTCTGAGATTCTATGTTATCTATATGCAATCTATCTATTCAAATCAGTTTTCTATGCAGAAAACTATATAAATGGCTGGCTGGCTGGCTGGCTGTGTGTGTGTGTGTGTGTGTGTTTTCCAGCATAACTCTGGAATGCCTCAGGTAATGAAACCTGGTACACAGATGACTTACTCTCTGGAAACAAATAATGTGGGGGTAAGACACCCCTAATAACCCTCAGGGGGAGGTGTTCTGTTAAGATACAGCCTGTTGTGCCTTCAAATGGCTTGTACTGCCGTAAAATGGCTTGTACTGTACAACGCAGTGGAGTTGCCATGGTAACAGCTTCACAGTACTCCACAAGGGGGCTCCCTCTGGTAAGGGGGGAAATTCAACATTAGAAATTATTGAGTTTTGAGGTAAACAGCTTTATGCTAGAGTAGGGCTGTTAAACTCCTGGCCCACGGGCCGGATGTGCCACATGCTGGCCACGCCCCCACCCAGTTTAGCAAAGAGGAGGGGAGTCCCGACAAGTCACGTAATGCCGCCGTGACGCCGTGAGCTTGAGACCCTTGTGCTAGAGTAAGAAGTTAAAAGAAACAAGTTGAGAAAAGGAATGGAGGCTAAATCTAATTTAACATCCCCGAATGGACGTGAGATGGAATTGATATGCCACGTTATCCTATATTCCGCATATATAACTGTTCCGCATGCATTTTCTTCTGTTGGTAACCGTTTTGCACCCGGAGGCTCACCTCATCTGTACTGGCTATACGATGGGCCAGCTCCTTTAGATTTCTCATCATGCGCTCATCTCGAAAATCGTACGGAAACGTCTCCGTCCATTCCGCCAAGAGCTGCAGGATTTTGGGGGCAATTTTCCTTAACCGGCTCTGGAAAGTGAAAGAGAGAGACAAATTGATTACCAAGATGATTGGGGGAATCTCCTTTTAAGTTGGGCAGAATATAGGTTTTCATTGTTGCACGCCAAGCGCCCTGGAAACAGAGGAGGACCAGCCAAAGGTGCCTCTGCCGGCGAAAACGGAGCTTGGGAAGGAGGATTGCAGGAGGCCGTCGCAGCTGAAAACGGAGCTTCCGTGGCCCTCCCCGAGCTCTGTTTTCATTCGCAGAGGGTTGCAGAAAGCCATCACAGCTGAAAATGGAGTTCGGGAGCCCGCTTTCGCTGGCAGAGCACTCGGGCCACCACAGGTGCCCCCAACACGAGTGACATTGAACTGGCCACGCCCACCCTGGCCACACCCACCCCAGCCACGCCCACCCTGAGGTCAAACACAGTCCTGATGCGGCCCTCAATGAAATCGAATTGACCCTCGTGTTCTATCCTGTCTTTGTCCTCTGTACTCAAACATTGGTATATTTGTATTGTATTTGTATTTTATTGGTCTTGTATGCCGCCCACTCCCGAAGGACTCCGGGCGGCTTACAATAAACAAAGGAAGGGGATAAATAGACAAATAGACAAACAACAATTTAAAATACACAATATTCATAGTTACAGTGGGGCTGGCTATTTCAACAGTCCCCCAGCCTGCCGGAGCAGCCAGATCTTAGTGGCTTTGCGGAAGGCCGGGAGAGTAGTAAGGGTCCGGATCTCCACGGGGAGCTCGTTCCAGAGGGCTGGAGCTGCAACAGAGAAGGCTCTCCCCCGGGGAGTCGCCAGCCGGCATTGGCTGGCAGATGGAATCCGGAGGAGGCCTAGTCTGTGCGATCTGATCGGTCTATGGGAGGTAATTGGCAGGAGGCAGTCTCTCAGGTACCCAGGTCCGATGCCATGTAGGGCTTTATAAGTAACGACTTATAGTATAGGTTCTCGCGCTTGAGCAGGGGGCTGGACTAGAAGACCTCCAAGGTCCCTTCCAGCTCTATTCTATTCGATTCCGTGTATTCTATTCTATTCCATTCCACATTTTCTATGTCTGCTCTGCTCTGCTCTGCCATACCATGCCATGCCATGCCATGCCATTCCATTCCATAGGCCTAAAATCCAATGACTCAAATGACCACTTACTTGATCAGTCGCAGAATCCGCTCGCCTCTGCTGCTCGGTGCAGAGATGGCAGACTTTTGCCATTAATTCATAAGGATGTACAAAAAGCCGAGAGCTCAGCAAAAAAGTGAAGATGTATGTTCTCTGTAAGCGAGTGAAAAAGAGAGAGAGAGAGAAATAAAGTTCACTGCTTATGGGTTCAGCTACCGTGGTGCAGAGGTGTTAAAATTTAATTGCACCAAATGCTACTCTCTGCAGAACCTGCTTAGAATACATCACATCCTGATTGAATAAGGCAAGAGTCAAAGTGGCAGTTACTCAGCTATATGACAATCCTTATATATAGGGTTGGGTGGACAGATTTGACACTGATTTCTAACTAACAATAAGCCCGTGGCTCTATTGTAGAGAAGACCAACGATGGCCTCTTTACAACCTGCGGATTTCAACTCCCAGAATTCCCGAGCCAGCGTGGCTGACAAATTCCACTACATTCAATAAATTTTGTTAACAGGCTTCATTTTTTTTATAGCAATAGCAGTTAGACTTATATACCGCTTCATAGGGCTTTCAGGCCCTCTCTAAGCGGTTTACAGAGTCAGCATATTGCCCCCAACAACAATCTGGGTCCTCATTTTACCCACCTCGGAAGGATGGAAGGCTGAGTCAACCCTGAGCCGGTGAGATTTGAACAGCCGAACTGCCGAACTGCAGTCAGCTGAAGTAGCCTGCAGTGCTGCATTTAACCACTGCGCCACCTCGGCTTTTATCATGGAGTGCAACCCCGCTTGCAATTCTCCAACATGGAATTTCTGTTGCGTTATGGTCATCATCCACCAGTCAATCACAGGATGGAAAATTCCACCAGGCTTCCAGAGTTTGACCAACCCTGCGCGAGTTCTCCAGAAGGGTGTTAGTCACTTTATTCTGCGCTTCCATGTGCGAGAGGTGAATCAGCTTTTTTAAGGCAACAGGAGTGTTTTGAAAATATTTGTGCAACTTATTGGAGTAAATTAAACACCAGTAGGAATCAAGCACATCGTTTTCACCTTAAGGAAACCGAAGGCGGAAACAGGCCCATCATTCATCACGGAATGCTGCTGTTTAGATCGAAGACAAATTAGATTCGGGTTTTCCCAGATGTGCCAGCATAGCTACCCCAATAAAAAGTAACTTTGAGAAAAATGCCTGTCTCTGAGTTTTTAATTGGAGTTGGGTTCTTCTAGAAAGCTGACACCAGGAGGCTGCATGGAGGCGTAGTAGGCCCAAAATGGGGTGCCGGGATGTGTGTGTGTGTGTGTGTGTGTGTGTGTGTGCGCACATGCATGGGGGGGCATGCCGCATGCTCAGGGGGTTGGAGCGCACAGGGGGAATCGCACATGCATTGCGTTATGGGGCCCACATGCTTTCAGCAGACAACGACAAAAACTTTAGCCATCACTGGGTCTAGCACAAAGCGGGTGTGTGAGTGAATTCTCTACCTCATTCGAACTCTTTTGGGATGCCACATGATTTGTGGGAAGAGGAATGGGCTTGTGCTAAACTGAGAAAGAGGCATAAGCTGCATATATTCAGCTCGTATATAATTGAAGTCACTAGGATTATTCCACAATTTAGGCTCGTGGAAACTTGGAAAGCTGCTCCTCTTGAAGAATTTTAAGTTGCAGATTATTATTTTTTTAACAATCTCAGAAAAGTTTGCAAGGAATTTCTTAGTATCACCTAACGTTAGGACACTGAAATAGCTGCGTTGTGTGGAAGAGGGTGGTTACCACATTGTCATCAATAATACAATTGTTTGTTCGTGTAAAAAAGACATGACAGATGGGGGTGTATGAATTCCACCCAGCAGACCAAACAGCCAGAAGAAGAATTTGTTTTGGAAGATTTCAGAGTTTTTTTAAGCATATGGAATGAAGATTTCCGAGAAGACACAACAATTGTTTCTCCAAACACGAAGCAATTCTCATAAGAAGAGATGGTTTTGATAGGAACTGGGTGAAAGGAAAGTACTCAAATAGAATCAGCTGGCACTGATCAGACTTTGTTTGAAATCAGCAAAATAGACAGCAATTTTGCAGCACTTTAGAGCCATTATACAAAATGAGAAGAAGTATCCAGTCTCAATTCCTCTTCTGAAACTTAAAAACTAGCCTGGCGAGGTAGACTTTGCATTGGAAAAACGTGATGCTAATTCCAAAGCTGCATTTCACCAAGGGTTATGTGAAATGGTTAATCTGTCCAGCTCTACGATTTACATGGCTGATTTGGGCTGAATGTAAAAGCTCAGTGGGGGTTCCCCATCTATTATGTAGATAGGGGGACTTCACAATCACGGCTGCATTTTAGACTGGGAACTAACAAAAAAAAAAAAGAGAAAGCTACCATTTTTGAATTTTGCCAAGAAAACGGCACGAATGTGTGCCTGTATATCCGTAGGCACGGAATTCGGCTTGAGAGCAACTCATATAAGTGCAGTGGAAGGAGGAATAATTATTTTCTCCATCTCAAGTGGAAGTCATGGCTCTCTCTTCTCTTAACACTCAAACTCAAGGTGCTTAAATCTGAACGGTTTTGTCAGAACTAAAGAAGCTTCTTGGATGAGAAGCAAAACGTCTTCAAGGAAAAAACCAAGAAATTCCAGTTTGAAAAAGCACCTTTGGGATACCTTACCCTCAGTGGTGGGATTCAAATAATTTAACAACCGGTTCTCTGCCCTAATGACCAGCTGAATAGGCGTGGCTTGGTGGACATGTGACTGGGTGGGCGTGGACAACTCAACGTCACTCACGTCGATGGGCGCTTCGCCTTAATAAGGGTTAACGGGAGAGGCAGTTTCTGTAAGGAGGGCGATAAAGATGAGGCTAGAAACAACACCAGAATGTTTCCTTCCTGCCTTCCTTACAGGATTAGCCCTGTAAAGTGGAAAGAAACAAAAGGAGATTTCCTCCAACAACCGGTTCTCTGGACTGCTTAGAAAGTTACCAACCGGTTCTCCCGGATAGGTGCGAACTGGCTGAATCTCACCACTGGTGCAGAGCTGCCAGAAGAAAAGAACAGCTCAGAAATCAGGGTGGACTTGGGAGTAAAGCCACAGATGAACGGTGAATGGCCCCTCCCATAGGAAATAAAAGAGGAGCGAAAGGGGAGTGGAGTTTCCAGGGAACAATTCATTCCTTCGTTCATTTCAGGAGTGTGAAGATCTGTCCGTGAATCTGAGAGACTCTGTGCCCAGCCTTTCCTTGCACAGCGCTGCGTTTGGAAAAAATATTTGCATGGCAGCTTTCCAAGCTAGATAAGGTCTGTGATCAGAATGTTTCCTTCCTGCCTTCCTTACAAGATTAGCTCTGAAAAGTGGGGGAAAACAAGAGGAGAACCACCGGTTCTCCCAACTGCTTAGAAAGTTAACAACCGGTTCTCCCGAATAGGGGCGAACTGGCTGAATCCCACCACTGCTTACCCTACGTGTCTCTCTCTCTTCCCCCTTTATTTTCCCCTTATTTTCATTCTTCTTTATACTTCTCACATTTGATATTTTGATACTCATAAGATACATCGTGGAAATAAATAATGAAAAGAAAAAGAAACGAAGCCTAAAACTGGGGCTGGCAAGGACCTACTCTCTGATGCAATAGCAATAGCAATAGCAGTTAGACTTATATACCGCTTCATAGGGCTTTCAGCCCTCTCTAAGCGGTTTACAGAGTCGGCATATTGCCCCCAACAACAATCCGGGTCCTCATTTCACCCACCTCGGAAGGATGGAAGGCTGAGTCAACCCTGAGCCGGTGAGATTTGAACAGCCGAACTGCAGAACTGCAGTCAGCCAAAGTAGCCTGCAGTGCTGCATTTAACCACTGCGCCACCTCGGCTCCTTAATGCCTTATGGCGCCTTGCCATGCCCTTCCACTTTCTACACAGCAGGGTGAGCGGATTCAATTTGCAAATGGAGAAGACTTACATCCGGGTAGTAATCAAGAGTGGGCACCAAGTGCTGGATGAGAGCTTCCAAGGATCCTGAGAGCAAGTTGTTGTCATGGTAATACAACCCTTCACAGCTGTCCTCTTTGGACTGGAACAGGTATCGGCTGTAGCCACTGCTGTCAAACATGGCGGCGAAGGGAGGCGTCTGGGGCATACTTTCCTGAGGAGAAACAGCCACAAGAAAACATTAGAGTCAGTCAAGTGGTTTAAGGCTGTTGTCAACAGTTCTTAGCCCAACTCTATTATGGCTGAGAAACCAGGACCCAACATGTGGATCCCAAACAAATGAAGGAACTGGGTATGTCTAGTTTAATAGAAAGAAGGACTAGGGGAGACGTGATAGCAGTGTTCCAATATCTCAGGGGTTGCCACAAAGAAGAGGGAGTCAAGCTATTCTCCAAGGCACCTGAGGGTAGAACAAGAAGCAGTAGGTGGAAACTAATCCAGGAGAGAAGCAACTTAGAATTAAGGAGAAATTTCCTGAGAGTTAGAACAATTAATCAGTGGACCAGCTTGCCTCCAGAAGTTGTGAATGCCCCAACACTGGAAGTCTTTAAGAAGATGTTGGATAGACATTTGTCTGAAACGGTATAGGGTTTCCTGCCTAGGCAGGGGGTTGGACTAGAAGACCTCCAAGATCCCTTCCAACTCTGCTATTGTATTGTATTGAATAAGGTCAAAGAAATACCATGTTTCCCCTCAAAATAAGACTGGGTCTTATATTCACCTTTGCTCCAAAAGACGCATTGGGGCTTATATTCTGCTTAGGTCTTGTTTTCTGGAGTGCTAAATGCATCCGTCTGGTTGACGATCTTAACTGGATTTTATTTTGGGTGTAGGGCTTACCGAATTTTTCAGAGTATAAGATGCACCGGAGTATAAGACGCACCATGGTTTTGAAGAGGTACATTTAAAACAAAAGTTTTTGCACTCTGCAGGCCTACCAAACCCTCTGCAGATCCCGTTTTTTGAGAGAGAGAGAGAGAGAGAGAGAGAGAGAGAGAGGGAGGGAGGGAGGGAGGGAGGGAGAGAGAGAGAGAGAGAGAGAGAGAGAGAGAGAGAGAGAGAGAGAGAGAGAGAGGCATGCAGTGCTCCTGGGGCTGGGGGGGCAAAAACGAGCAAAAAACAGCCCTTTTTTGGCAAAAAAGGGGGGCATGCAGAGCTTTGGGGGGCTTGTAGAGTGCTTCTCGGGGCCAAAAATGAGCAAAATAACCCTGCCAGTTTTTAGCAAAAATGGGCCTTTGAAAAAAAAAGGGGGGGGCATGCATAGCCTTTGAGAGGCTTCTAGAGTGCTCCTGGTAGCTGGGGGGTAGCTGGGGGGTAGCTGGGGGGGGAATGAGCAAAAATGGCCCATTTTTTCCTCGTTTTTGCCCTTCCCAGCCCCCAGGAGCACTTTGCAAGCCTCCCAAACCCTCTGCACATCCATTTTTGCAAAGGGGGCGTGGTTTTGGTAGGCAAAAAAATACTGTATTCAATGTATAAGACGCACCCAGATTTTCACCTGGTATAATATGAGCATCCTGAAAAAAGTCATGCTAGGGCTTATTTTC
This sequence comes from Thamnophis elegans, assembly GCF_009769535.1. NCBI lineage: Eukaryota > Metazoa > Chordata > Lepidosauria > Squamata > Natricidae > Thamnophis > Thamnophis elegans. The sequence goes on from NC_045549.1 coordinate 10,420,888, forward strand.
CAATTGGGCCTTATTTTGGGGAAAACAGGGTACACAGGTTGTCCTTGACTTACAATCATTCGTTCAGTGACCCAAATTACAATACCACTGAAAACAGAGGTGGGTTCCTACCAGTTTGCACCAGTTCGGTAGAACCGGTTCGTCAAATCTACCGAACCGGTTAGAAGAGGTTCCACCAGTGGACCCAGAAAGCAGGCCACACCCACAGAAGAGGTTCCAAAAATTTTTGAAACCCACCACTGACACACACACACACACACACACACACATACAAAGACACACAGACAGACAGACTCACACAGAGAGAAAGAGAAAGAAAGGAAGAAAGAAATAAAGAAAAAAAGAAAAAAAGTGAGAGAAAGATGAAAGAAAAAAAAGAAAAAGGGACAGAGATAAAAGGAAGGAAGGAGCGAGAGAGAGAGAAAGAAAGAAAACACATGGCCGGCAAGCCACTCCCACCAAGTCACATGGCCGGCAAGCCACTCCCACAGAGAAGGCCACACCCACAGAGTAGGTTCGAAAAATTTTTGAAACCCACCACTGACTGAAAAAGTGGCTTACAATCAATTTTTATATTCATGACTATTGAAACATCCCCATGGTCACTTGATCAAAATTTGGAGGCATGTATTTATGGCAATTGCACTGTCCTGGAGACAAATTCCTCGTGTCTCTAACTCACACTTGGCCAAATAACATGTTTCTAAATTTAAAATTCTAATAGGATCACCATTTGTGACCTTCCCAGCAGACCTCTGACAAGCTGGAAGAAAGAAGACTCATTTAATGATTGCATGATTCACTTAACAACTCAAGTGATTTGCTGAACTGTGACCAAAAGGACGCAAAATGGGGCAAAGCTCACTTAACAACGGTGGTGGTTTGCAACAGAAATGTTGGGCTCAGCTGTGGTCGTAAGTCGAGGACTGTATAATGAATTCTGCTCTGGATCTCTAGGATTGCGGTTGTGGTGGTTTATTCAGCTTGGCTGCATGCCATCAACTTGTCAAACACAATAAAAATTAGCCCGTTTTTAAAGATCCAACAAAACGTCAAGCCAATAGTTCTTTGAGATCTTGATCTGTAAATTAACTATTTTTTTATATCATCAGGTTTCTCCAGGAATGTTAATTTGGACCAACTAACGTTACAATGGATTAACTATTTTTTATCAGCTCTCAAAGGAATCCTGAATAGGATTCCTGAATCAATAATTGCTTAAATTATATTGCATAAGTTATGATTGCTTGAATTGTACCTACATTTTTGGGTCAGAGGGAAGCTTTTTGAGGGATTATGTTACATTCTGGGGAAAAAACCTCAAGCGGTTTCTTTCATGTGGCTTTGCAAAAGTTCAGCTTGCAATTCAAAAGGAATTGTGCAAAACACCCCAGGTTTGAAATGCCCTCTTCAAAATACCTTCCAAAGGGGCGGGAACAAATTGTTTTGCCTTCCCAACAGCTGTTTTGTTCTCAAGAGGGGGCATTTTGTGACCTCTAGGCTGGAGTACTGCAATGTGCTCTACATGGGGCTGCCCTTGAAGAGTATTCGGTGACTTCAGCTAGTCCAGAATGCGGCCGCACGAGCGATCGTGGGTGCACCTCGGTTCACCCACGTAACACCTATCCTCCGCGAGCTGCACTGGCTACCTGTTGATCTCCGGGTACGCTTCAAGGTGCTAGTTGTCACCTACAAAGCCCTTCATGGTATTGGATCTGGGTACTTGAGAGACCGCCTACTGCCAATCACCTCCACTCGACCAATTAGATCCCACAGATTAGGCCTCCTCCGAGTTCCATCAGCCAGTCAATGTCGACTGGCAACCACGCGGAGGAGAGCCTTCTCTGTGGCAGCTCCGACCCTATGGAACGAACTCCCCGTGGAGATTCGTACCCTCACCACCCTCCAGACCTTCCGCATAGCCCTTAAAACCTGGCTGTCCCGACAGGCCTGGGGCTAAAGACCTTAACCCTTCCCGAATAGTATGAATGTTGTGCTTTTAATGATGTATTGTCTTATATGTAACTTGGTTTGTCCTCCCCTCCCCCTGAACTGTGAGCCGCCCTGAGTCCCCCCAGGGAAAAGGGCGGCATACAAATAAAGTATCTTATCTTATCTTATTTCAAAATCAAAAACAGGTACCAAATGTACCCAAAAAGTATATTAAATTCAATTTCAAATCGAGTCAAATCACAACTAGATGAGAGAAGTTGTGCAAACTGTATTTATATAACGTCGTGTTGCAGGTATCCCATTGCGAGAACTTAATCCCCGATGCCAAAGTTTTGGAAAATCAAGTTTTTCTAGAAGCACCAGCTCATGTAACTAAAGCTACAAGCTGCGATTAGTGAAGGAAATATTCTGAAGATGTGCAATATTAACAAGGAACAGAAGCAGTGCTAATCCTCTGTTGTAAGCAGTAAATAAAATATGAGCGCTTGGCACATTTTAGTTCAAGAGCAGCATAATAGAGCTCTTGTACTGCATTAGGATCTCGGAACAAACATTGCTTCGCTTTCCATAAATTCTTGAAATTTCCTCCCATCGTTGGCCGTAATAAAAATGATATTATTGTTCCTAACAAAATACCGCAGTTCAAAGCAACCAACGACATGGCCTGGTTAGAACTTGGTTAATAAAGGTAAAGGTTCCCCTCACACATGCGTGCTACTCGTTCCTGACTCTAGGGGGCGGTGCTCATCTCCGCTTTGAAGCCGAAGAGCCAGCGCTGTCCGAAGACGTCTCCGTGGTCATGTGGCCGGCATGACTAAACTCCGAGGGTGCACAGAACGCGGTTACCTTCCCACCAAAGGGGGTCCCTATTTTTCTACTTGCATTTTTTACATGCTTTCAAACTGCTAAATTGGCAGAAGCTGGGACAAGTCACAGGAGCTCGCTCCGTTACGCGGTGCTAGGGATTCGAACCGCCGAACTGCTGACCTTTCTGATCGACAAGCTCAGCGTCTTAGCTCATGAGCTACCTCGTCCCTGTACATGCAAGCTTGCACCCTCTCAAGGATTGTGCACAACTTATGACCTTCTACTCATCTTACATGGCCGTGTCACAGCAGAAAGAATGAATCAGCAATCCACCATGAGCTTCTTCCAACATTTCACTCAGCGGCTGCTCACTTACCTCTAGGCTGCTTGGTTAAAATGCCATATATAGGCATTTCATCTAAGATCAAACCAATACATCAGACAGGTCTCTATGTAAAGTAGGAATGTCCAACTGTGGCAACTTTAAGACTTATGGACTTCAGGAATTCTGAAAGTTGCCAAGGTTAGACATCTGTTCTGACACCCCCCCCCCCCCCCGCGCTCTTCCCACACCAACACACTCCGAGTCAAAGATACTTTCCGGAATTTATTAACAGACAGACAGGTCCTTGGCAGCAAGCCAGCAGAGATAAGCCGTGGCAGCAATCCAACACAGATAAGTCGTGGCAGCTATCCAGCCTGCCAAGCTCACAATTCTCCAACATTAGTTCCTGCGTTGACTTCTGCAAGAGGGGCGTGTGCACAAGCAGTCTTTTTATAGTCTGGAGAGGAGCCTAATGACCCCCAGCTGAGTGCAATTACTTCCTGTACTTGCGCAACTGTTCCTGATGCCTATTAGCTCTTCGGTGCCGGGCATCCAAGAACAACTCACTGCTAGCGTCTGGATCACTCTCCCTTGTCTCCTCCCCACTGGTCCAAGGCTCAGGTGCCTCCTGGTGGCCAACCAGCCTCTCTGTGCCCTGCTCAGAGTCGGAACCCTGTCCAGGGTCCTCCACAGAGCCGACTCATAGGGCCCCTCGCTGTCAGAGTCTGGTGGCAGCTCCAACGGCTTCTGCTGGGCCACAACAGACACCCTGATGTAAATAATTCAATTCAATCAGAAAAGAGCTGGAAGGGACCTGGGAGATTTCTAGTCCAGCCCCCTACTCAGGCAGGAGACCCTATATGATTTCAGATAAATAGTTGCCCAGTCTCTTACAAACCTCCAGTGATGAAGCACTCACAACTTCTGGTTAATTGTCCTCACTGCAGGAAGTTTCTCCTTAATTCCAGGCTGCTTCTCTCCTTGATTAATTTCCATCCATTGTTTCTTGTCCTGCCCTCTGGTGCTTTGGAAAATAGGTTGACACCCCCCCCCCCTTTGTGGCAGCCCCTCTAAACTGGAACACTGCTATCATGTCATCCCTAATCCTTCTTTCCTAGACTAACAATATCCAGTTCCCGCAGCCGTTCTTCATATGTTATAGTCTCTGGGCCTTTAATCATCTTGGTTGCTCTTCTCTGCACTTTTCCCTAAATCTTAACATATTTTTTTGTAAAGTGGGGACCAAAACTGGAGGCAATATTCAAGGTGTGGTGGTCTTACTAAGGGTTTATAAAATGGTAGTAATACTAAGGGACATGGTGGCTCAGGGGCTAAGACGCTGAGCTTCTCGATCAGAAAGGTTGGCAGCTCGGCGATTCAGATCCCTAGTACCACGTAACGGAGTGAGCTCCTGTTACTTGTCCCAGCTTCTGCCAATCTAGCAGTTTGAAAGCACGTAAAAATGCAAGTAGAAAAATAGGGACCACCTTTGGTGGGAAGGTAACAGCGTTCCGTGCGCCTTCGGCGTTTAGTCATGCCGGCCACATGACCACGGAGACGTCTTTGGACAACGCTGGCTCTTCGGCTTTGAAATGGAGATGAGCACTGCCCCCTGAAGTCGGGAACGACTAGCATGTATGTGCGAGGGGAGCCTTTAGCTTTCACCTTACTAATACTTCACTCGATTTCGTTCTAAGGATCAATGAAACAACATCCAGAGTGAAGTCTGAAGTTTGAAACTAGGATCTTGGCCTCCTTCATCCCGGTTCCACCACAAAACCGCGTTCGACTAAAGGGCGCTTTACGAAACCGCGTAGCTGACGTCATCACAGCGCGACAGCAGCGCGGAGAAAAAAGCACGCTGTAAACGCTAAACCTAAAATTAACCCCTAAACCTAAACCTAACCCCCCTAAACCTAATCCTAAACATAACCCTAAACCTAACCCTTAACCTAAACCTAAACCTAACCCTAGCCCTTAACCTAACGCTAAACCTAATCCTAACCCTAACCCTTAACCTAACCCTAAACCTAATCCTAACCCTTAACCTAACCCTAACCCTAACCCTAAACCTAACCCTAAACCTAACCCTAAACCTAACCCTAAACCTAACCCTTACCTTAACTTGAATCGGCTTGCTTTCAAAGCGCTATTTAAAGCGCCCTTCTTTCTCCGCGCTCGCTGTTGTCGCCCTGTTGATGACGTCAGCGACGCGGTTTAATCGGGCGCGCTTTAGTCGAGCGCGGTTTTGTCGTGCCATGCTTCATCCCAACAGGAAGGTATGAACCCAAGACTTTTCACCTGGAGTGCACAGCATACAGACAAGAGCTCCATGTCATAGCATTATGGAGCCCCAGCCGAGTCCTTTGCCATAAGGAGAACGCTGGGCTCCAAAAATAAGACCACTCTAACTACAGGTAGTTCTGGATTTAGGACCACAAGCAATCATTTATATTGCTAATCAAAGCGGTTGTTAAGTGAGTAGTGTCTTTTTGCCACAGTTGTTAAACAAATCATTGCAGTTGTAAATGAATGGAATTTTGCCCCGCCTCCCCTTGATTTTCCTTGCCAGAAGCTGGCTGGGAAGGTTGTGAATGGGAGTCACATGACCACGGGATGGTGCCACCCCTGTAAATACATGCCAGTTGCCAAGCACCTGAATTTTGACTGTGCATCTCTGGCGACGCAATGATGGTCATAAGTGTGAGGAATTGGTTGTAAATCCCATTTCTCAGGGCTGTTGTAATTTGAGCAGTCGCTAAGCGAATGTCTTGTGGCATGTCCAGAGGCCAAATTAGAGGAGGGGGAGGGGGATGGGAGTCAGGGTCAGCATCAAGGCAACCTGAGAACTCCGAAGGGGAACGGAGTTGGCAGAGGGAGAGACAGAGGCGGTCGGTCAGCCCTCACATGGAGACTCAACAGCCCCCAGGTTTGAAAGTGGCTGATGAGGAAGAGGAGGAACAGCTGAGTCCAGTGCCTGACAGGTGGATGCACAGAAGGCAGAGGAGAGGAGAGCAGTGGAAATCCATGGGCCGGTCCTTGGGAAGGAAGAGCCAATGCTACTAGCAAAGCCCCATCCTAGCTCTGGGGATAAAAGGCAGGGGGCGGAGAAGAATAGATGTGGCAGAGGAGAGGAGAGCAGTGGAAATCTATGGGCCGGTCCTTGGGAAGGAAGAGCCAATGCTACTAGCAAAGCCCCATTCTAGCTCTGGGGATAAAAGGCAGGGGGTGGAGATGAATAGATGTGGCAGAGGAGAGGAGAGCAGTTGAAATCTATGGGCTGGTTCTTGAGACAGAACAGCCACTGCTGCTAGCAAAGCCCCACCCTAGCTCTGGGGATAAAAGGCAGGGGGCGGAGATGAATAGATGTGGCAGAGGAGAGGAGAGCAGTGGAAATCTATGGGCTGGTCCTTGGGAAGGAAGAGCCAATTTTACTAGCAAAGCCCCACCCTAGCTCTGGGGATAAAAGGCAGGGGGCGGAGATGAATAGATGTGGCAGAGGAGAGGAGAGCAGTGGAAATCTATGGGCTGGTCCTTGGGAAGGAAGAGCCAATGCTACTAGCAAAGCCCCATTCTAGCTCTGGGGATAAAAGGCAGGGGGCGGAGATGAATAGATGTGGCAGACAACTATTCATCTTCCAGTTGGACGGACTTGTTAGCCTGCGTTGAGTGAGAAACTTTTTGCCGGGGCTGCCGACGCTAAAGGAATCATTGATTTAAAATGCAGAGGGGTTGTTGTGTTTGGGGAGCTGGGACAGAGAACATAATGGGTATAAGTCGAGGACCTCCTGTCCCTGATCCTTCCCATGGTTTTCTAGCTACACCCCCACACACCTGGGTTGTAACCTTTTTTCTAAGCACATATGGGGAATGCACATGTACCCCCTTCTCCTTGGCACCATTGCCGCTCCCCCAATTAACCAGAAACAATCTCCAACTGGCGAGCCTCATTTGCACACGCCAGCTGCTGGGAGCGCAGCCTTGGCGAACTGCACACCCAGGTGCCCCTAAAGAGCCTGAATGCGTCCCCCTCCTTCCCTCCCAGCCATTATGCCACATCCTCCTTCTTTACGGCAGAACAGGCGCGAGGTGAAAGGGGAACGAAAGACTTCTCCGGAGCATAAATGAAACCAAGGAAAAAGCAGGCTGGGAAAACACCTGATTTTTATTTTTATTTTATTTTTTGAAAAAGCCAGAGCTAATGGGGCAGCCGACAGAGAAATCTGCTCTTTTTTTTTTTTTTGCCCTCCATCTGTCCACTCAGTGGCACACAAAGCATTTGCAGTAGGAGTTAGAGACGCTATTAAGTGATTAGCCAGATTCCTAGGGACATTTTAACCCACCCACCCACCCACCCCCCAAAAGAAAAACACAGCCAGTGTACAAAGAATTCAAAAGGTTGGCTTGCTTCTGGCAGCAGGTCGGAACAATGAACACTTTCAAAAGGCCCCTTCTCTCCCCCCTCCACCCCCCAAGGATACAGCCAGTAAAGAATAAGAGAAAGCAAAAACTATAGGGAATAGAGGACACCCACCCTGTGAGGACCCCCCCTTTCCCTTCTGTTAATCCCTCTTTTCAAAATGCCAAAGGAGATTTGCATCAAAATAAGGGAGAGCAGCAGGCAAAAGATCTTGAAAAGTCACATCCATCTCTGGGAGCAGCTGTTCAATGGGGGGGGGGGGGAGATTGGATTCTTCCCAGCGCAAATAGATCAGGAGGGGGGCCTGCAGGAAAGGCTTCCACGTGCCGTAACAGAAGAAGGATGGACGGACATCCGTGGTGGGGGGGGGGATATGCAACAAAACTAGGAGTCTTAAAGAAAGAAGCTGGAAGGAAGCAGAATGCTTTGGAAGGAAAAGATACTTAAAAGAAAAAAAATTAAAAAAGAGAGAGGGAGAGAGAAAGGAGGAGGAAGAGGCAATGTAGAAATTAATAGAGGAGAATATTTTGCAGGCCAGGGGTGAGCTATGGGGTCCTCTGAACTTGGTTCTTTGCTTGCAGACATTTCATTACCCAACCAGGTAACATCATCAGGTGCAAGGGAGTGTGGAGTTTCCTCCCCAAACAGTAGCCCGCCCTGCCTGTGTTGGTGGGAGTGTGGGTTTTCTCCTTGACTAGGGTATTGGTTTTTGGTGCTTTTTGCTTGATTGTTTGTCTAGTATTAATCCCTGCTTATCTTCCAAACAATGGTTAAGTCAGTGTTTCTTAACCTTGGCGACTTTAAGTCCTGTGGACTTCAACTCCCAGAATTCCCAGCATAGCTGACTGGGGAATTCTGGGAGTTGAAGTCCACAGGACTTAAAGTCACCAAGGTTGAGAAACACTGGGTTAAGTGAAGACCTTAAAAGATGGTGGCCCATATAGGATGCATGAACCAACCCATGGGTGAATGTACGTATCATTCAAGCCAAATATTGTATGGTGTGACTTAAGCATATAATCCCAAACCAGGTACATCCTCGACTTACGACCACAATGGAGCCCAAAATTTATGTCGTTAAGTGAGAAATTTGTTAGGCGAGTTTTGCCCCATTTTGCGACTTTTCTTCACAAGTTTGTTAAGCGAATCACTGTCGTTGCTGAATTAGTTAACATGGCTGTTAAGTGAACCTGGTTTCCCCATTTGAGTTCGCTGGTTTGGAAGGTCACAAAAGGGGATCACATGACCCCGGGGACACTGCAACCGTCACAAATATGAGCCAATGGCCAAGCATCTGAATTTTATTCACATTACCATGGGGATACTGTAACGGTCATTAAGTGCGATAAATGGTCATAAGTCACTTTCTTTCAGTGCCCTTGTAACTCCCGAGTGGTCGCTTAAATGAACTGTTGTAAGTTGAGGACGACCTGTAGAATGCAGTTAGGGCCGTGATGGGAAACCTATGGCATGAGTGCCCAAAGTGGGACGTGGAGACATGTCGCCTGGCACATGTGGCATCGCCCATTTGTCTTCTGGGTTTCTGGCATGCATGAGCGCATGATGATCAACTGTCCTTCGTGCGTGTGTGCATGAGCATCAGTAACCGGAGGACTAGCTGGCCGGCGTGCATGTGTGTGCCGGAAAGTTCATTTTCCAGTGCGCGCTTGCTACTCTTCCGGGCTGTAGCCCAGATGAGCATGGACGCGCTCCCTTTTCGGCATTCGGTTGTGGAAAGTTATCACCCAGCCCTCTCCCAGGGAAATGAAATGCCCTAGGAAATGTTGAAAAGGCAGAATATTATATTTCCCTGGATGTGAAAGGGAGAAACGATTTAAAGAGAAACTTCTTGCCTCCCAACCCCTTTTGTCAATGGGCCATTAAGAAGGCCAAGCGAGTCCCTTTACATAATAAAGAGTTCTCCCCTTCAGCTCCAGGGGGATGGGATTAAGGCATGATAATATTGGCCCTTTACCCAACTCGCCACATGGCATCTGAGAGCTCAACCAAACCTGGATTCAAAACGCAGCCTAGAGAGTTGTCCCTGCATGGGCCCATGGGAGTCTGACAACCCATCACAATACAAGCTCAAGATCAAAGGCCAGAGAGGGCATAAAACCAGGGACTCAGCATCTCAGTCCTCCCTTCCCTTCTTCTCTTCTCCACCAACATTGAAGCATGTGATCACCTTTTCTGTTCAGGACTCAAGCCATGTGGTCCTGTCCACCATTAAAACCATCTTTCCAAGCAGCCTCCATGTCTCCAGTGTCTTTTTCCCCACTTGGAGCCGAACCCAGAAGGACATTTCTTTCAACAGGGTCCTGAAAAGGTTCGCCATCATCACTGCGTTAGGGTTTCTTCAATGATTATGGTGTATCTCATTTATCCACCATGTTTGTTACTACCAGGATGGCACTATGCTTCAGTTGAAACAGGCCAATGTTTCTCAACCCTGGTGACTTTTACGACGTGCGAACTTCAACTCCCAGAATTCCTAGCCCTCCTGGCTCAGGAATTCTGGGAGCTGAAGTCCACAGGTCCTGAAGTTGCCATCATTGCCAACCCTTACGCTAGAAGGACTTACATACACTACTACCATCCTCCCACAAAAACCTGGAAAAAAATTCCCCCAGCTATTTATTTTGTTACAAAAGGAAAGCTCGGGTGATTTATGGACTGAATTAATTGGAAAGGCATACACAATAGATCTGAGAATAGCTGAGCGGAGCCTGCCCTAACTCCATGTAGCATGTAGCATCTTAGGCCGGTGTCTTAACCAAGTCATTATTTATGACCAAGCAGCTGGCAAGGAAGCCGTTTCAAACAAAAGCCCACCTTGAAGAGGAGGCACAAGCTTCACATCTGCATTTTCTGCCTATTATCTCCATTCAGATCCCTGATCTTGTCTTTATTGGGCTCTTCCTTTGAACCCAAAGTGGAAAGATTTCTAAGCGGTTTGGAACTCAAGTTATTCTAAACAACCGCTGGTTTTAACTAGTCTCCATAGTAGATAATATTTGTAGCTCAGGGTTGAACTGATGGTGTACTGTATTTTTTGGAGTATAAGACGCACCTTTTCCCCCTCAAAAAAGAGGCTGACAATCTGGGTGCGTCTTAAACCCTGAATACAGCATTTTTTACCTCCTGAAACACCGCCCCTTTCACCAAAATGGCCATGCATAGCCTTTAGGAGGCTTCCAGAATGGGCCGTTTTTTGCTCAATTTTGCCTTCCCCCTCCCAGCCCCCAGGAGCACTCTATAAGCCGCCTAAAGGCTGTGCATGCCCTTTTTGTTTTGACAAAAAACGGGCCCATTTTTGTGAAAAATGGGCTGTTTTCTGCTCGTCGCCCCCCCACCGCCCAAGAGCATGCTACAAGCCTCCTAAAGGCTATTCATGCCCTTTTTGGGGGGAAAAATGGGCCAGTTTTCGTAAAAAAATGGGCCGTTTTGGGGAGCTATGCAGAGTGCAAAAACTTTTTTTTTTAATTTGCCTCTGCAAAATCTTGGTCCGTCTTATACTCTGAAAAATACGGTAGTTTGGTAATGAAACGTCTGCAAGAAAACCACCAAGCTCAGAGAGCACCAAGGACCTCACAGTTAAACTAGACCGTTGAATAAAGTTGTCTGTGTTTATACAAGATGCTAAACCAAAAAAATCAAGCTCTATTCTGCCCTGTGTGAATCCCGCTTGTGCATCTAAGCAGAAGTAAAATTAAAGAGAATGCTTCCAAAGGACTGAGTACAGATTACAGAGCACATTAGCTGAATGATAAGATAAGGGTAGTGCGGTGGCCTAGAGGTGGCGCTCCCGCCTCACAATCAGGAGGTTGTGAGTTCAATCCTAGATAGAGGCAGACTGAGAAATATATCTACTGAACTAAACTGCCTACTGGCAACAAGAAAGGCATCCAGCCATTAAAACACTCAGCTTCAGTTGCCCAACCTCCACCCCGCAAGGGATTATGGGGGTCGTTAAATGAAGAAGAAGATTAGCTGAATGATAAGATAATGTTTTATTTTCATTTTGGGAGGGGGGTGAACACATTGGCACACGTTAAATGCTCTGTAAAGAATGAACACACCTGAAAAGCCACACATTCTGTTTTTATAGAATTCCATCTCTCCACTAATTTGCAACTACTGCTGGTCAGAGCTACTTAAACTCAGATTTAGCAATAGCAATAGCAGTTAGACTTATATACCACTTCATAGGGCTTTCAGCCCTCTCTAAGCGGTTTACAGAGTCAGCATATCGCCCCCACAGTCTGGGTCCTCATTTCACCCACCTCGGAAGGATGGAAGGCTGAGTCAACCTTGAGCCGGTGAGATTTGAACCGCTGAACTGCAGATAGCAGTCAGCTGAAGTGGACTGCAGTGCTGCACCCTAACCACTGCGCCACCTCGGCTCTTAGATTTGCTTTTCAAAAGCCTGCCTCATAGAGATCTGATTCACACGAACTCCTACCCCATAACCATAAGATGAGCAATTCATGCTAATTCAATTCAAAACAAAGTTTTTTTAAAAAAATCCAGTTCATTCTTAGCTTGGCATTAGTTGCGAAGAATGTCACTGCTCCCATCACTAATTAAATGATCATACATGGCCAGTTTTTAAAGGTTCTCGTCAAGAATGGGGGGGGGGGTAGATTCCTAAGCGCCTACTTCTTAAAAGAAGTTCGGGATGCAGTGGCTCAGTGGCTAAGACGCTGAGCTTGTCAATCAGAAAGGTCGGCATTTGCGGCGGTTCAAATCCCTAGCACCACATAACGGAGTGAGCTCCCGTGACTTGTCCCAGCTTCCACCAACCTAGCAGTTCAAAAGCATGCAAAAATGCAAGTAGAAAAATAGGGACCACCTTTGGCGGGAAGGTAACAGTGTTCCATGCGCCTTCGCTGTATAGTCATGCTGGCCACATGACCACGGAGATGTCTTCGGATAGTACTGACTCTTCGGCTTTGAAACGGAGATGAGCATCACACACACCCCTAGAGCCGGGAACGACTAGCACATATGTGCAAGTCCTTTACCATTTACTTCTTCTTAAAAAATATTTTTAAATCTTGATTTTTTAAGTCGGAGAACTATTCTATAGATCAGCATGCACGACCCCCAAACTTTGGGACACCAAAGACCGTGGACAGAGATTTTTTACGTGAACCAGAGGAGACGTGGTTTCATGGGCTGCCTACATCCCACGGATGAGGCTTCGCTTGTTTACATGAACTTGTTTCTGGCTTGCCGTGGCTCGATGCCAATCCACGGACCTGGAGTTGGTGACCCCTGCTACAGATTTCTTGCTGGACAACGTATAGGTCGGTGATGGCTAACCTTTTCAGACCGAGTGCTGGAAGTGGCAGACATGCGGCAAGGCACGCATGTGCACCTGACCCCGCCAAAAAATGCAACGCACCTGTGGTCTCTGTGCATGCGCTCTGCACACATGCCCCGTGCACATATGGCAGAAACCCAAAGACCAGCTGGCCAATGGGAAGCAAGCGCAGTGGAGCTGAACTGGGGCGACGGCTTGCATGCCCTCAGAGAGGATGCTGTGTGCCACCTCTGGCACGTATATCATAGGTTCACGCCATCACGGGTCTAGGCTGCTGAGCTGTCCTCTTCTCGTCCCCATTAATTCCGTCTTAAAGACTCAAGGAAATATTTTTAAGATGTAGTGAAACCTTTGAAGCAAATCCAGCTGAAATTTCCCAGGATTAGTGGCAGCCACTAAGGGGTTTGCCATCCCTATCGTTTTCACCCCGTTCTGCCAAAAAAAAAAACACCCCGAAACCCTTGAAAGCATTCTTGACATATTCCCTTTAGAGCTTATATTGTTGAATCTTCCATTAAACTGGATCAATTCGACTCTAATCCTATCACCTCTGAATAGCTGAATTGAAACAAATCCTAGCTGACTTGCACAATGCTGTGATCTCTCTTCTCTTCGGGCAGGGCCTGGCAATTCTGGGCATCTGGTTCTTATGTAATCTGGGGGCACCCCCCCCCCCCGTGTCAGAGAGAATCACCAAAAGTCCTAAAGGAAGAGACACTGGAGCAGGGAGCAGCATTCTCTTGCAAAAAAGAAAATGGCAATTTCAATCCCCAGGGTGATGTGATCAAAATTTCAAACACTTATTTAACTGACTCATATTTATGACGGTTGCAGTGTTCCGGGGTGATGTGATCCCCTTTTTGTGACCTTCTGACAAGCAATGTCAATGGGGGAAGCCCGATTCACTTTAACAGCCGTCTTGCTAACTTAACTACTGCAATGATTCATTCACTGTGGCAGGAAAGGTTGTAAAATGAGGCACTTAACGACTATCTTACTCAGCAGCAGAAACTTTGGGCTCAATTATGGTCGAAAGTCAAGGAGTGTACCTCTTACTCCTTCCTTCCCTTATTCTAGAGTTCCATGTTCAGTGAAATCTCTTCTGATTATACCAGTGTTTCTCAACCTTAGTAACTTGAAGATGTCCAAACTTCAACTCCCAGAATTCCCCAGCCAGCATTCGCTGGCTGGGGAATTCTGGGAGTTGAAGTCCGGACATCTTCAAGTTGCCAAGGTTGAGAAACACTGGATTATACCAATGCTAATCCCTTCTAGTGGAACTTGGCCAAAAGGAAGGGATGGAATGAAGGAAAAACGATTACCGTATTTTTTGAATGATAAGGTGCACCTAAATTTAAGAGAGGAAAATAACAACAACAAAAAAGGTTTCTGGCCTCTGTGCGCCTCATTTTTGGGACTTCTTTGGTGCCTTTTTTTGGCCCTTTCCAGGCCTTTTTTCTATCCATATGCGAGGGTTTTTTGGCCCTTTTTCAAGGCTTTTTTGGACTGTTTTTTGGAGGGGTTGGCCCATTTGTTTGGCTTTTTTGACCCATTTTTTAGGGTTTTTGGCCTGTTTTTGAGGTATTTCTTGGCCCATTTTGGAGGCTTTTTGGCCCATTTTGGAGGCTCTTTGGCCCATTTTGAGGCTTTTTGTGGCCTGTTTTTGAGGCTTTTCTTGGCCCGTTTTTGAGGCTTTTCTTGGCCTGTTTCTGAGGCTTTTTTTTTTGTGAGTAAAATGTTTTTATTTTCCATTGTTCATTTTCATACAGTCACATATATACTGTGCATAGCCGGGGCCATACAACATTAAACAATAATCACAGCAATTCCTCTTGTCAACAATACCCCCCAAAATAGAAACCCAATATACCTCTTCCACTCTCCATACACCTCTTTCTTCCGCCCCCCTCCAACTTTCTATCTTCCCTCCATCATCCCCCTCTACCCTACTTCCCCTCCCCCTCTACCACTCCTCTCTCTCCCGATCCACTCCCTCCCTTCCTTCTCACCCTCCCTCCCATCCTCTCTCCCGCCCTCTCTACCCCTCTTCCTTCTATCCCACTCCTCCTCCCCTTGGTGTATTTCTACTAAAGTGGTCCGAATAAAAGCCTTGAAAACAGGCCGAAAAAAGCATCAAAAATGGGCTGAAAAAAACTCCCAAGAGAGGCCTGAAAAAGGCCCGAAAATGGGGCGCATGGTGGGCAAAAAATGAACAGTGGATGGGCGGTGGATTGGCACTATTCGGTCCATAAGACGTACGGATATTTTCACTCCCTTTTGGGAGACAAAAAAAAAGTTACGTCTTATAGTCCAGTGTTTCTCAACCTTGGCAACTTGAAGATGTCTGGACTTCAACTCCCAGAATTCCCCAGCCAGCATTCGCTGGCTGGGGAATTCTGGGAGTTGAAGTCCAGACATCTTCAAGTTGCCAAGGTTGAGAAACACTGTTATAGTCTGAGAAATACAGTAATTCTCCGGCAGCTGGATTATTTCAGCTGTCTGCCAGAAATTCTCATGTTGCACAGAAGGTGGAACTCTCGACGCTCAACTCTCTCTCTCTCTGCTCCAAGCTTCAGCCTTGGAAGCAATCATGCTTATAAAATCAACAGATTTAAGGAGGTTGTTGCACGGGCACCAAAGGGACAGAGAAACGAAAACAAGTGATTGCGCTCTCCGTTTAGGAAAATGATGCCCACGCTGTCGGGGGGAGGAGAGCAATGGAAGATTGTTTTCCAAGATGAGTAAGCGCCTTGAGTTTTAACCTCTTTATCCAGCCTCCTTTCCAACATGCACGCCCACAATGTTTGGGCCCTTGGAAAACAAAATTCCTCACCCCACGCACGGACCTGAGTCACCCCCCGCAGAAAAGATCTTGTCTCTTTGACTATTTTTTATACGGAGTGGCAACCTCGGCCCTCGGCCCATTTCGGCATTTAAACTCGCAAGTTCAAAACTCTGCCCAACTGCAATCTGCCTCCCAGCTGACGGCGCAATGCAGGCATTTTCATTATTTCATTATCTGCCTGGAACAGAGATCCTGCCTTCCTACCATAAATCTCTATAAACTGGCAGCTTCCTTCTCGGAGCACAAATCGAATCCAGATCAGCGAGGGTACCGTTCTATTATAGAACAGAATGAAAGCCAAAGGATGCTTTGTCTTAAATCTAGCGACCAAATGGCGCGAGGCTGAAAGGCAGGAGAGAAAATGAGAGAATTTGCGCCAACTTGGGAAACTCAAAATTGGAACGAACTCCCCGTGGAGATTCGGACCCTCACCACCCTCCAATTCTTCCGCGCTGCTGTAAAGATCTGGCTGTCCCGGCTGGCCTGGGGCTAAGATTATAGCCCCACTCGAATGGTGTGATTGTTGTGTTTTTTCTCTTTTAATATGCTGTATTGTTTACTGTTTGTCGTTTCCCCCCTCCCTTTTGAATTGTGAGCCACCCTGAGTCCCTTCAGGGAAAAGGGACGGCATACAAATAAAGGTAAATGAAAATAAATGAGCTTCTGATTCTGTTCTACAGAGGAATCATTGAGTCTGTCTTCTGCACCTCCGTAACTGTCTGGTTTGGTTCTGCAACCCAACAAGGCAGACACAGATTTCAGAGGATAATCAGAACTGCAGAAAAAACCATTGCTATCAACCTGCTTTCCGCTGAGGACACCGCACGAGTAAGAAAGAGGGCGGTTAAAATATCTACAAACCCCTCGAAATCCTGGACATAAATTGTTTCAACTCCTACCCTCAAAATGACACTATAGAGCACTGCACACCTAGACTCAAGAATAGTTTTTTTCCTGAATGCCATCACTCTACTAAACAAATAATTCCCTCAACACTGTCAAACCATTCACTAAGGCTGCATTACTATTACTATTAATCTTCTTATCATTCCTATCATCCATACCCTCCCACTTATGACTTCAGGACTGTAACTTTGTTACTTGTAGCATTACAATTTATATTGTTTCCTGATTGCTTATTTGCACCCTATGACTATCATGAAGTGTCATACCTTATGATTCTTGACGAATGTATCTTATCTTTTTATGTACAGTGAGAGCATATGAACCAAAGACTAATCCCTTGTGTGTCCAATCACACTTGGCCAATACAGAATTCCATTCTAGTCTGTTTTGTTCTATTTTAAAAGGAGGGCTGTGTCAACTCTCAATGAAAAATTGCCTCTTCCAAGTCTTTCTCCCCACACCCCCACCATGTCACAACCGAATATACCAAGTTGCCACTGAAATCTGTGCCCGAGATATACAGCCTGACCTAAATCCATCAAACTGTTATCAGCTGGACTGTGGAGTTTTGCTCTCTTTTTTTGAAACCATTTGCCACTTCTGATTATTTTGTGCGTTTTCTTTTCAACCAATGAAAACATGGATTTTTGCAGTTTGCGGTGCCCTGGATAAGAGTCCCATCTCTCTTTTGACAGCCCGACAAAGATGGTTGTATAAGTATTGGTGGAAAAAAAACAATCATTTTATCTGTCGTGCGGTAGTTTGTCAGTGTCAGGAGCAATACGATATTTTAGTCCCTTAATGGCGAACCTATGGCATATGTGCCACAGGGTGTCAGGTCTGCAGTCATATTCCTTTTCGGATCTTTCTCTCTTAATTTACTATGCTGTTTCATTACTGGGGTAATTGGGAGGGGGAATAGTAAGGAGTAGAATTGTAGAATGTGTTGTTGTCAAAATAGAACATTCCTTTCTAGAAGCCCAAGGTCATCCTTTGTCTCTGCACCTCTGCACCTGACCGGAACTAGGCGGGTGGAAATGCTAGTGTGGCAGGGGAAGATTGGACCATGGGATGGACTTGTGGGTGTGGGATAGTGGTGGGTTTCAAATTTTTTTAGAACCTCTTCTGTAGGTGTGGCCTGCTCTGTGGGAGTGGCTTGCCAGCCATGTGACCGTGTAGGAGTGGCTTGCTGGCCATGTGACCGGGTGGGCATGGCCAACTTGTAAAATGTGGTGAAACTCACTTAACAACGCTCTTGCTTAGCAACCAAAATGTTGGCGCAGAAACTCTGGCATTTGAAGTACGCAAGTCTTAAAGCTGTCAAGTTACAAGACCCTTGCACCCTTAACCCTTTAGAAAAAAACCCCAGGGGGGGTTTCAAAATTGACAGTTTTAAGAGTTGTGGACTTCAACTCCCAGAATTCCTCTTCTCGCTCTTCATCTTGATGATGTGCGGACGGGCAGGGGGAGGGAGCTGGAACCGGTTCTAAACGGCACTGTAGATTTGTGGAACCTTCTTCTACAGAAGAGGTTAGAACTGGCAGGAACCCACCGCTGGTGTGGGGACAAGATCATGAACTTTCAACTGGGTGGGAACCCCAGGAAGCTTTCAGATTCGGGTTTCCCACAGATGTACCAACATGTCTCTCTTACTAAATTGGAACTCTGAGGAAAGCTCTGCCTTGGACTCTGATTTAATTCTAGATGATATTTGGAACGCTGATACAGGTGGCTTCTCTGCTGGCATGTGATCCGTTATCCCAGCTCAGCTCCGTCACGCACGTATGCATACCACCCGCCAGCCAGCTGATTTTCGGGTCTCTGCCACTCATGCGGGAGATCCGCGCATGCTAGGCCCCAAATGGGCTGGGGGGGGGATGCGGTGCCCCCCGTGCCTCATTTTTTGGTGCTAGAAGGCTTCAGGGAGGCCTGCTAGGCCCAAAACGAGGTGCGTGGGGGGGGATGGTCACTCACACATGTGCAGGGAGGTGGGGCGCAGCCACATTGCATTATGGGTGTGGCCACAGGTGCGCACTGGCGCGCACGCACACACTTCCGGCACGCGAGGACAAAACGATTCGCCATCGCTGTTCTAGTTGAAGTGTTTGAAATCCACAACATAAAAAAATCATGCAAAAGAAGTAACTTGTCTTCCTAGCGGCCTATCTGATATATGAGAATTCTCCTTCCTTACAAAGCATGGTTTTTTTTTTAAATTTAAAAAAAAATGGCCCGCAAGCATTTCCTCATCACAGATGTTTAGTCCAGTGTTTCTCAACCTTGGTGACTTTAAGTCCTGTGGACTTCAACTCCCAGAATCCCCCAGCCAGCTATGCTGGCTGGGGGATTCTGGGAGTTGAAGTCCATAGGACTTAAAGTCGCCAAGGTTGAGAAACACTGGTTTAGTCACTGCAGGTGTTTTTTTTTTCAACCTTGTCAACCTGCTGGCTGGGGAATTCTGGGAGTTGAAGTCCACCCCTCTTAAAGAGTGACAGATACGGCACCACCATAAATCTGAATGGCAGCCGGCGGCAGCTGCAAACTGTAAAAAAAAAAAAACCGCTGGTAGAGGAAGCAGGAAGGGGAATGCTTTCAATGCAGGTGTCCTAGGTATCTTTACTAGGCGGGCATGAATCAAAGCCTGACATTTTTAAAGCCTGCATCTCAATGCCACTGCAGTACAAGTCGGGAGTCCTGCTTTCTGCGGATTCTGTGGTGCACATTGAATGAGTTAGCATTCAGATGCCATTTCAATCACCCCACATTCATTCGCCAGCTGATTTCGGAAGAGCAAGAGGGTTCCTGGCCCTCAGCATCGTTTCCCTTGTGTTACCCATAAAGCAATAAAGGTGGGATAAAAATCCAATAGGGAAAAAGAAGTGCCTAGGTCAGGGGTGTTAAACTCAAGGCCCAGGGGGCGGATCCGGCCCGCGGGGTGCTTAGGTCTGGTCCGCGGGGCCGACCTGGGAACAGCGAAGGGCCGGCCTTCAGTGCCTCTGCTAAAAAAGCGGAGCTCACCGACAGAAGGTTGCAGGAAGCAATCTGGAGTCTTATAAGAAAATAACCCATGTGCTTGCAGAATGAACCCCTGGCCCATTTAAGCCCACCAGTCTATTCCGAAGTGGCCAACCGCACAAGGCAGTTTTACCAATCTATCATCAGGTGAACTTCAGTGTCATTCACACTGACCTCGATAATAGCCATTGATCTCCGTGACCTTTCTGAATCAGTCTTACAGATAACAACACCTGTAGACTACAGCCCCAGCAGAGTCAGCCAATTGCCCCCAACAATCGGGGCCCCTCATTTTACCCACTTCGGAAGGACGGAAAAGGCTGAGTCAACCTTGAGCCTGGTGAGATTCGAACTGTTGAATTGCAGGCAGACGGCTGTCAGCAGAAGTAGCCTGCAGTACTGCACTCTCACCACTGCGCCACCACAGTTCTACCTGTGCCACCACGGCTCATTAGCAATAGCACTTAAGATTTATATATATAAATCTTATACACACACACCCTATTTCCCTGAAAATAAGACAGCCCCAGATAATAAGCCCAATGGGGCTTTTGAGTGCATGCACTAAAATAATCCCTCCCTGAAAATATTGCATCACAGCAGCAGCCATGAGGTGACCACGCTCACTGCCTCCTGCAACTCAAAAATAGTAAGACCTCCCTGGAAATAAAGCTGTGCTTATTTCACGGGTCAAAAGACAATAAGACCCTGTCTTATTTTTGGGGAAACATAGTGTATGAGCCATAGCAAATTCTTTACCAACTTGATATCGTGCAGACACGATGGGAATCTCACTCTGCAGGATTGTCATACTCCAGATTCATTTTGGCTGGAGGATTTTGTAAGTAGGCGAAAGGAGATGCGTCCACTCCAGACGTCTAATTTTCCTGTCCATATTTCGGATGCCCTACTGACTGTAGCAGGAAGTCTTGAGTCTGAATATCTATCTGCTCCTGGTGTACCCGGTAGTTTTCTATGACTGCATCCACACGTTCAGTGAAATCACCACCATACACCATAATTTATTAACTGAATCACAACAGGTTGGGCTTGCTGACCTCAAGAATCTTTTGAGGCATGTAAACATGACTTATGGGCAACAGCGTCTGAGCTAACACATTGCAATGAGATGAAAAGGGTGTGTAAAAGTTAGAATGTACGGTGCAAAGCCAAAGCTGTCCTTCAGCCTTCCAAAAACCATTGTTCATAATTGCCATATTGTAAAAACCCTATCATTATCATCATCACCATCACCATCATCATTCTATCCATTGTCTATCCACTGAAGGATGAAGGCCTCTTCTGAATTTTCCCAACCAATATGCTTTTGAGAGCACCCACATCAATTATGGCTCAATCAACAATGGCTTAAGACAGGGATGTCAAACTCGATTTCGTTGAGGGCCGCATCAGGGTTGTGTTTGACCTTGGGGGAGGTGGGGGAGGCGTGGCCAGCTTGATATCACTCATGTTGCGATGGCCTCCTGCAACCCTCTGCCAGAAAAAATAAAGCTCGGGGAGCGCACGCTGTCCCCCCTAAACTCCAATTTTGTTGACAGAGGACTGCAGGAAGCCATCACAGCCCAAAACGAAGCTAGGGGGGCAGGGACTGATGTTATGCTGGAAGAGGCACTGCGGGCAGGTCTTCACTGTTTCTGGGCCAGATGTAAGCAGTTCCACAAAACCGCGGTAGACTAAAGCGCGCTCGACGAAAGCGCGTACGTGACGTCATCACAGCGCGATGAAAACTGCACGCTGTGAGCGGTAAACTTAAAATTAACACGCGGTAAACTTAAAATCTAAACCTAACCCCCCCAAACCTAACCCTAAACCTAACCCTTAACCTAACGCTAACCCTTAACCTAACCCTAAACCTAACCCTAACGCTTAACGTAACCCTAAGCCTAACCCTAACCCTTAACCTAACCCTAACCCTAACCTTTACGTGACTCGGCTTGCTTTAATTTTATTTTAATTTTAATTTAATTTATTTTTAATTTTATTTGTCGCGCTGCTGATGACGTCACGTACGCGCTTTGATCGGGCGCGCTTTAGTGGACCGCGGTTTTGACGGGACACGGATGTAAGCAACCTGCAGGCTGGGGCCTGGTGTCTGACACCCCTGATCTAAGAGAAAGCAGACCCAAGAGTAATCTTTCTTGCAGTCCCAACAAGCCCCGCTTGTTGGAACGCCAACAAAACTTATTTCTGAGTCGTCACAGAGACCTGAGTTTTCCCTTTGAAATTAAGCTTCCTATTCTTTTTTTCCTAGCAATCTGCTTATTTCCAGGAACTGCAACCCATAGTTGGATATAAATATGCCCTCCTTTTCAATGGAAGAGCAATGGTGCGTCACCGGGTAGCCGAGTTGCTATTTGTCTCCTCGCCATGCTATGATCAAAACAAGGCATCACTCCAACCTCCCCCACTCTGTGAACTTCCAAGATGCATTCTGCCTTAGCTTCCTCAGTTGTGCATCCCCCTTGAGTGCTAAATTTAGAAAACTGTGCAATACACAGACACGGGCATATTGTGGGACACGGGCATCAAAATTGGCAAAGAAAGCCCAAACAAGCCTCTTAATCCATTCGCTGAGAAAAGAAGGCTAAAGACACACCCCAGCCCTGGAAGGAAAAACACCAGCCGGCCAAGACAACATTAAAATTGCTGTCTCTGTGGTTTTCATTTCTGATCTTGATTAATTGGATCTTGTTTCATTTCCCTCCGTTCTCCTGGGCCGCAGATAAGCAGAGAGTCACCAGCTCAAATTAAAGGGAAGCAATATAAGATAAGATAAGATACTTTATTTGTATGCCGCCCTTTTCCCTGGGGGGACTCAGGGCGGCTCACAGTTCAGGGGGAGGGGAGGACAAACCAAGTTACATATAAGACAATACATCATTAAAAGCACAACATTCATACTATTCGGGCAGGGTTAAGGTCTATATAATGAGAACCTCTTAATATTGATTACCCTAAAATTGTTGCAGGTTCAGATTGTTATTTTTGGAGCAATTTAGCAGTGTGGAAATCTGGCTTTCCACAGCCTGAAATCCCTGAAATAATTATATTATTATTTAAAAGGCAAGGCATAAATTAGATTTAGCTTTAAATGTTAGCTGATCACACTTTTGGAAGATCCTAATTTGACAATTCTAATCTCCACAATTATATTACTAAAAGTCAATCACCAAGTTTGGAATAACCAAACTGATCCTATGTAAGACCAGAACAAATTTTACTATTACTAAGCACCTTCAAGTTTATATTGACTCTGAGCAACCCCATAAGGAGATCCCACCCCTACCCACCCCGCCAATGATCTATTGTTAACCTGCCCAACTTGGCATCTCTTCAAAATGTCTTGAAATTCTGGGGACTGAATTTCAAGATACCTGGGGCAACACCTGGCTGGATAAGGCCATTACATCAGAATTTATCCTTTGGCCAGGAAGAAAAGTGACCAGCCGGAAGTTTACTGACTAGCTTTTTACTCACAATATATGTGATCAAGCTAAAAACTCAGCAGCTGTGTGCATCCCCAAGTTTTATTGGGGTTCAATGAAATAGATTTTTAGCCTCTTGGATTATGGTAGATTCAAAGCATTGGGGGGGGGCAGCGCATTGTGCAAGCTCATAAAATAGTTCAATTCAGTAACTAGAATCAGTCAATGGCGTTCATACAATCAGTAGATCTGCCCATTCCTACTTCCAATAGAAACTTGAATCCGGGTATACTTGGTCCTTCACCACTTCCTCACATTGTTCCTTTCTGCTCAATCCTATTTGCTTTGTGATAACCTTTCCCTGAACTGAGATTACAGCAGCCCCAACACCATTAATGCACTTATCTAGGAATTATGGCCAATAAGGCTGAAAAAAAACAGAGCACTGGGTCAGCTGACTTCAAAAGTTTCAAAATGTACAGCGATTTAGTGACACAAGAGATCAGGTTGTTTTAGCTTCTGCTTTCAAAACTAACCAAATAAGCAGCTAAAACAGGCAGGGAACTTTTTTTGGGGGGGGGAATAATTTTATTGTGTCTGATCTAGGTCAAAGCACAAATTCACATAAACATGTAGTCCAACTATTGAATTAACCTATCTTTTGGGTTACAAAATACACTGGAGACTCACCCAAGCAAATACACAACGCACAAATACACAACGTACTAAGCCAGTAAAGAGGCCCACAACAATTTTAAAACTAAGACTCTCACAGCCACACACCCCCTTACCTTTGACTGACCTAAACAAGCAGTTGCGAGAAGCTGGCCAGCAGCAAACACAAGTGGTCAGATTCCAACACCCCTTTAAAGCCCCATCTAAGACACCGAGACACAAACTCCCCCCCCCCCGCAAATCCGATCTGGATTCCTGGGGGCTAAAAGCAGCCCCTTCTGGAATCCGGCTGGGAATTCTTCGCTTGCTTTCAGGATGCTAATTCCAGATAAGAGGCAGTCGGTTCTCCTTTTCGCATTGCATTTAATACCGCACTGGAGTGGGGCACAGAATGGACTGGCAGGTTCACCTTGAAAAGGAATCTCCTTCAGTAATGTAGCCGGGGGGGGGGGGGATCCACAACCATAGGATTGCAGTTTTAAATCGCAAGCTAAGCCGATGAAGAAAAAAGCACCTTCCTAGCCTGCTTTAAACAACCCGGTATGGGAAAAATGCAATATTGATCGTGGTTGTTTTGCAGACGTTTCATTATCCAACTAGGCAACATCATCAGACCTACAAGGGAGAGAGCATTGCCAGTACTGTACTTTTGAGAGTTAATTTATCATACCGAGCCCTGTACGCACCACCTCCTGTCCCCCTATCTCTGGCCCCCGCATTCCCCTCTCGGAAAGCCACTTGTGAGATGCACACCCCCCCCGACTCAAAAAGGAATATTTACAGACCCCTCGCAATGCAGGACATAAATTGTTTCAACTCCTACCCTCAAAACAATGCTGTAGAGCACTGCACACGAAGACAACTAGACAACAAAAGTTTTTCCCCCCTGAACGCCATCACTCTGCTAAACAAATAATTCCCTCAACACTGTCAAACCATTCACTAAGGCTGCATTACTATTACTATTAGTCTTCTCATTGTTCCTATCACCCATCTCCTCCCACTTATGACTGCATGACTGTAACTTTGTTGCTTGTATCCTTACGATTTATTTTTATATTGATTGTTTCCTGATTGTTTATTTGTTCCCTATGGCTATCATAGGGATTCTTGATGAATTCACATGATCTTTTTATGTACACTGAGATCATATGCACCAAAGACAAATTCCTTGTGTGTCCAATCACACTTGGCCATTAAAGAATTTAATTCCTATTCCATTCCATTCCTATTCCATTTACTATTCCTATTCCTCTCCTATTCCTGTCCATTCCATTTCTATTCTATTTCTATGCTATGCTATTCCATTCCCATTCTATTTTGAATTCTGTTCTATTCTGAATTCTATTCTATTTTGAATTCTGTTCTATTCTGAATTCTATTCTATTTTGAATTCTATTCTATTTTGAATTCTATTCTGAATTCTGTTCTATTCTGAATTCTATTCTATTTTGAATTCTATTCTATTTTGAATTCTATTCTATTCTGAATTCTATTCTGAATTCTGTTCTATTCTGAATTCTATTTTATTTTGGATTCTATTCTGAATTCTGTCCTATTCTGAATTCTATTCCATTCTGAATTCTGTTCTATTCTGAATTCTATTCTATTTTGAATTCTATTCTATTCTGAATTCTATTCTGAATTCTGTTCTATTCTGAATTCTATTCTATTCTGAATTCTATTCTGAATTCTGTTCTATTCTGAATTCTATTCTATTTTGAATTCTATTCTATTCTGAATTCTATTCTGAATTCTGTTCTATTCTGAATTCTATTCTATTCTGAATTCTATTCTGAATTCTGTTCTATTCTGAATTCTATTTTATTTTGGATTCTATTCTGAATTCTGTCCTATTCTGAATTCTATTCTATTTTGAATTCTATTCTATTCTGAATTCTATTCTATTTTGGATTCTATTCTGAATTCTGTCCTATTCTGAATTCTATTCTAAGTTCTATTCTATTCCTATTCTATTCGGGAGGGGCTTGGCTACATTCCAACAGCAGCGCCTTCAAAGGTCCCGCGATGATCTTTGAGGCTTTACTCCGACGGCGGCAATTCGCAGCAACCGCAAGGCAGGTTCCGAAGTCGTCCTTCCTGCGCGCAACCCTTCAACAAGCAGCCGCAGGTGAAGGCGACGCCGGCGGCCGCTGGGAAAATCTCCCAGCCCGGGACAGGTGAGCCAGAGGAGACCCGCCACGGGAAGGCGACCTCGCGCCCTGAAGCCGCCCCCGGGGAAGGCAGAGACTCCGGATGGCCGGAGAGAAGGCAGAGCTGCGGGGTCTTCTGGCTGGACGGCTTCGCCTTACCGACCCGCTTGGGCGCATCAAATAGGGAGGCGACGCCGAATCCTTCCGAGCGCAGACCGGGGTGGTGGTAGTGGGGGGGGGGGAATCCGAATCTCTCGGGGTCGTTCGCTCAAGTCCAAGCCGACGCCGCGCACTTGGGCTCCGGGAGAGGAGCGAGCAGCCCTGCGGAGCCGTGGATGCTTTGCTGCGCTCACCCGAAATCTTCCGGCCGCGCGAAAGCCGAGCAGCGCCAACAACAGCAGCAGCAGCACCGTCACTCTGCCCGACCTCCTCTCGAATGAGCCCCTCGACCGCGTCTGGCCGGCACTAGTAGCGTCCACGCCCCCTCGCGCCTTGACTCCGCCTCTCCAGGATTCTCCCCCCCCCCCCGCCCTTCCAACCAATCCCGGCTCTGGAATTGGCCACTTTGGGAAGGGCAGGGCCGGAGCAGGGGAGGGGCCGTGAGGCGAGCGGCTTGTCCGGATCTTGGCTTGTCTCTTTAACGAAGGAAGGTCGTAGAAGCGGGTTGGGGAGGGAATCAAGTCGGAGTCCAGAGTAAAAGTGTTAGCGTCTTTTTTGTCTACTTAAGCTGGGAAGGGTCCGCGCATCTTATTGTCCTCTCCTTGCACTTTGAGTCACCAAATGTTGGTTAACAGACAGAGTAAGAGAGTTGGAAGGGACCTTGGAGGTCTTCTAGTCCAACCCCCTGCTCAGGCAGGAGACCCTACGCCACTTAAGACAAATGGTGGTCCAATCTCTTCTTAAACATTTCCGGTGTTGAAGCATCCACAACTTCTGGAGGCAAGTTGATTAATTGTTCTCAGTGTCAGGAAATTTCTCCTTAGCTCCATGTGGCTTCTCTCCTTGATTAGTTTCCATCCATTGCTTCTTGTCCTGCCTTCAGGTGCTTTGGAGAATAGATTCTTCTTTATGGCAGCCCCTCAAATATTGGAATGCTGCATTCATGTCACCCCTAGTTCTTCTTTTCATTAAACTGGACATATCCAGTTCTTTATATATTACAGTCTCCAGTCCCCTGATCACCATTGCTGCTCTTTTTCACACTCTTTCTAGAGTCTCAACATCTTTTCTACATCATAGTGTAGGGAGTTATCACCCAACCCTCTCCCAGAAAAATGAAATATCCTAGGAAATATTGAAAAGGCAGAATATTTCTCTGGATGTGAGAAGAAAGAAACATGTTTTAAAAGACAGAATAACTGCCTGTAGCTTCCTGCCCATCCCCACTTTGTTAATGGGCCATTAAGAAGGCCAAGCTAGTCCACTTTACATAATAAAGACTTCTCCACTTCAGCTACAGGAAAGCATGATAATATTGGCCCCAACTGACCACATGGCATCTGAGAACTCAACCAAACCTGGATTCAAAACACAGCCCAGAGAGTTGCCCTGCATGGGCCTATGGGAGTCTGACAACCAATCAGAATACATTTCTTACACAGGAACAGAAAACAGAGAGGTGGGATTGAACAGGTTATAAAAAGCCTAGCAAGCCCCTTCCTCAGCCCTTCTCTTCTTCTCCACCAACAGTGAAGCATGTGATCACCTTTTCTGTTCAGGGCTCAAGCCATGTGGCCCTGTCCAACAATAAACCATCTTTCCAAGCAGCCTCCATGTCTCCAGTGTCTTTTTCCCCACTTGGAGCCGAACCCAGAAGGACATTTCTTCCATCAATAGAGACCAAAGGTAAATGGTAAAGGTTTCCGACTCTAGGGGGCGATGCTCATCTCTGTTTTAAAGCTGAAAAGCCAGCGCCTCTGTGTGGCCGGCATGATTAGATGCCGAAGGTGCACAGAATACTGTTACCTTCCCACCAAAGGTGGTTCCTACTTTTTCTACTTGCATTTTTAACGTGCTTTCAAAATGCTAGGTTGGCAGAAGCTGGGACAACTAACGGGAGCTCACTCTGTTACGCGGTGCTAGGGATTCGAACTGCTGGACTGCCGACCTTTCTGATCAACAAGCTCAGCATCTTAGCCACCGAGCCACCGCGTCCCTCGGATAGAGACCAAAACTGGATGCCATATTCCAAGTGAGGCCTTAACCAATGATAGACAGTGGTATTATCACTTCTCATGAAGTTGGATTTCCCTCCCGTGTTCCTTCTTGAGTCACGGTGTTGATACGATGTGGGAGAGATGCCTAGTTATAAAACAAGAAATATACTGGTACTTGAAACCTTTCCTGTGTGTTGATCGTCCTGACATTGTGCCCAGAAGTTGAGCAATTCTGTTTTTAATGGGAATCATTACCAGCTATTTAAGCAAAAAGGTCATTGAATCATTCCTTTTAGTGGGGAATGCCTTCAGCCTTGGCATGGTATAGCTCCTATGATGTGATTTACTCAGAACTGTCACCGGGCTAAGAGAGAGGCCTTTATTAAAAATTGTAACTGGGGAGGAGAATTATATTCCCAGTGGGACTGTTGGTGCTGAATCATACAGTAGGTGATCAATGTATAAATAGATCATTTTTTATAATGTGGTGATTGCGTCACTAGCTGAAGCAATAACCCATAATGACTTTTGAGTGTTACACTTTGCAAACACATTAGCTAGAGGTAGCTACTACTGCAGGTTGTGATTATGCCACAACGATATCCAGTCAAAATATGATTTACTAAATTGGGTTCATTCAATGAACCACCGACAATTGGGCCATCGGAGGAACATGTTATACTAATTTAGCCATTTTACTATGGGAAGCATCACTTATATTTCTTGCAAAGCCAGACAATGATAGTTTATTTAGTAAACTGGTTAAAAAACCAAGACTTAGTGTGTTGGGAGCATATAGCCATGATATTTTACAGGCATTCTCTGTTGAAAATGCTGTGTTTCCACATTGCTTTAAATCTTAACATTTAAAGTTTGCAGAGTTTCTGGTTTAACTTGCAATACTTGCTAACCCATTATTAATACATACAAGGGGCCCCTCCACTTAAGACTATTCATTTAAAGATGAACAGATTAACAGAGTTGGAAGGGACCTTGTAGGTCATCCAGCCCATCCTCCTGCATAAGCAGGAGGCCCTACACCATTTCTGACAAATGGCAATCCAGGCTCTTCTTGAAAGCCTCCAGTGATGAAGCTCCCACAACTTCTGAAGGCAACTTCTGTTCCATTGGCTAATTGCTCTCACTGTCAGAAAATTCCTATTTCTTGGTTGACCATCAGTTTCCATCCATTATTCCTTGTCTGGCCTTCGGGTGCTTTGGAAAATAGCTTGACCCCCTCCTCTCTGTGGCAGTTCCTCAAATATTGGAAGACTGTTATCATGTCTCCCCTGGTCCTTTTCTTCACTAGACTAGCCATGCCCAGTTCCTACAACCGTTCTTCATATGTTTTAGCCTCCAGTCCTCTAATCATCCTGGTTGCTCTTCTCTGCACTTTTTCTAGAGTCTCAACATCTTTTTTTATAATGTGGTGAGCAAAACTGAATGCAGTATTCTAGGTGTGATTTTACTAAGGCTTTATAAAGTATTATTAGTACCTCACTTGTTCTTGATTGAATTCCTCCGTTAATACAATTTAGGATTGCATTGGCTTTTTCAGCTGCCACCACACACTGCTGGCTCATTGAATGAATCCTATGAATGAATTCAAGGAAGTTTGAATTGAATTGAATTCATTCATCTACAATGCAGTATCCTGGATCACATAATTGTAGTTTGCGACCTTCCTTTGCTGGCTCCCCACAGCCAACAGCCAATGGGGATGTTGGGTTAGTTTAATGACTGCATGATTCATTGGATATGTTTGGGCCAATGACCAAGAGACTGTGAGTTCTAGTCCCACTTTATGTAGGAAAGCTGGCTAGATAAGTTTGGGCCAATTGCCAGGAGACTGTGAGTTCTGGTTCCACCTTAGGCATGAAAGCCAGCTCGATAACATTGGGCCAGGCGAACCCACCTCAAAGGGTTGTTGTCGTAGGGAAAATAGGAGGAAAGAGTATGAGTTCTATTCAGTGCCTTGGGTTATTTATAAAAATAATAAAGGCAGGAAATAAACAAAGAAGCAAACAAATAATGTAATCATGGCCTTTCCTGGCCCTTCTTCCAAATTCAGCAAGAGTAATGAATCATGTTTTGGGTGCAGTAAAGATGGTGCTGAAATGAAGTAACTCATAAGGAGTTTTCTGGTAGAGATGCTCAGAGCTAAAGGATGAGTTTGGAAACAATCTTATCTCAATCTGTGTGTCTGTGTGTGTGTGTGTGTGTGTGTGTGTGCACGCACAGGAACTAGTAAATATTTGGCTCCCTCCCGGAGGGAGGTGGGCAATGCAGAAATGTGAAAAGTAAATAAATAAATTTGCCATGACTCATTTTAACACATGAAGAAGATCTTCATTTGGAATCAGCCTCCACACAGTTTTCTTCTTACAGTGACTAAAGTCGAAATTCCTGTTTTTCCCCTCCTTCCTTGCATTTTTTTTAGCCTTGAAATCAATGGCCCAGTGAAGAGGTTGCCTGGGAGAAGCTTTAATAAAGAGTAATAAACTCTAATAAAATGACTCTTTCGGATTCTTATTTTAATGGATTACTTTAAATGACGCATCGGTCCGTTTGAGCTTTCAAATTTTGAACCGTCCTTGAGGTGGGAAAGCAGGGGATGTGAAGGACCAGATGGTGGGTACAACGTTGATGTGAAAACTGTCCATTTTATGTACACCGCACATGTGACACAAAGAGTAGGGTTTAGGTGGCGTTCATTTTGATGTTTTAAGAGCCTTCCGTAGGCGGGGTTATTGGGAGTCAAGTGGTATATGCATTTAATAAAGGTAAAGGTTCCTCTCACATATATGTGCTAGTCGTTCCTGACTCTAGGGGGTGGTGCTCATCTCCATTTCAAAGCTGAAGAGCCAGCGCTGTCTAAAGACATCTCTGTGGTCATGTGGCCAGCATGACTAAACACCAACGGCGCACAGAATGCTGTTAACTTCCCACCAAAGGTGGTCCCTATTTTTCTGCTTGCATTTTTTACGTGCTTTCAAACTGCTAGGTTGGCAGAAGCCTCGACAAGTAACGGGAGCTCACTCTGTTACATGGTGCTAGGGATTTGAACCGCTGAACTGCTGACCTTCTGATCGACAAGCTCAGCATCTTAACTACTGCACCCCACTACAAGGGACTTCTACATTTAATCAATTACTATTATTATATTGCTTTGCTCTTTAAAAAAAAGCCACTCACTCCCATTTCGATTGGAGCGGAAATAGTCTCGTCCAGAGTTCTCCAAAATCACGTTTAGAGTTTCACAGCTCAAAGGGTTAGCAAAAGTTTGTTCCATATTACAGATCTAAGATCTAAGGAGGCAGATGCAAGACTAGATTTGAATGTATGCGTGTTGGAGAATTTTAATCGTTATTTTTTCTTTTTTTTCCTTTTTTCTTTTTCTTTTCTTATTCTGTGTAACCCGCCCGGAGTCCTCCAGGATTGGGCGGCCTATAAATTCAATAAATTAAATTAAATTAAATTAAATTAGATTAATCTCAAACTAAGCAGAGTTTGGCCATTCATATATTTTAGAGTTGTAGATTATAGGCAGTCCTCAACTTAACAACCAGTGTTTAGTCACCACTCAAAAGTTACAAAGGAATTGAAAAATTAACGTTCACACTTAGAACCATGGCATACTTTTTCACATAGCCATTGCACACTTTTTCACACTTGCAGCATCCCGCATAGTCACGCGATTGAAATTCGAATGCGTGGCAACCGGTTCAGATTTATGACAGCCAGTGTCACCTGTTCTGGCCCCCACCTAGCTGGTTCCAAAACTAAAGTCACACAAAGCTTGCCAAAAGAAAGCCTTTATCAATCTCGGCTTACGCTGGCTGCGAGCCCAAAATAAACATAGATAAAGTCTCTTGCAAAGACCGTTACGCAGCAGAAGGCAGAAACGAAACTCTTACAGTACCAAGTTTTCAAGAAGCAAAATCACTTATCCAAGTGTCTCACAAACTGAAACAGGAACGGAACTGAATTCTCCATAAACGAACGACGACCCACGAACGAACGATGAACGTTGACTTCTGCAACCAGGGCGTGTCACCATCCGTCCTTTTATCTCCAGCAGACGGCACTAACGAACCCCAGCTGCATTGTTATTCCTGCATCCTGACTCAACTCACAGCAAACTTCTGCTGAGTCATAACAGTCACCTGACCACCTTTTGCGACCTCCTGACAAGCAAAGCCAATGGGGAAGGCCCGATTCGCTCAACAACCAGGTTGCCGACTTAACAACTGCAGTGATTCACTTACTGCATTGGCATCCTTCAGTCTCAAAAGACAATGGTATTGTGCTCTGGAAAGAGGGCCTAAAACAGCATCTGGCGTGCGGTATGCACAGCTGGAGTGTCCTTTCCAGCATGAGGCCTGGGTAGATTAATATGGAGGATAGACTGTTACCCAAGCAGCAGATCCCCCCCCCTCCACGTCACTGAAATAGTCCAATGGAACGGCAGAGCCGATATGATGGTTCTAGTTGCGTCGGAGGAGTTACCAGAATGTGGTTGTACACCAGAGGTGGGTTCCTACCAGTTCGCACCTATTCGGTAGAACCGGTTCATCAAATCTACCGAACCGGTTAGAAGAGGTTCCACCAGTGGACCCGGAAAGCAGGCCACACCTACAGAAGAGCTTCCAAATTTTTTTGAAAACCACCACTGGTCCTTGGATATGATTATTCTACACTATCATGCTCATATTTATAAAACTCAGTGCCTCTGTGAAAGGGAAGGATGACTACTGCGTTTGTGGTGCAATCAGAACATTGCATGTGTTGAAGTTGTTTTAACGCAAACCAAAGATGCCTTTTAAAAAACAAGTTTACATCATATTCTTATGCATGCCAGGGCTGTGTGCGAGGTAATTTAAGGTGGTTCTGACAAGTATTGTCGGCATCTTCATATCCGGTCACATGGGCGGCAAGCCACTCCCACAAAGGAGGCCACACCCACAGAGTAGGTTCGAACAATTTTTGAAACCCACCACTGTTGTACACAGTCACGAACTGCTTCCGGGATTCCGGCTCCAGATTTTGCCTGGAGGTTGACACCTGAAGTTTTTTCCAGTAGTGGAAAAGAGCCACAAGGCAGTGGAGGTTTGTAATCAGAGTTTCCCTTCTCTTAGAAGATGGTTCTGCCGCTGGGGCGGAGAGCCCTCTTCCACCTTCAAAAGCGATTCACTTAACAATTGTGGAACAATGGGGCAAAAACGTGCTTTACTATCTCGTTTAGCCACAGGAATTTTGGGCTCGGTTGTGGTCATAAGTCATTGTGGTCACAAGTCAAGGACTTATGGGAAGAGGAGGAGACTAAAACATATGAAGAACGGTTGCAGGAACTGGGTACGTCTAGTTTAATGAAAAGAAGGACCAGGGGAGACATGATAGCAGTCTTCCAATATCTCAGGGGCTGCCACAAAGAAGAGGGAGTCAAGCTATTCTCCAAAGCACCTGAGGGTAGAACAAGAAGCAATGGGTGGGAACTCATCAAGGAGAGAAGCAACCTAGAACTAAGGAGAAATTTCCAGACAGTTAGAACAATTGATCAGTGGAACAGAAGTTGCCTCCAGAAGTTGT
The DNA here is from genome assembly GCF_009769535.1 of Thamnophis elegans. Taxonomy (NCBI): domain Eukaryota; kingdom Metazoa; phylum Chordata; class Lepidosauria; order Squamata; family Natricidae; genus Thamnophis; species Thamnophis elegans. The sequence continues at coordinate 10,454,507 of NC_045549.1, forward strand.
GAATGCTCCAACACTGAAACTGTCAGCCCTCAGGCTGCCATCCAGGGGGAACCTGTCCATCACCATGCCCGCTTGGCCATGCTTACATGCCACTAACGCTGCCACGTTGATGTTGCCTCTCTGATGTCGATTGAGCCTGTAGCTGTATGTGGCTCTTCTACTCGGGTGCAACTGTCTACTCTGAAGTAACTCTGATACTTGGGTGCAACTGCCTACTCTGATGTAACTCTTTTGCTCGATGCCTCTAACCAGGAAAGAGGCTATGATGACACTGAATGGGGGTGTGGCTGAGGGTGTGGGTCATAGTGATTGGTGATGGTGGGTGTGTGTCATCTGGGTGGAGTTGTGGGTGGAGCTGGGTGGGGTAATGGTATGTATATGTGTGTATATATATATGTGTGTGTGTGTGTGTGTGTGTGTGTGTGTGTGTGTGTGTGTGTGTATATATATATATATATATATATATAATATATATATATATATATATATATATATATATATATATATATGAGATTTCTTTTACAACCCCCAGTATGCCCAAATATGGGAGGAAGATCACTAGTTCCATTCTCTGTCCTTCGGCTCGTCACAAGAGACCATCCAGGCAGAAACCCAATATTTTTACTGTTGCCTTTTTGTTATATATATATATATCATTTGTGCTGATAAATAAATAAAGGGAGACTAGTATAGATCTATTTCAAGCTATTTAGCTCTCATCAGCTAGCCATACCCTTACTGGGAATCGAACCTGGGCTGTGTTACATATCAGGCAGTTATATTACCCACTAAGCCACAGGATCTCTTCCTATATCAGCTATATATCATATATATATGGGTGATGGTGTTAACTTGGTTAGAACTGACTTGGATTTTATTACCTTTGTATCATTGTCATTTAGTGCTGGTTATCACGTAGTTTCTTAGATAGAGATAAAGGTTTTCCACCAAACAAACTGAAACTCTGTTTGTATGCAACGTGTACACCGGAACATGACAAAAAGTCTTTAAGAAGATGTTGGATAGCCATTTGTCTGAAACGGTATAGGGTTTCCTGCCTAGGCAGGGGGTTGGACTAGAAGACCTCCAAGGTCCCTTCCAACTCTGCTATTGTATTGTACTTTCTGCTCTAGACTAGCTTAAGAATTCCCAACCACTCCACTCATGTTGCTAGAAACGGAGGTGTCCTTGGAGTTATCCACTCGATTCAAAGGATTTACTGTGGATTTTTCCACTACCCCCCACCCCCTAATTCAGTTTATCAGAATGAGTAGTGATGTCAGTCTCCTGCTTCCCTATCTCTTCCCAGCTATTGAGCAATGGGGGGGGTGGGGGTTTCTCCTAGCCAAGGGCCTACAGGAAGCATCCTGCGACACATTTCTCCATATAGTCTCCAATCCTATCAGTGCCATCATTCAAGTTTTCTCCCTTGTAGTAGACAGACATCTCTGACAGGTGATTCAGAAGGTCGTCTGGAGGACTTACTCATGCGTCCTACGGCCTCTGCTTTGGTGGGGTTATCTGATGGCATTCCTTCGTCTTGGCTGTGCACTCCAAAATGTGCAAGTAAGGCCAAGGGCTGTGGAAGTGAGGTTGATGTACACAACTGCTACGATAACGTCATACCCTGTGTAGCCTAGGAGATACGTAACTTGGTCATTTCCAGGGTGCTGCCCTGGGAAAGCAATTATAGAGGATTAAGGCAATGCAGGCATAGACCTCGGAGGCTGAGAATGGAGAAGGCGTAGTAAAGAACGAGTTTCATCTTGCCTACACAAACTTCTGAAGCACAACCACTCGGAAGTTCAGCTGTGCCGTGTCTTCAAATGCTTCCGTTTCCAGGATTGTTTAAGAGCCTTTCTGGACTCCGGAGCAGTTCTTTTTCAACCTTGGCATTTTTTTTTTTTAATCGTTCACATTTTTATTTGTTTTAATATATAAAATAGGAAGAACAGAAAATAGAATAGGAAATTAACGGAAGGAAAAGGAGTAGAGATATAAGGGGGAGGGAGAGAAAGAAAGAAAGAAAGAGAGAGAGAGAAAGAAAGAAAGAAAGAAAGAAAGAAAGAAAGAAAGAGAAAGAAAGAAGGCATTGATTTCTGATTCTTCTTAGCACAGTACAAGATAAAGGGACTCCATCCTTAACCTTTTTCCTTTTGCACATTATTATGTTGTTGTTGTGAACGAAGCCCAAAATGTATGTTGCTAAATGAAACATTGGTTGAGTTTTGCCCCATTTTACGACCTTCCTTGCCACGTTTATTCAATGAATCACTGCAATTATTAAGTTTAGTAACACGGTTGTTAAGCAAAACTGGCTCCTCCGTTGACTTTGCTTGTCCGAATTGCAGAATTGTCACGTGGCCCCAGGACACTGCAATCGTCATAACTATGAATCAATGGCCGAGTGTCTGAATTTTAACTATGGGGATGCTGCCACAGTCGTCAGTGTGAGAAACGATCACATCACTTTTTTTCTGTGGCGTTGTAACTTCAAACGGTCACTAAATGAATTGTTGCAAGTTGAGGACTACCTGTGGTCAGAGGTAAACGTAGTCCTCAACTTACAACCGTTCATTTAGGGAATTTCTTTTTTTTGTGTGTAAAAAGTTTTTTTCCCCTTTCAAATTCATTCTTAGATATACATTCTTATAATTGCTATTTAACATTTGTCTATTCATCATAATCTCTATATTTGTTTTTACACACATATACATATAATACAGTTTGGGTCACTTTCTTGCCACCCCCGGGCCTCCATCTTGTTTTGCAACAACCTTACTGCTTCCATCTTCTTAACTTCCATTTAGGGCAGGGGTCAGCAAACTGCGGCTCTGGAGCCGCATGTAGCTCTTTCCTCCCTCTGCTGCGGCTCCGTCACTGGTCGGTGCCACAATTTTGAGAGGAGCTTCCGGGGGGGAGGGGGGGAGAGAAGCACAGTGCGCCAGGAGAAGACTCTATGACAAGGGGAGGGTTTTCCAGTTGTCTCCACAACGGATAGGGCTTTTTACCTGTTTTGACAGGTAGAGGAAAAAGTACGCCACACTAGGAGGAGACTCTATGGTGGGGGAACTGAACTTCCAGTCAGCTCCAGAACTGAACAGGGGGCTTCCGGTTAGGACTTTTGTGGCTCCCGGTGTTTTATTTTCTGTGGGAAACGGGTCCAAATGACTCTTTGAGTGTTTAAGTTTGCCAACCCCTGATTTGGGGAAATTTCTATACCACAGTTGCAATGGAAAAATAAGTATAAAAGTGGTAAACGACGTGACTTCATTTACACTGAAAAGGAGGTTTCCCTCTCCAAATGCTGTATGTGTCATTGTCATGTGAGAAGTTTCTTCTTTTTAAAAAAAAAAACTTCCCAGTTTCCTTTCCTTATCATTTGGCTCTCTTGCAATTCTAAATGTTTGCTTGAAGGACATCTGAGAAAGATGCATGAATCTTAATTTCTCTTCCACCCCCGCTCAACGTCTAACTGGAGAAGTAAATCTCCAGTTAGAGGTTGTAAAAAATTCCCTGTCCAAAAGAAGAAGAATTGAAGTTCCTTAAACACTTTTCTATCTCTCCCCTTTCGACTTCCACTTCCACTTTAATGTGTACTGAGAATAGCTTAAACATTATTTAGGAATCTGTGACTCAGTACTTTCTGCCGTTACTAGCTATTGGCCTAAGAAGAGGGAGTGGGAGTGAATATAGTAATATTTAGCAATAGCATTTAAGCTTTGGCGCTTTATAATATTCTGGGGGGGTTTACAGTGTAGGAGTGTACAAAACCTTTGCCAGACCAATTCTCGAATACAGCCCGTCTGCCTGGAATCCACACTGTACATTGGACATCAATACGATCGAGCGAGTCCAGAGGTATTTCACGAGAAGAGTCCTCCACTCCTCTGCTCACAATAGAATCCCTTACGCCACCAGGCTCGAAATTTTGGGCATGGACAATCTGGCCTGTGGTCGGACTTAAGCACAGTACACAAAATTGTCTGCCACAACGTCCTACTTCTCAACGACTACTTCAGCTTCAACCACAATAATACTCAGGCAAACAATAGATACGAACTCAAGGTAAACTGCTCCAAACTCGATTGCAGAAAATACAACTTCAGCAACAGAGTGGTCAACGCCTGGAATGCTCTACCTGACTCCGTTGTTACATCCTCAAACCCTCAAACAGCTTCAACCTTCAACTGTCTACCATGGACCTCACCCCATTCCTAAGAGGTCTGTAAAGGGGGCGTGCATAAGCGCACCAGCGTGTATCGTCCCAGTCCTACTGTCCCCATTTATTTGTACTCATTTCCTTTGTTTATGTCCTTCTTCCTACTTATACCTGCTACCTTGTACATGTTTGACAAACAAACAAATAAATATTGCACCCAACAATCTGGGTCTTCATTTTACCAATCTCAGAAGGATGGAATCACAGAATAACAGAGTTGGAAGGAACCTTGGTGGTCTTCTAGTCCAACCCCTTGCTCAAGCGGAAAACCCTATGCCAGTCTCTTCTTAAAAACCTCTGCACCCACAACTTCTGGAGGCAAGTTGTTCCACTGATTAATTGTTCTCACTGTCAGGAAATTTCTCCTTAGTTCTAAATTGCTTCTCTCTTTGATTAGTTTCCATCCTTTGCTTCTTGTTCTGCCTTCAGGTGCCTTGGAGAATAGTTTGACTCCCTCTTCTTTGTGGCAGCCCTTCAAATCCTGGAATACTGCTATTATATCACTCCTAGTCCTTTTCACTAGATTAGAATTAACCAAGCAGAATTGCCTTGATTTACAAAACCCTCTAATTAAGATTAAACTCCAATGGTCTGCTTCTACAACAGTCTACAAAGGCTGGTGGATTCCTACCAGTTCGCACCTATTCGGTAGAACCGGTTGGTCAAATCTACCGAACCGGTTAGAAGAGGTTCCACCAGTGGACCCAGAAAGCAGGCCACACCTACAGAAGAGGTTCCAAAAATTTATGAACCCACCACTGATCCTTGGATATGATTATTCTACACTATCATGCTCATATATATAAAACTCAGAGCCTCTGTGAAAGGTAAGGATGACTGCTGCGTTTGTGGTGCAATCAGAAAATTGCGTGTGTTGAAGTTGTTTTAACGCAAACCGAAGATGCCTTTTAAAAAACAAATTTACATCATATTCTTATGCATGCCAGTGCTGTGTGCGAGGTAATTTAAGGTGGTTCTGACAAGTGTCGTCGGCATCTTCATATCCGGTCACATGGGTGGCAAGTCACACCCACAAAGGAGGCCACACCCACAGAGTAGGTTCGAACAATTTTTGAAACCCACCACTGCTTCTTACCATGAACTGCCCAGCTTATATTCAACCAGGTCTGGGGGCGTTGTGTGAATATGGATGGTGTGATCTCTCACAACAGAACCAGGAAGTTTAAAAAATGAGACTGTGCGAAGTTTCTCTTATTTAGGAAATTTCAATCTGAGTTTGCTGGCCCTTGCTATCAGCCTCCCCCCAATTTCACCCCAGCCAAAATTTCTCTGAAAGTTATGCCCAGGTTGTGATTGTGAATGGGAAATAATAAATAATGAAATGGGATTTAAACAAATAAATAAATAATTTTAAAAGAGAACTCATCTGTTTGGGTGGGTGGGTGGGGGGCCCTGCACATGGCTCGCCCCGATCGAAAGAAAAATAATTTCCCGCAACCGTCAGATTCCTCTATTAGAGAACAGAATAAAATTGAACAGGATTTAAGAGTGAAATTTGAGACTGTGCTACCCTTTAGTGCAATTTGCAGACAGCCCCAAATGGTGTTAACTCTCTATGTAATTGCACTTAACAAAAAAAAAAAGGGATTAAAAAAAAAACCCCAGCATGACCCTTAGAAAAGATCTATGGTTCTTTTTTATCTCCTGATTTATGGCGAACCTTGTCGGAGCCTCAGTTTTCCCTTTCATCAACCCACCCACCCCTTTTAAAACCCTGACAATCCTTTCCCCCTTTTCAGCCTGATGACAAGGGGGAGCTCCAATCCTATCTGACAGACTGCAGCCATCACTTTGTGAATGGTAAATAATTTCCTCTCTGACAGCTCCCCCATTTATTCTGCCATCTGCCAGCGCTCCCTGACACTTGAATAAGCATTAAGCCATTAGCAGCCTGGCATAGGTTTTAAGAGCCTGAATAATAATGTGGGAGGGTCTCAGAAACCAGGCAGAATGTTTCAGTTTCAAATCTGCCTGGAGCTTTCCCACCCATCTGTTGAGAAAGTTTGAATGGGGAAGAGGAGACGTCCCCCTTAAAACGATTTTGGTAGATGCTGGGATGCCCCCTTTAATGGAAGGACACGTGTCTAATTTTGCTCCCATTAGTGGTTTATATAAGAACAGGACAAGGTTTATTCTCTTCCTTTTTAACCCAACGTCTCAGGTTCAGAGGGCATAGAATAATAGGGTTGGAAGGGACATTGGAGGTCTTCTAGTCTAACCCCCTGGTCAGGCAGGAGACCAGAGGTGGTATTCAGCCAATTCTCTCCAATTCAGGCAAACTGGTAATGGCAGCTACGGGAGACTCTGCCCTCACCCCCACCCCAACGTAATGCGGAAGTACTGCGCATGCACAGAAGATGTACACATGCACAGATGCTGCAAATGCAAGCGAAGGAAGCCCCCCGCACACGCTCAAATTTGCAAACCGGTAGGGAAGGTATGTGAATCCCATTGCTGCAGGAGAGCCTATACCAGGGGTATCAAACACCAAGGCCCGGGGGCCGGATCTGGCCTGCAGAGTACTTACCATAGATCTGGCCAGCGGGGGCCACCCTGGAAACAGCGAAGGAGTGGCCTGCAGTGCTTCTGCCAGTAAAAATGAGCCGAGGTGGCCGCAGTGGTTAGGGTGCAGTACTGCAGGCCACTTCAGCTGACTGTTATCTGCAGTTCAGCGGTTCTAATCTCACCGGCTCAAGGTTGACTCAGCCTTCCATCCTTCCGAGGTGGGTGAAATGAGGACCCAGACTGTGGGGGCAATTTGCTGACTCTGTAAACCGCTTAGAGAGGGCTGAAAGTCCTATGAAGCGGTATATAAGTCTAACTGCTATTGCTATTGCTATAAAATGGGCTCCCGAGCTCCATTTTCGGCTGCCACAGCCTCCTGCAACTCCCTTCCAGTGAAAACAGCAGAGGGTTGCAGGAAGCCGTCGCAGCCGAAAATGGAGTTCGGGAGCCCATTTTCGTTTGCAGAGCGCTTCGGCCACTACAGGCACCCCTGACAGGAGTGACATTGAGCTGGCCACACCCACCGTGGCCACGCCCACCCCAGTTCCCCGAGGTCAAACATAACCCTGATGCGGCCATTGCTTCTTGTTTTGCCCTGAGGTGCTTCGGAGAATAGTTTGACTCCCTCTTTTGGGGGGAAGCCCCTGAGATATTGGAAGACTGCTATCATGTCTCCTCTAGTCCTTCTTTTCATTAAACTAGACATACCCAGTTCCAGCAACCGTTCTTCATATGTTTTAGCCTCCGGTCCCTTAATCATCTTTGTTGCTCTTCTCTGCATTCTTTCTAGAGTCTCCACATCTTTTCTACATCGTGGTGACCAAAACTGAATGCCGTATTCCAAGGATGGCCTTAGCATAAAGTGGTATTAACACATCCCGTGATCTTGATTCTTGCTTTTTGCGTAGATAAGGGTCAACTGAATTCAAGAAGGGCTGGACTTTATGCATTTGTGGCTACATAACGATTCTAGGCTGATTCCTCTTTTGATTCCACCCCCTCCCTCTTCTGCCACTTCTTCTCCTATACATTCCGACAGAAAATCAGACAAAGTAATTATTATTAGCTACAGCTGCTTTAACTTCTGGCTTGCATGTAACCTCTCTGTTTTCGGCATGTGTAGCTTTGAACATGGCATTTGAGTGGGAGCTTCTTTCTGGGAAGCCTAGAAATCGTTATTAAACATCTGGATGGAATGTGTCGGGTTTCCTGGAAAGAATGTAAAACAGAATTGACTTGCTTAGCTATTGGAAATTCAGCTGGGGGGGTTCCCGCTCCTCTTTTCAGCTTCCAAATTAGAAGAAATTGTATTTCTCTCAAAATCCTTCTCAAAGGAGTTCTTCAAATTCGTAGATTTGTTTTTTAACTCCAGAAAAGCTAATCCTGTGTTCTCAACTAAAACAAGCTCCGAAATGATTCCCAAATGCTAATAAGATAGTTCAATTACATTAATAAACTCAACACAGGTTGTTTAGGAAGACGCAGAATGATCTCTTTTTTTTTTTTTTTGGTAATTCTTTCCAGTTTCTCTCCCCTCCCCTCACCCAAGTGGCTTGTTTTCTGAAGGAATATAAAACCAGCTAAAACGTTGGTTTTTAAGAGATAATGAATAGCAGGGAACGCTGAAAATTGTGAAAGATTGAAAGAGGAAATTTGAATTACAAAGTTGGAGAAAGTTATTAAAGTTACTGTGGACTACCAAAAAGACGGATGAGTTCTGGAGCAATTGAAAGAGGTTGGCAGGGGAGAAACTCACATATTTTGGGCATGTAATCGTGAGAAGAAGAAAGTGTTATGCTTGACAAGCTATGAAGGGATGTATAAGTTGTGTGGAAACTAGAAGGAGCCATCATCATTTGTCTATCAACGTTTTCCTTTCCTACATTCTATTGGATCTTTTTAAAGGATGGTGCCTGTGATTTTAACAGTTCTGTGTTTGTTACTCTCCTGCATCACCAAATGTCTTGCCTCTGCCTACTTAAACTTGAAAAAGAATGGTCAACGTTTCTCTTTTCCATTTTTAAACGAAGCTTTGTTTTATTTAAGTCTTGTGAGATTGATCGGAGTCCCAAAGCAAGGTCTAGAGGGGATACCATCAAATTTAATTTCATGTTTATCAATTCCCCTCCTTGCTTTTCTGCTTGCTAATAAGGCCCATAAGTTGTATGTGTGTGGAGAGTGGGGGGGGGGGGGGTTTCCTATCTCCCCTGCTGGAATTTGGGAGGGGGGACAAGGAAAAAAGCTAGACAAAGGGAATTTGTAAGCCGATACACTCTAAGGCAGGGGTCCCCAATCTTTTGGACCTCTAAATTCCTAATTTTAAATCCCGCGGACCACTAATATGACCTGCCTAATGACCGGGCGGGCGGGCATGGCTAGGTGATCCTGTGACTGGGTGGGTGTGGCCAACTCGATGTCATTCATGTCAAGGGGTACCTCGCCGGCCTCTACTAGCCCTTCCCCTCCCAGCCACTCCTCCCCTGCCGGCTTGAGTTCCTTAGGGTCCAGGGATGGGTTCCTGCCAGTTCTAACCTCTTTTATAGAAGAGGATCCGCAAATCTACAGTGCCATTTAGAACCGGTTCAGCTCCCTCCCCCCGCCCGTCTGCACATCATCAAGATGAAGAGCGAGAGGAGGAATTCTGGGAGTTGAAGTCCACTGTCAAGTTTGAACACCCCTGGGTTTTTTTTTCTAAAGGGTTAAGGGTGCAAGGATCTTGTAACTTGACAGCTTTAAGACTTGCGTGCTTCAAATGCCAGAGTTTCTGAGCCAACATTTTGGTTGCTAAGCAAGAGTGTTCTTAAGTGAGTTTCACCATATTTTACAAGTTGGCCATGCCCACCCAGTCACATGGCCGGCAAGCCACTCCCACTCAGTCACATGGCTGGCAAGTCACTCCTACCCGGTCACATGGCCAGCAAGCCACTCCCACAAAGCAGGCCACACCCACAGAAGACGTTCTAAAAAATTTTGAAACCCACCACTGTTAGGGCCCCAATAGGAAGCAGTTCTTGGAGCTAAGCAGCCACCAGGAGAAAGAATTGGCAAACAGCTCAGTTCAAATTGGATCTGTCCGAGAGGGAGGCTCAGCAGAAGCACCTCACTGAGGACTAGGAGCAGAGGCTTTCCAAGCAGAGAGAAGACCTGCAGGAGTGAAAGTCCAGGTACCGGCGTCTGTAGGCTCAGCGGGCTGAGATGGTCAGCCAGTTTCAGGCCATGATGCAGCCCCACTGGAACGAGGCCCTCCGGCTCTTCTCCACCAGCGGTGCTTCCCTCCAGCCTTCGCCCAAAGCCCCACATCAGGAGGCTGAAGCAGACCCCAAGACGGAATTTCTGCCCCCTCCGACCTGCACAAAAGACCCCGCAGAGGGAGGCTCTCTGCAGCTACACAAACATTCATTGCACGTATCCAGCCCATATGAGTCGGTGGCCAAGTGTTGAATTTTGATTACAGTCCAGCGGATGCTGCAATGTTATAAGTGTGAAAAATGATCCTAGGTCACTGAGGACTACCTTATATAATAATCGTTGAAGGTCGTAATGTGAAGGACAGCTAAGGTGAGATTGTAAGCAGGGTGTCACTCCACAACTGCTTTGCTTAACAACCGGGTTGTTGGTCCCAATTGCGGTCGCTCAACGAGGCGACTGAAAGGGAAGAAATGAGGAAAGCCGAACCACAATCCTGTGGAGAAAAAAGGACAAAATTTATGGGGCCACCTTCACATTGATTGAAAGAAATGTCCTTCTGGGTTCGGCTCCAAGTGGGGAAAAAGACACTGGAGACATGGAGGCAGCTTGGAAAGATGGTTTTAATGGAGGACAGGACCACATGGCTTGAGTCCTGCATAGAAAGGGGATCACATGCTTTCAATGTTGGTGGAGAAGAAGTGAAGGGAAGACTCAGATGCTGAAAGTCCCTGGTTTTATCCCTCTCTGGCCTTGATCTTGAGCTTGTATTCTGATGGTTGTCGACTCCCATGGGCCAGCAGGGCAACTCTCTAGGCTGCGTTTTGAATCCAGGTTTGGTTGAGTTCTCAGATGCCATGTGGCGAGTTGGGTAAAGGGCCAATATTATCATGCCTTAATCCATCCCCTGGAGCTGAAGGGGATAACTCTTATTATGTAAAGTGGACTAGCTTGGCCTTCTTAATGGCCCATTGACAAAGTGGGGATGGGCAGGAAGCTACAGGGAAGCTCTTCTGTCTTTTAAAACACATGTCTTCCTTTTCACATCCAGAGAAATATTCTGCCTTTTCAATATTTCCTAGGAGATTTCATTTTTTATGGGAGAGGGCTGCGGGATAACTTCCTACAGCATAAAACAGAGGTGGGGAACTGCGGCCCCCTTTATCACTTGCACACTTCCACTTCCTTGAACATGGCTGGCTTAGGGAATTCTGGGGAGTTGAAGTCCACAAGCCTGAAGGGGCCCTAGTCTCCTGACATAGAAGGTGACTCCTGGAGGCCATGAAAAATGAGGCTCAGGTGTGGTCTCTCGGATTTCAGTCAGGGGAACTGCAAGATACATCACACTCATTGCAGTGGTGGGTTCCGGATCCCGTTCCAACTGGTACGGTTGGAACGGGCCCGGCGTCACCCACCTGGACGTGCGGTGCGCGCATGCATCGTACCTGCCTGTGATGCCTCCGCGACACTCCAGCTGCTCGGCGGAGCGTCACGCAGGCGCCGTATGCACCATTCACGTGCGCGGAAGTGCCAAGGCTTAAAGGACAGGTAGGAGCTCAGGTGGGCGGGTGGGCGGGTGGGCCCTCCCGAGCACTGTACCGAAATGGTACCTAGTGCTCCAGGTAGGCTCAGTGTGCCCATACGGGGTGTACCGCCTGCAACCCCACCACTGATTCATTGACCATGTTATGCATTTCACATGCATTTCACTCATAAATCAACTTTGCTATAGATTTTCAGTGGTGCTTACTCTCTCAGTGACATTGTCAGGCCTGGAGTCTTAAGTATTTTATTCTTTTTATCTGGCAGAATCTAGGTTTTTCTCAAACCCCTTTGCAATAAAAATGCAAACGAGGCATTTTCTAATGCAAATTGCTACCGGAGAACATTTTAACTGTCTTCTTTTAGATCTATATCCCTTTTCCCCCTGTGGTGAAGGTACCAAAAACCTGGTCTGCTTTTTGTCTGCGTGGCTCATGGTGTTTGAGAGTGCCTTCTTCAACCTGAAAGCATTATTTAATATATTGACGCACGTGTCATCATAATTGAAGGTAATCAGATGAATTTGGTTCAGGTGTTCAAACCACGCAGTATATGGTGCATAATATGTTCAGAATGTCATTCATCATCTCTGATTTTCAAAGTAAGATACGGCCTGTGGAAGGCAAGATGTTAGAACTATACATAAAGAAACAATTTGGGTTCCTTAAAGGTAAAGGTTCCCCTCGCACATATGTGCTAGTCGTTCCTGACTCTAAGGGGCAGTGCTCATCTCCGTTTCAAAGCCGAAGAGCCAGCGCTGTCCAAAGACGGTCTCCGTGGTCATGTGGCCGGCATGACTAAATTTCCAAAGGACACATGGAATGCTGTTACCTTCCCACCAAAGGTGGTTCCTATTTTTCTACTTGCATTTTTTACATGCTTTTGAACTTCTAGGTTGGCAGAAGCTGGGACAAGAACAGGAGCTCACTCTGTTACACGGCGCTAGGATTCGAACCGGCTAAACTGCCGACCTTTCTGCTCAACAAGCTCAGCATCTTAGCACTGAGCCACGGCATCCCTTACATGGTTTGTAAAAATATATTTCAGATTTGTATCTCCAGAATTCTAAGTGATATGTATATATGATATCCAAACTCATGTTTCATTCCATTATTTTAATTCCTCATTAAACCAGAACAAGCTAGCTGCTGTTTTTGAGTTGGAGAGCTACGGAAACACTTCTTCTTCACTTCTCCTTCCTCTATCAGTGAAGATGTGACGCTAGTTTGTGGATGTGTCTAAGCAACTCACATTTAAACAAATAAAAGGCTGGAAATGAACAGTTTCTCTCCCATACAACAATACAATACTTGGCAACTGTGGAAAATGTTAGCAAAGATGCCCTCCCTTATCTGCAGTTGGTAGGGTCAACAGCCTCAGAATTACAGAATTTCTAATATAACAGAGATGGACGTGTTGCAGGAAATGACAGACTGGGACTTCTCAGGATACAGGAAAAGTTTATTTGGCAGGCCAGGTTCAGAAAGCGAGCCCGTGGCTAGCATTGCAAGTTCTGAACAACCTTCATTATCGAAGCACGCATTCTTATACATTCTCAAGGCATTGCAAGACCGGAAACACTTAACTCATTTCTTAGTGGTTACCTTGAGGAGAAAGCCTTATAAGGAGATGGGGTCTTACTTCTCCTTTTGTTACAGGTATGGACAACGTGTCATTAACAAACTTTAATTGAACCTTGTGGTTTGGACTTTTGACATAAGGACATCTACTGGAACATTTTGTGGTTTGAAGGCTGATGACATTTCCCTGTCCCTTTAAGCAAGCTTCTAACTGTTCCTTTTGCCACGCTCTCTGTTTTTATATTTTTAATCCATATTTATTCTACTTTAGAAGGGACCTTGGAGGTCTTCTAGCCCAACCCCATGCTAAAGCAGGAGACCCTATACCAGTGATGGTGAACCTTTATAGCACTGAGTGTTAAAAAGGGAATGTGCAGTATGTGGTTATGTTTTAAATCTTGGTATATTTTATGATGAAGGACGTTTAAACAATCATAGTTAAATAAAAATGGAGGCATAAGGGTAACATGTATAAATATCTGAGTTAAAATACTATGGCAGAAGATATAAGATTGTTTTGTTATTGGAAAGATGCAGGCGATAGATGGAAGAATATAACTTTAAAACTAGTTAAACTTAGTGAAACTTAGTAATAATAGATATCACGAAATAAATAATTGATAATGATAATACTGTATACAATGTGTAGTGTTATGATAAGTAATAATGGATATGAATATTGATTAGGGGTAAAATGTTATGATACAGGATATAGTAAATAAAGGAGGGATAACAATGACAACTTATATACATGTACATGAGTATAATATAAGGAAACTAGATGAAAACTGCCAACAGCGATTTGGAAAGGAGGATTAGAAAAGTCTGTTTTTAAATATTATGGATGTTTAGCTAGAATAGGACATAAGGATTCAGTGTTATTGGAGGATTTTAGAAAATATAAATGAAATGCCACTATGTGGTATGTATTAAATTTTGGTATAGTTTATGATGAAGGACTTCTAAATAATATAGTCAAACATAAATGGAGGTATAAGAGTAACATGTATAAATATTTGAGTTAAAATACTTGTGTTAATATGAATTATGCTTGATGACTGTGAAGAGATGCATGAATACCTTTTCTAACCAACTGATACACTTTCTACAGTATGTATGGATGATAAATTTTTTATGTTGTTTCTTATGTTTAAAAATAAAAAAAAATTGCCAAAAAAAAGGGAGTGTGCACGGTTCACCAACAAAAAGCGAACGACAAAAACGCGCATGACTAAACCGCGGTGACAAAACCGCGAGTTCTAAAGCGCGCCGACGAATGGGTGCTGAAGCGCGCCGACAACAGTGTGCCGACAGAAGCGCACTGTAACCCTAACCCTAACCCTAACCCTAACCCTAACCCTAACCCTAACCCTAACCCTAACCCTAACCCTAACCCTTACCTTAACTTAAATCGCGCTTCTGTTGGCGCGCTGTTGTCGGCGCGCTGTTGTCGGCGCGTTGATGACATCGTGGTTTTAGTCGGCGCGGTTTTGTCGTTCGCCCTTTTGTTGGGTCACGAGTGTGCACGCCGCCCATTAGGGATACGCCCCAGAAGAGAAGTTGCCAAGTGGGCATGTGCATGCCGGGAAATGAACTTCCGGTTTCTGGTGCGTGCATGCGCGCTGGTCAACTTATCTTCCAGTTAGTCGCAAGTAGCAATAGCAATAGCAATAGCAGTTAGACTTATAACCACTTCATAGGGCTTTCAGCCCTCTCTAAGCAGTTTACAGAGTCAGCATATTGCCCCCAACAACAATCCGGGTCCTCATTTTACCCACCTCGGAAGGATGAAAGGCTGAGTCAACCCTGAGCCGGTGAGATTTGAACAGCCGAACTGCAGAACTGCAGTCAGCTGAAGTAGCCTGCAGTGCTGCATTTAACCACTGCGCCACCTTGGCTCTATTATAATAAGTGAGATATTCTGATTTCTAACTCAGAGAGTTTGCTTCGCGTTGCCCAGAATTCCTAATAAGTCTGATTTCATAAGGTCACCTACTACACCTTATTCCTAAATACAAGACTTAACTCCGACATCACCTTTTGACTCAGGAGATAAATCTCCAGTTTTCCAGGTTTGCACAAGTCAAAGATTCCAAAAACAGATAAGGCAAGTTAGACATGTGTTATTTATTTTGTCAGCTTCCCACGAAGCTTTAAGTTGCCAGAAATCAACGTTCGCAGCCATCCATTGCAACTGGGAGAACCACAGCCTTAACTATACACACTTTTGTTGGCAGGGGGATGTCTCTGCTTTTTAGTATGCTGTCTAGATTTGTCATAACTTTCCTCCCCATCCTTTTAATTTCTTGGCTGCAGTCTCCATTTGCGGCGATCTTGGAGCCCAGGAAATAAAATCTGTCACTACCTCCATTTCTTCCTCCATCTATTTGCCAGGAATTGAGAGGGCCGGGTGCCATGATCTGAATTTTCTTAATGTTGAGCTTTAAACCGGTTTTTATACTCTCCTTCTTCATCCACATCAAGAGACTCTTTAGTTCCTCTTCCCTTTCTGCCATTAAAGTCTAATCTAGGATCATGGAAAGAGCTGAGCTCAGGGGAAACAGGACATGAAGACATCAACAATAGGGTGATAAGGGGCCAGGAAGGACAGTATGAGAAGGTATGAGTAAGTCTGATATGCAAAGTCCCATCCTGCACTAAAACCTTCACACATTCCTGGAGAAACTTGCAAGATTTTTTTTAAAAAACCAGTCAATCTCATCAGATGCCTGGAATAGAAATTATGAAGGACTTCTAAATAGTTCTACAAATATTTCTCAAAGCAGGGAAAAAGATTAAATAGGAAAAGAAGAAGTGAGAGACCAAATTGGCTACAGGTATGTAACCATCCACAAGCATTTTATGTGTAATGCTGACTGGCAATACATGTGGACTGGACACACAGCACATGTTAAATAATAAATGTGGCTTGTTTAGTTTTGTTGAATGTACAGGTAGTCCTCAGACTAATGACCACCAGTGAGCCCCAGCTTTTAGTTGCCGAGCGAGACGTTGGTTAAGTGAATTTTGCTCCATTTTATGACCTTTTTTGCCATGGTTGTTAAGTGAATCAATGCAGCTCTAGAAGTAGTAACACGGTTGTTAAATGAATCCAAGTTCCCCGTTGACTTGGCTTGTCAGAAGGTGGCAAAAGGGGAACAATAGCAGTTATAGCAATAGCAGTTAGACTTATATACCGCTTCATAGGGCTTTCAGCCCTCTCTAAGCGGTTTACAGAGTCAGCATATTGCCCCCAACAATCCGGTCCTCATTTTACCCACCTCGGAAGGATGGAAGGCTGAGTCAACCCTGAGCCGGTGAGATTTGAACAGCCGAACTGCAGAACTGCAGTCAGCTGAAGTAGCCTGCAGTGCTGCATTTAACCACTGTGACACCTCGGCGCCATCGCATGAACCCCGGGATACATCAGCCGTCATAAATGTGTGTCGGTTCCCAAGCTTCTGAATTCTGATTGCAGTCTTTATTTATTGATTCGCCCTTGGGCCATATCAAAGGGGTGCGGAGTAGATTCAAGGCCGACAAAGAACGGCCGTTGTGTGTGACGTAGGAGTGAAAGGATGGTGTGATGGGCTTGGCCGTGTGATCAATCATGGTCTAGAATACCTAAAGGAATTCAGCAGCGGTAAAGTAGAACCGGGTTGGTTAAATGCCATCCAAAACCCCCAGACGTAGCCCTAAGCGGGTGGTTTTGATTTCTGTGGATGCCATAGCCTTACTTTTAAGTTACTATAGGTAGCAGTATCTCCCAAGACTATGAGCTGAGGGGAAGGAGGGGCTAATCACCTGGAGGTTGTTAAAATTCATCTCCCTCTCCCAAGGGGAGAATTCAGCAGAGGGCCAGATGGGTGGCAGCCTCAGTTTGCAAGCACAGGTAGTCCTCAACTTACGACCACCAGGGAGCCCAAAGCCTTTCTCTTGCTAAGCGAGGCAGTGAATTCCAGAGACAAATTATTACTAAAATTTGATAAAAGCAATTTAAAGTGGAATTGGATAAAATGCAATTTAAAATGGAATTGGGTAAAATACGACTTAAAATGAAATTGGAATAAAATACGATTTAAAGACCCAGACCCTCCAGAAGGGTCACATGAGAAATTGGGACTGTTGTGGAAGGCGTACGTAATTGCTGATCCGGTCCGCAGTGCTTGTGCCCTGGACCCCAACAATGATGCCCCGCCCCTGATGATGTCCCGCCCCCCAAAATGACACTCCACCTCCCACCACTGATGACATTCCACCCCTCCACCACTGCCCATCATCATGAACCAGAATGGAAGACCCTGTGAGTTGAATGTGGCCCATGTGTCATAAAATGCCAGGATCTTCTCTAGAGACATCTTGTGAGCTATAGAAAATTCGTACATTATAAATATATTAGACTAGCTCATAACCTGGCGTTGCCTGGGTATTTATTTATTTATAAGGGGAAGATGTCTGGACCAAACGTAATTTCTAATGTTGGATTTTCTCCCTAACCAGAGGGAGCCTCCTTGTGGAGTACTGTGAAGCTATTTCCATGGCAACTCCACTGCGCTGTACAGTAGAAGCCTTTTAAGGCACAACAGGCTGTATCTTAACAGAGCACATACCCTGAGGGTGTTAGGGGTGTCTTACCCCCACAGTGCTTTTTTCCAGAGAGTAAGTCATCTGTGTACCAAGTTTGATTGAAATTGCTCGAGGTGTTCCAGAATTATGCACATACATACACACAAACACACACACACATACACATATTTGCTTAAGACATTGGTTTGAAAACTCAACAAAGAACACACAGAGCAGGCAAAAATCTCTCGTTTTAAAGTTAAATAGGCTAATATGCTTCTGACTGAGAAGCAATAATATTGGCTATAAATCCCATGAGCCTCCTTCATTAGTTTATCCAAGTGTCATTTCCACGTATTTATTAATAGGTACATTTTGAATCTACGGGGACCAATTCAGATTACTTTGTGCAAGCATTAAAAATTCAAATAGGCAGCCTCTTTCATCCGGAGAGGGAGAAACCAGCATAATCACAAGACTTTAGTCCATCATTCCTTTTTTGTGACATTCTGATAACAAAAGACATTATTCCCACTACTGGCGGTGCTACAATTTATTAAAATAAATAAATCCTATTTTAAAAACCAGCATTTGTGGCCATTCAGTAAAATACTGGAATGGGAGGTAGAAAAATAACAGGGTTTCGAGATAGGAGAAGCAGGCAGGGGAATATTCATTTCCGTTTCAAAAGACCACAGATTTCAAATGAAATGGAAATATTAGCTGTAATTAATGCAGAAAGTCAGACGTGTTCTCCTCCTATTAATAAGCTTAGCATTGTGGGGGAATTTAGAGTTGAAAGGAGCAAGGCAGGCATCCCTCTGGTTAAAATAGCAGAGGCAGAATATGTCTCCTAGATTAATAAATAGAATTTTTGCTTTTTGAAGAATTGCAACACAACCAGTTGAATATTCAACTTTATGTATCTTTTTTGAATAGTTCAGAATGGCAAAATCTTAAATGGAGATTTACATATGGCTCCATCTGCAGCCTTAAAGCTCTCACACAATCCCCTTTAGTACAGTATTAGGCAATTTACAATGTTTTTTTAAATGAAATAATAATTCCATGGTTATTATTACAAATGATGGTTAGATATACTAAAATTGGATGTCCGGTAATATAGGGAGCCATGAAATAAAGAATTGGAACTCTCGGCGCATTAAACATTAATGGAAGATTACTTTAACATATATACATCACATTTCATTAATTTTACAATTACATTCACTTAATAAAAATACTACTTGAATTCACGGTGCATATTTATGTCTTCCGAGGGGAGGGAAATATGAGGGATTTTGCTAATTGGAAAAGATGCGGTGCTCAAAATGTTGGAGATGTGATTTTGTGTTATACAGGTTTTCCTTTGCACAAAAATAATTGCAAATATTAATCTTGTTCTGGGTGACATGCTAGGTTTTTTTGTAAATGCGTGTGTTAATTTCCAGAAAATTAACACAAGGACAATGGAAATGAATAATGCAGCTTTGCCACTGGAAAAGAATTGAGATTCCAAGCTGGAAAGAATGCCTTTTCTCCGTCGATTTTACTGGAAGGATTTAACAAAGTATAAAGCAAGATTTTACCATTATGGTAGCTATTTCGAACACTTCAGCACTTCTGAACAATGGATCCGTTCCACAAAGGATGGCCCAAAAAGTCAAAATGGAATCTATACCTATGCAATCAATGGACACCCCTGCAGTTTAGGGAGAACCAAAAAGGAATAATAAATGAAATTATCAGTCAGAACTGGCCAGGCAAATGAAAATAAACTCGCTAAACCCAAGGGAGATATAAGGTATTTTGTTGTTGTTGTTAGTTGCGAAGTTGTGTCCGACCCATCGCGACCCCCATGGACGATGTTCCTCCAGGCCTTCCTGTCCTCTACCATCCTCTGGAGTCCATTTAAGCTCACACTGACTGCTTTAGTGACTCCATCCAGCCACCTCATTCTCTGTCGTCCCTTTCTCTTTTGCCCTCAATCCTTCCCAGCATGAGACTCTTCTCCAGGGAGTCCTTCCTTCTCATTAGGTGTCCAAAGTCTTTGAGTTTCCTCTTCAGGATTGGCCTTCTAAAGAGCAATCAGGGTTGATCTCCTCTAGGACTGACCAGTTTGATGGCCTTGCAGTCCAAGGGACTTGCAGGAATCTTCTCCAGCACCATAGTTCAAAGGCCTCCATTCTTTGGCGCTCAGCCTTCCTTATGGTCCAACTTTCACAGCCATGCATTGCAACTGGGAAAACCAGAGTCTTGACTATACACACTTTTGTTGGCAGGGTGATGTCTCTGCGTTTTAGTATGCTGCCTAGATTTGCCATAGCTTTTTATGTAATTTTAAGGTATTTTACTCAGACATTGTCAACATGCAGAATTACTTTTCATCTATTTATTGTCCTGACAGATTAGTCCCCCCCCACCTTTCAAATCTGAAGAGACTAAAATTTCCAAAGAACTTGATTTTCCATTCTGACTCTCTGGGGGTTGTCACATCACGTTTTGGGCTTTTCTCAGAAAACAAGTTTTTTTTCCTTTGCTGGAAGTCTGGCCGCTGATCTACCCTGAGAACAGTCTGAGTCTTGAATAACGCACATAAATGCAAAGTTTATTAGCAAGGCCCCTGTGAGCCAGTTCAACCATCAGGCTCCCTTCTGGTGAGGCACAATCATTTAATGTCAACACGTTTTCCTGCACAGGTATGGAAGTTGTTTTTTTCCACTCATCATTGGTATTTTTAAAACCCATTTTCAAGTGTCGCGTATGAGAGACCAAGTAAAATACTATTTTTAAGTGACTTTTGCTCCATTTCTTGCCACAGTTCTTAAGCGAATCACCACAGTGGATAAGTTAGTAACACGGTCGTTAAGTGAATCTGGCTTCCCCATTAATTTTGCTTGCCAGAAGGTTGCAAAAAAGGTGAGCACATGACCAGGGGACACTGCAACCGTCGTAAGTATGAATCAGTTGCCAAGCATCTGAATTTTGATCACATGATCAAGGGGTGCTACGAAGGTCATAAATGTGGAAATGGTCATAAGTCATTTTTTTCAGTGCCGTTGTAAGTTTGAACAGTCATTAAATGAACTGTTGTAAGTTGATGACTACCTCTTCTTTTATTTTAAGCATGACTTAACTTTCCCATCATTTAAATGGGAAGCTAGCAGGGGGTTCTGTGAACTATCATATTTAATAATCATAACAACCAGCAGCAACTGAGAATGCTGGATTCCAGAATGACTTTGGACAGCTCACAATCAAAAAGACCAAATTAAGTATAACAGGAATAGGGAATCTTCAGCTTACAATACCAATAGCAATAGCACTTAGACATATATATCGCTTTAGAGTACTTTACTGCCCTCTCTAAGCGGTTTACAGAGTCAGCCTATTGCCCCTCAACAATCTGGGTCTTCATTTACCCAACTCGGAAGGATGGAAGGCTGAGTCAACCTTGAGCCGGTCAGGATCGAACTCCAGACAGTGGGCAGAGTCAGCCTGCAATACTACATTCTAACTACTACTACTGCCCTACCACGGCTCCTAGCAATAGCACTTAGACTTATATACTGCTTTACAGTCCTCTCTAAGCGGTTTACAGAGTCAGCCTCTTGCCCCCCAACAATTTGGGTCCCCATTTTACTCACCTCGAAGGATGGAAGGCCGAGTCGACCTTGAGCCTGGTGAGATTCGAACTGCCAAAGTGCTGGCAAGCTGGCAAGCAACAGAAGCAGCCTGCAGTACTGCACTCTAACCTCTGCCCATCGCAGCTGAGTAAATGAAAGTTTAAAGACTGTGACAGATTCAAAGTGTCGGGTTTTCCCCATCTGGGGGGCTCTCAGTATGACATTGGGTTCTTTGATCAGCTGGATTCCTCTTTTAAATGTTCATGCAAGTTTTCTCAGCCACCCTAACCCTCCAGATGTGTTAAGTCAGCTCCTGGGATCCACAACAAATAATGAGAAATGAAGCCTAACATATCTGGAGTCTTTTTGAAGACTTGAGAAATCTCTTCCTTTCTGTGAAATGATCCATTACAACAGATCCATGATAGGGAACCAGATTGTTGAAGTGGCATGCAGACCCCTCGCTGTGGGCACGCGAGCCGTTTCCCCAGCTCAGCTCCACCACGTTGTGTGCGCGCCCCACCTGCCGGCCAGCTGATTTTTGCGTCTCTGCCGTATTTGCAGGGGTGCATATGGGAGATGCACATGCATGCGCGGGTGTGGGGGGTGAGGGGGAGCGTGGGGGTTTATGCGGTGCGCCCCAACCCCCAGCTCATTTTTGGTCCCAGGAGGCTTCAGGGAGACCTGCTAGACCCAAAATGGGCTGCAGGGGATGTTGTGCGCACATTGCAGGGGAGGGAGGCACACAGGAGGTGTGGTGCATGCGTTGCATTATGGGTGTGGGCACGGGCTCATGCGTCATGCGGGCGCACATGCTTTCGGTACTAAGCCATCAAAGGTTGCCATCACTGCAATAGATCATTGCTGATCTATTCCTAAATGAAGGCATGATAAAGGGACGCCAGCTTCAATCAAGAACAAAATTTAGAAGAAGGTGTGAAACCTTGAACATTTTTATTTGGGGAAGGGAAGAAGAGGAAATGAACCAAAGGACGACTCGAGCATTTGATTAATTTATCTTTAATTAAATAATTATGTATTTTATGTTTAATTATATTACTGTTATTTATTTACAGTATTTGCAAATTTATTGCAAAACATTTAAGTACTAGCTCAGAAACCCAATTAAGAAGAGATTAATTTGTTCAGCGAAGTTACGGAGTGGACTTTAATTTTATTTTAATTGTGATGATCTTTCCGCCAGGTTTTCTATTTGTCTCTTGATTTATTGCTGCAAAATACCCTGAGTGCTTATATAAGCAGAAAGGAAGTATATACATTTCATAAGCAATAAATAAAACAACACTAAAATTGAGGGTCATTACATGATATTATTCATTTAGACATTTGAGTTACAAATTAAAAGCTTAGGTAAAGGTATGTGCTAGTCCTTCCTGACTCTAGGGGGTGGTGCTCATCTCCCTTTCAAAGCCAAAGGCCAGCGTTGTCTGAAGACGTCTCCGTGGTCATGTGGCTGGCATGACTAAATGCCGAAGTGGCATGGAACACTGTTCCCTTCCCATCAAAGGTGGTTCCTATTTTTCTACTTGCATTTTTATGTGCTTTCTAACTGCTAGGTTGGAGAAGCTGGGACAAGTAAATGGAGGCTCACTCCGTTATGCTCCTCGCTTTCTTTCCTTTCTTTCCCTTTCTTTCTTTCTTTCTTTCTTTTCTTTCTTTCTCTTTCTCTTTCTTTCTTTTTTCTTTCTTTTCCTTTCTTTCTTTCCTTTCTTTCTTTTTTCCTCTCTTTTCTTTTCTTTCTTTCTTTCTCCAAGCAGGAAAGCTTTGGAGATGAAAAAAGAATGAAGTGGAATTGCTCATAATAACTGAGTCTGTTCTGTGAAGACATGCCCTGATTTTTTTTTAAATTGTTGTTGTTAGTTGCAAACTCGTGCCCGACCCATCGCAACCCCGATGACAATGTTCCGCCAGGCTTCCTGTCCTCTACCATCCTCTGGATGTATTTCTTTGAATCCTGCCAACCAAGTTTAAAGGATTTTCAAAAGCACCTTAGATCATTTTGTACGAAAATGTATATCAATAAAAACCTTTTTTTCCTGGAGCTCCAGATATGAACAAAACCCCAATCCATTGGGGATTCTGTTAATCAAGCCTGCGGTACATACTTAAATATGCAATAAACAATTGACAATTATTTTTATTTATTAGCAATAAAGCTTTCACTCTTCTGCCCGCATAAAACAGGGCGGGGGGCTGGGAAGAAATTTAGGAGATCATAAACTCTTCATAAGGGACATGGTGGCTCAGTGGCTAAAATGCTGAGCTTGTCGATCAGAAAGGTTGGCAGTTCGGTGGTTCGAATCCCTAGTGCCGCATAACAGAGTGAGCTCCCAATACTTGTCCCAGCTTCTGCCAACCTAGCAATTTGAAAGCACGTAAAAATGCAAGTAGAAAAATAGGAACCACCTTTGGTGGGAAGGTAACAGCGCTCCATGCGCCTTCGGCGTTGTCATGCCGGCCACATGACCACAGAGACGTGTTCGGACAGCGCTGGCTCTTCGGCTTTGAAACAGAGATGAGCACCGCCCCCTAGAGTCGGGAACCACTAGCACATATGTGCGAGGGGAACCTTTACCTTTACCTCAGAGCAGTGGTGGGATTCAGCCAGTTCGCACCTATCTGGGAGAACCGGTTGGTAACTTTCTAAGCAGTTCGGGAGAACCGGTTGTGGAAGAAATCTCCTTTTGTTTTTTCCCACTTTACAGGGCTAATCCTGTAAGGAAGGCAGGAAGGAAACATTCTGGTGTTGTTTCTAGCCTAATCTTTATTGCCCTGCTTACAGAAACTGCCTCTCCAGTTAACCCTTATTCCATTGTAACAACTAAGGCGAAGTGCCCATCGACCTGAGTGACATTGACTTGGCTACGCCCACATGATCACATGACCACTGAGCCCCGCCTACCCAGCTGGTCATTAGGGCAGAGAACTGGTTGGTAAATTATTTGAGTCCCACCACTGCCTCAGAGTCTTTGTTCAATTTAGTGAGCTTGGAACCATAGCTCAATGCATTCAAACAATTCCTGAGCAAGCTTTTCACCACCATCCAATTCCAAGATCGATTCAAAATCGCTGTTTTTGCCCATGTAAATACAAGATGCATATCTGCGTCCAATGTAAGAATCGTGTTTTTCTTATCTGCATCGCTGCAGAGAGCCAGCCATATGTGGCAAGCCATCTTGTCAAGGTCAAAGGATTTATAAAAGGAGCAGCTTCACTTCCCTGGGCAGAAAACAGCTGCCTGGGAGCCTTTCGGGAGCCGCCATTCACCAAATCAGATCTCATTTTGCAAATATGGGCTCTAATAGCAAGTTCTAATCACAGCTCTTCTCTACCCCCTCCTCATAGCCCTCCCAATTTTGGACAGAAAGCAAAACGGGAATGAAATTCCAAAATTATCCTGAACGTAACTCTGAAAACTTCAGTGGCTACCAGCTGCTTTTGCTATATAAATAGGCAGAAATGAGCCAAAAACAGGCTCTCTGAAAGCCTCCTACAGGCTCTGCGTGGCCATTTTGGGGAAGGGGGCGGGGTCTCAGGAGGGCACAATATATGCTGTATTCAGTGTATAAGATGCACCCAGATTTTCAGCCTCTTTTTTGAAGGAAAAAGGTGCGTCTTATACTCTGAAAAATACAGTCGTTTCTCCTCACATACTATCCTCAGAACCAGGGTTGGGTTCCAGCAGTCACTATTGCAATTTGCTCACAGGCGCGCCGAGCGTGCACATGCACAGTGCAATAGAAATTGTTCTGCGCATGCGCAGAAGGAAAAAACAAGATGTCGGTGCCACAGGCGCCACCCGGAGAACCAATTCAGAGGCATGGGTTTTTGCCGGTTCCAGCAACCTAGGCCGCCAAACCGCAATCAGTTCGGCTGAACCGGTCTGAACCGGGAGGAGCCCACCACTGCTCAGAACCTTCCTGGAATAAACAAAAAGAAAAAGGAAACACAAATTGAAATTTCACACTTGTTCGTCCTGGCATTATATTAGGATTGCAGGACATAGCAGTTAGACTTATATACCGCTTCATAGGGCTTTCAGCCCTCTCTAAGCGGTTTACAGAGTCAGCATATCGCCCCCACAGTCTGGGTCCTCATTTCACCCACCTCGGAAGGATGGAAGGCTGAGTCAACCTTGAGCCGGTGAGATTAGAACCGCTGAACTGCAGATAACAGTCAGCTGAAGTGGCCTGCAGTACTGCACCCTAACCACTGCGCCACCTCGGCTCTTCGACATCCTAGGCAAGGGTGGGATTCACTTACCTTGCCTCACTGGGCTGGAAATTTGTGAGCTCAGGTGCCATGTCACCATCGATTTCTACTACCAGTTCAGGTGAACCGGTCTGAAAACCCCCGCCCCAGGAGCACTCTACAAGCCTCCTAAAGGTTATCCATGCCCTTTTTTTGGAAAAAAAAAAATCTGGGCCTGTTTTGGCGAAAAACAAGCCATTTTTGGGAGGTTTGCAGAGTGCAAAAAACTTTTTTTTAAAAAAAATTTGCCTCTTCAAACCTTGGTGCGTCTTATACTCCGGTGCGTCTTATACTCCGAAAAATGTGGTGCTTGTTTATTTCATTCCAAAGTAATTAAGAGAGGTCACCTATGGATGTTTGTAAGCAATTGATGTTCACTTCCTGGCCTCAATCACATCTGAGACTACAAAGGTTAACATTGTAGGTCACGAGGCAGGAGTAAAGGAGAAAGGAAAGGCCATCGTTCAATGCACATATACATCCATTGTTCCAATTACCTCCAATTACACAGGAAATAGAGTAACAGATCAGTAAGGGAATTCATCTGCCTGTTCCTTAATTATACACAGGCATACGTATCAATCATGCTATTCCTTTTTCGGCTAAGCAGTGTATACACAGCCCACAAAAAGAGAGAATACGCATTTGTAAATCCAAGAAATTAAAGGCGTAGGAAGAAGAACGTATCTAAAAATAATTTATTTTCTTCATTCCCAGGATCTTATCTGGACAAATACTTTTACGATTCAGTGGTTACCAGATCAGTATCATTTGTCAGATAAATAACAGCGCTGCCCTTAGTCACAAGCAGCTAAATAAAACTTGGGGTACTAAAGTCAATTTTACTGGCGGCAAAATCAATGGATTTTGCTTCTCCTTGCAATCGGTGGCACCCGCCCACCAAAACCACGGAAAGAAAAAAACGAAAAACAGTGCTTAGTTTTGCAGAAGCCAATTTCTTTATGGAGCGTTCTCATTCCCCCATATGTTTTTTACAGACACTCCTCAACTTATAACCGGTTGCTTAGAGACTGTTTACAGTTGTGGAAACTTCGACTGTTTCCACAACTTTGAAATGTCACTAAGCACCGTTGTAAGTTGAGGAGTACCCTAGACAGTCAAAATTTCCTGGAAAATAGAGTTACAACCTGAATCCCAAGTTCTGAAGGTCGCCTCCTCCTCCGAGTCATGTGACTGCACTTGAGGGACTAGGTAACACTGCTGTTACCAACAGCCGGGGTGGCGCAGTGGTTAAAATGTAGTATTGCAGGCTAATTCTGCCCACTGTCAGTAGTTCGATCCTGACTGGCTCAAAGTTGACAGGCTGCCTTCTTTCCGAGGTAGGTAAAATGAGGACTCAGATTGTTGAGGGCAATATGCTCTGTAAAACTACTTAGAGAGGGCTATAAAGAACCGTAAAGCAGTATATTAATCGAGCTCTATTGCTATTGCTATTCTGCAGTCCTAAGATTGCATTTTAGAACTGTTTCGCCAAATACTGGAAGGAAGCTTGTTGGCGGCAATTGTTAAGTAAATCCCGTGGTTGTAAAATGAACACCGGGGTCGTTAAGTGAATGACACAGTTTGCCCAACCCAGAAGGTTCTTCTGATTTTTGGCAAAATAGTGTCATAGCTAACAGTGGGCTCACTTAACAACCCCTATGTTCGTTTGACATTCAGTTAACAACTGCCACCAAAAAAGGTCACAAAATCAAGTTGGTCATGTGACTGACCCATTTATGACCATCACAACATACAGACATAATGGGCCTGGCTCCAGGGGTGGCTGTTGAGGTTTCGCAGAGAGTTCGGGAGAACCTCTAACTAGATTCTGTGCACTTTGGAGAACCCCCAAATCCCACTCCTGGCTGGCCCTGCCCCACCCACCCCTCCCCTCCTCCTCCCAGAGTCCCCACGTGGCCCATTAGCAATAGCAATAGCAATAGCAGTTAGACTTATATACCTCTTCATAGGGCTTTCAGCCCTCTCTAAGCAGTTACAGAGTCAGCATATCGCCCCCACAGTCTGGGTCCTCATTTCACCCACCTTGTAAGGATGGAAGGCTGAGTCAACCTTGAGCCGGTGAGATTAGAACCGCTGAACTGCAGATAACAGTCAGCTGAAGTGGCCTGCAATACTGCACCCTAACCACTGCGCCATCTCGGCTCCTCAGCTCCACCTCCTGTGGATTCAGGTAAGTTTAGGGCATGCCGAGTGGCTAGGAGAAGGCTGTTTTCACTCTCCCAGAGGCTTGAGGAAGGTGTTGGAGCCGGGAGGGCAAAAATGTCCCGCCCTGCCGTGGTGCAAGAGACTGACTAGGCCACGCCCACCACGCCCACACCCACCCACAAACCGGGGCAGAGAACCCCTTGCTAAAAATTTTGAAGCCCACCCTTGCCTAGTTCTGTTATGAGGAGGACTACCTATAGGTAATTCCAAGATTTTTTTCTGCCTTCTTAAGTCTTAGCATTCAGGCCATTGCTGTTAGCTTGCACCCAATCTAGGAAAGAACTCAATTCAACGCACTCATAAATTTTCCAGGGTTTTAGACCCGACACTCCGACAAAGCCATCGTTACTCTCCGTGTGAAATAATACAACACCATCCTCGGTGCTGAGAGGGTGGTAATAACACTTGGCTTGCCTTTCTCCGATTGCTTCAACTGGCGCTTGCAGTGGCTCAGAGGAGAACATTTTCATCTTCTCCAAACTGCCCTGAAAAAATTAGGATGTGTTTCCTGGAGGCCACTCAAAGCTACCTTGCACCAGCCGAGTCGCTAAGAAGGGTGTTGATGGTGGTTTAGGGCAACTAGCTGTGGCCAACTCGGCACCAGATGGGGGTTTCTAACCAGGTTGGCCGAGTAGATTTGTAACTTGGCTGGCCACGCCCCCAAAGTGACGACACCTATCAGCGGCGCCTATGGCACCACCATCTGGTTTTTTACCTACTGTGCATGCATGCATAGTGTGCATCAAGTGTGCCCCCTCCAAGTGCATCCCTGAGGCGGAACCCACCCTATTTGGTTTGGACTGGTTCAGGGCAGTCCACTGGATGTGACCTGTGGGTGCCCTGCCCACTTGCCCTGGCGCTGTGCTGTCCTATTTAGCCATGTTTTTGAAGCCACATGCAGATGCGGAAGCGCACACTCACATTTTCGGTGCTGAGCGAACTAGTTGTTAATTTATGTGCCACCCACCTCTGCTTGGCCTGGCCATCTTGCCACAGGCAACTCGCTATGGGATTACTTGCTACAGGACAAGAATCACACTACCTCCCATAGACCCATTAGATCCCACAGATTAGGCCAAATCCTCCGAATTCCATCTACCAGCCAATGCCGGCTGTCGACCACCCGGAGGAGGGCCTTCTCTGTGGCTGCTTCGCCCTTTGGAACGAGCTCCCCATGGAGATTCGGACCCTCGCCACCCTTCAGGCATTCCGGACAGCCGTTAAGGCCTGGCTGTCCAGCAAGCCTGGGGTTTGAGTTCCCCCCCCCCACTTGAATTTGCTGTGCTTGCTGTGTTTTTTTTTAAATTGTTGTATCACTGTCCTGTTTGTCTTACTTTCTGTATTTGTTTTCCCCCTTCCCCTGGTTTCTGTTCAGCCACCCTGAGTCCCTTCGGGGAATAGGGCTGCTTACAAATCGAATAAATACCAATACAAATACTAATATCGAAGAAATGGTGGAATAGAATCGTTACAGAAAGGCAGTGGTGGGTTTCAAATTTTTTTAGAACCTCTTCTGTAGGTGTGGCCTGCTTTGTGGGAGTGGCTTGCCAGCCATGTGACTGGGTGGGCATGGCCAACTTGTAAAATGTGGTGAACTCACTTAACAACACTCTTGCTTAGCAACCAAAATGTTGGCTCAGAAACTCTGGCATTGAAGCACACAGGTCTTAAAGCTGTCAAGTTACAAGACCCTTGCACCCCTAACCCTTTAGAAAAAAAAAAACCAGGGGTGTTCAAACTTGACAGCTTTAAGACTTGTGGACTTCAACTCCCAGAATTCCTCCTCCAGTCATGTTGGCTCAGGAACTCTGGCATTGAAGTGTGCAAGTCTTAAAGCTGTCAAGATACAAGACCCTTGCACCCCTAACCCTTTAGAAAAAAACCCCAGGGGTGTTCAAACTTGACAGCTTAAGACTTGTGGACTTCAACTCCCAGAATTCCTCCTCTCGCTCTCATCTTTATGATGTGCGGACGGGCGGAGGGAGGGAGCTGGAACCGGTTCTAAATGGCAAGGTAGATTTGTGGAACCTCTTCTATAGAAGAGGTTAGAACTGGTAGGAACCCACCCCTGCGGAAAAGGGTACAAAAGGAGGGACAGAATGAGAGGCGAATGATGAAAATTAAAATATTTTTTTTAATTATTTGAAGGGCTTACATTGAATTGTTTAATTGTCCCTTGGCGAATTGAACACAGCGGGTTGTCCTGCCACTAGTCGGCTGCGCCAAGTTGGCCACGTTGAGTTGGCCACGGCAAGTTGGCTGTGGGAAGTTGGGTGCACCGAGTTGATGCCGTCCACCTTGCAGATGTCCTGTCTTCAGGTTCTTAACTGAATACAAATGTTGAATGGTCTAAAACCCGACGAGAAGCCCATGCAGCTGACACGGAGCCTTGGCAGCGCATGAAAGGGGAAGTGGTTGATTCATGGCTAAATGTACCACTGAAGCGTTGGGACAAAATGCGCATCGCTCTGCCCAGCAATTTAGCAGATGCATTCGGAACCAGCTGCACGTTCCATGCTTTTCTCAGAGGTTGCTCTACGCAAAACAAACTCCACTGAATTGCAAATTTCCATTTGGATAATTAAAGCCAAAATACGTCTATCTAGGTCAGGGCAGAGGTGGGTTCTTACGGGTTCGACCCAGTTCAGCCGAGCAGGTAGCAACTTGGTCTGCCACGCCCCCGAACTGGTTCTATCGGCGGTGCCATGTTGTTTTTTTGCTTCTGCACATGTGCAGAAGCGTTTTTTAAAAAAATTATTGTGCACGCATGTGTAGCGCGCATCACGCGTGTGCATTCCCAAAGCACACTCACGCCCACAGCACCTCACTGAGCAAACCGGCAGTAGCAGATGTTGGAACCCACCCCTGGGTCGGGGTGTCCAATCTGATTTAATTGAGGGCCACATCAGGATTGTGTTTGACCTTGGGGGACCGGCGGTGGGCATGGCCAGGGCAGACATGGGCGTGGCTAGCTTGACATCCCTCGTTGAGGCTCCGTTTTGGCCATGGCGGCCTCTGCTGGAGAAAATGGAGGTCCCCGAGCTTCATTTTCACTGTCAGAGGGCTGCAGGAGGCCGTTGAGGCCTCGATGAGTGCAACCCCCCCCCATAAAGCTCCATTTTTGCTGGCAGTGGCACCACTGGGGATGCTACATGTGTCATAAGTATGAAAAATAGTCATAACTCTTTTTCCCCCAGCAATGTTGTAACTTTGAACAGTCACTAAATGAACTGTTTTAAGTTGAGGACTACCTGTAAAAGGTACCCCATGCCATGGAAGAAATCTGTAATATGCTGCTCTGAGGGTTGTCAGCAGCCCTCCCGAGCTCCGTTTTTGCTGAGAGACGATTGCAGGAGGCCGTCGCAGCCGAAAACGGTGCTCAGGAGCCCGTTTTCACTGACAGAGTGCTCAGGGCTACAGGAACCCCTGACACAAGTGATGTCAAGCTGGCCACGCACACCCTAGTCACACACACTGTTAGGTAAGCTCCCCGTTGGGAGAGCGAGTCTGTTCAGCGAAGCATGGTGAGAGTTGTGTTGGAGAACACACAAACCAGCCTACAGAGACACTGCAGTTTAAATAGGCTTTACTTTCATGGAAATAGAGGTATCAGAGTCCATCAAACAGTCCAGGTCAAACACGGATAAGGACAATCAGTCTTCAATTTCTTTCAGGTTAAGGGATAATCCAAATAACATAATATCATTAATCAGTCCGGTACACAAAGTTTGCTAGCAGTTGCAAAACTTACAATAGCTCACGGCACTCAGATCAGATCAGCCCAGCATCTAACGAACAGAGAGAGAGCTAACAGTCGTTCTGGCCCCCCAAGGTCAAACACAACCCTGATGTGGCCCTCAATGAAATTGAGGTTGATACCCCTGAGTAAAAAGCTTTGCTACCATATTTTTCAGAGTATAAGATTATGAGGCTGAGATCCTCAGAGGGACCCCAGGCAGAGAGAGAGAGAAATGTTCTGTGTTGACGTCATCAGCGTTGCTTTGCTTACAAAACGACCAGCAGTAACCTTTGCCAAACAAAACTGAGCTGCCTGCAAATCCTATAAAGAATGCAGTGATGGATTCTTGGAACAGTGTGATACCATGCACGGAGAAGCATTTCGAGTGAGGAGTTGTGTCCTTCTGAGCTGGGTTCTTCCTTACAATTGAAAGCTGCAAGGACCTTTAAAAAGTACTGGATTTTATAATCCAATTTATAATTTGGATATAAATTGTAATTTGGGATTTAGGGAAAAGACCTATAAATTTTATTAATAAATTCTTGTCTAGAGCTTGCTATAAAGGTATAATCTCTTTTGGGCCTGATGAGAGGAGAGGTGATATAAATAGTAAATAATTGTTAGTTAACTACAATAATAACAAGGAAATGGTAATGGATAATGTTTAATGATATATACGTGTGTGTTGTACTAGTAAAAGCAAATTGGACATAAGCTTTAAATTGTGAGTTGGAGGTGGGAAAGGGGAGAGAATGCTTAAATATCCTACTAATTGACTTTGTTTTAGAATATGTTACAAAGGTGTAAAGTCATTGGAGGTTTATTGAGATTGCGAATGAATGCCAGTAGGGGGTTGTGTCTTTAAATACAAATGATTTTAGATAAAAGCACGTTTAAATAATTGTAATTAAATGTAGTATTGTGGTACAGTGATAGTGAGATACATATTTTTTTTCTTTTTTGATTTAAGATGTACAATTCCATTTGAATGAAGTATATGTAATGATTGTGGAAGAAACGCACGAAATGTATTTGTAACCAATCGACACACTTTCTACAAGATGTAACGAAGGATGATTCTTTTTGTGTGTTTTTTGTTTAATTAAAACAATAAAACTTTTCAAAAAAAAAGTACAGTGGGAAGTTAGCACCCACCCTTTTCCTAGAAAAAAAAATGAGATATTTTAGGAAATATTAAAAGAGCAGAATCTTTCTCCTAAAGGGAGGCAGAGACTCATCAACCCCACCCTCCTTTGTCAATGAACCATTAAGGCCTGGGTCAGCCTATTCTACATAACAAAGATCTACCTCCTTCAGACAGAGCCATACAAGGAATCCCAACGCCCTTTTATTACATCATCACCCAGCAAGAGTCAACCAAGATTGGGACTCAGGACAGCCTACAGAGTTGCCCCTTGCATGGCCCCATGGCAGTCTGACAACCACTCTCAGCTTCTCTTCCTTTTTCTTTATGCCCAAGACCTCAAAGCCACGTGGTCCTGTCCACCATTAAACCATCTTTCTAAACAGCCACCATGTTTCCAGTGTCTTTCTCCCTCACTTGGAGCTGAACCCTAATGGACATTTCTTCCGTGCTCATTTAGAGAGTGTGGGGTACTTTAGTATTTAAAGGTCCACTTAAAGTTCAATTTAGACATCTCGTGTGATTTGTAAAGCAGGGGCATCCAACCTTGGCAAAAACAGGAAATATCAAATACATAAAAATAAAATAAAGGACTGGTGGACTTCAACTCCCAGAATTCTCCACATCTTAAAGCCCACAAGTCTTAAAAGTTGCCATTAATAATTGTTCAGAGGTTGTTTATCCACAGCAAACTCAAGATCAAGATCAAGCTTGGTGATTGTTAAGGAGAAATGTTAACATCTCTTAGATTGTCTTAGATGTCCAATGTTTATTTTCTTAGCACATAATTAACTAATTTGGGATTGAGGGAAAAGTCCTATAAATAAATCTTATGAATAAATCATTGTTTAAAGACGGCTATAAAGGTATAATATTGTGTGGGCCTGTGGAGAGGAGAGGTGAGATAAACAGTAAATAACTTTTAGTCAACTACAATAATAACAAGGAAATGTTAATGGATAATATTTAATGATACATACAGGCGTGTTATGGGGGGGGGGAATGTTTAGATATCTTACTTAGAGCCAAGGTGGTGCAGTGGTTAAATGCAGCACTGCAGGCTACTTCAGCTGACTGCAGTTCTGCAGTTCAGCGGTTCAAATCTCATCGGCTCAGGGTTGACTCAGCCTTCCATCCTTCCGAGGTGGGTAAAATGAGGACCCGGATTGTTGTTTGGGAGCAATATGCTGACTCTGTAAACCGCTTAGAGAGGGCTGAAAGCCCTATGAAGCGGTATATAAGTCTAACTGCTATTACTTAACTGAATTTGTTTTAGAATATGTCATAAAGGTGTAATGTTATTGGAGATCTATTGAAACTGCAAATGAATGCCAATAGGTGGTTGTGTCTTTAAATATAAATGATTCTCGATAAAAAAAACATGTTTAAATAATGGTAACCAAATGAGAATTGTGGTACAGGGATAGTAAAATACATCATTTTTCTTTCTTGACTTAAAATGTGCAACTCGATTTGAATGAAGTATATGTAAAGATTGTGGAAGAAACGCCGGAATATATTTGTAACCAGTTGATACACTTTCTACAAGATGTAATGAAAGATGATTTTTTTGTGTGTGTTTTTGTTTAACTAAAACAATAAAAAAAAATTCTCAAAAAAAAAAACAGATCAAGATCAAGGGAGGTACTAATACCACTCTGTAAAGCCTTAGTAAGAACCACACCTAGAATCCTGCATCCAGTTTGGTCACCGCACTTTAAAAAAGATGTTGAGACTCTAGCTAGATAAATACATGTAAACATAACTCTTCTCTGGACCATGTTTGAGTATTGACATTTTTCCTGGCACATGTATTTTTAAAGTCATATTTCAAAGCAAAGCTTCCCGAGGTTGTTTTAAAAACAATACAAAGTCAGAATTTCAAAAAGGAATAGAGGATGATCACCTGGTGTCCTACTTTTCATCTCTATACCTCTGCCATTATATACATTAAAGGATTAAATTCTGAGATAACCAAATGCCACTCTCCTTGGGACACTGCATGCTTATTCCCCACAATATTGTTTCCAATATGGTGTCCTTTGGTATGTATAGATATAAATAATAAAAGTTCTTGCCAGTTGTTCCCTTTCCCTCTCTTTCCCTGCTTTTATTCCCTTTTGCCACGTAAGATTTGGATATTGGTGAGGATTAACAAATAATCCTCAACTATTTTTTTTGCTAGCTGACTGAGCAGGGTGTGTGGTCGCTGTGACCTGGGAAGAGGAATGGCCTGAAAGTGTGCTGGGGGAAAGTTCAACTGAAAGTTATCTATAATCTTTATCCAAAGGAGAAAGAGGAAAGGGGAAGGAAAGGGTGGTGGTGGTGGTGGTGGTGGTGGTGGTAGTGTGGTGGTGGTGGTGGTGGGGAGGAGGAGGAGGGGAGGAGGAGGCAGGAGGAGGGAGGAGGGAGGAGTGAGGAGGAGGAGGAGGAGGAAAGGGGAAGGGAAAGATGGAGGGAGGAGGAGGAGGAAAGGATGGAGGAAAGGGATGAGGAGGAGGAGGAGGATGTATGGAGGACGATGGTAAGAAGAAAGGGGAAGGGGAAGGGGAAGATGGAGGGGCGGGATGAGAAGGAGGATGAAAGGCTGGAGGAGGAGGAGGAGGAAACGGGGAAGAGGAAGGAGAAGATGGAGGGAGAGGAGAAGATGAGGAAGAGAAGGAAAGGAGGAGGAGGAGGAAGGGAAGGAGAAGATGGAGGAGGAGGAGGAGAGGGGAAGGGGAAGATGGAGGGAGAGGAGAAGGAGGCGGAAAGGAATTGGACGGAGGAGGAGGAGGAGGAGGCGGAGGAGGAGGAGGAAAGGGGAAGATGGAGGGAGAGGAGAAGGAGGAGGAAAGGATGGGAGGAGGAGGAGGAGGAGGGGGGGAGGGGGGAGGAGGTGGGGAAAGGGGAAGAGGAAGGAGAAGATGGAGGGAGAGGGGAAGAAAATGGATAGAGAAGGAAAGGAGGAGGAGGGGGGAGGAGACGATGGGGGAGAGAAGGAGAGATGGAGGAGGAGGAGGAGGGAGAAGAAAGGAGATGGGGAAGGAGAAGATGGCGGGGAGAGGAGAAGATGAAGGGAGATGAGAAGGAGAAGATGGCGTAGAGGAGAAAGGAGAACGAAAGGATGGAGGAGGAGGAGGAGGAGGAGATGGAGAGATAAGAGAAGGAGAAGATAGAGGAGGAGAAAAGGAGAAGGCGAAGGAGAAGATGGAGGGAGAGGAGAAGGAGATGGAGGAGGAGAAGGAAAGGAAGAGAAGATGGAGGGAGATGAGGAGAAGGAAAGGAGAAGGAGAAGATGGAGGGGAGGGGGAAGGAGGAAAGGAGAAGGAGAAAAGAAAGAGAAACAGGAGAAGGAAAGGATGGAGGGGAGAGAGGAGGAGATATACACTCATCCTATGTATCCATGATGGAGAACCTATGGCACACCTGCCAGAGGTGGCACACAGAGCAGTCTCTGTGGGCACCTGTGCCATCGCTGATCGTCGGGTTTCCCCCTCTTGTGTGTGTGTGTTAGACCTTCTGGTTTGGGGCCCTCTGTGCCTAAAGTTTTGTCACCCCTGCTATAGACAGTATCTTCTATAAGTACTCATGTCAACTCCCAGGGTGACAGTTCAGGATCCGAAAGCTCAGGATACCCAGTGCTTGTTAAGCCACTCAAAGAGATCATTTATTTTCCTTTCGGGGTGCTGCTTAAACTTTTTATTTTATTGTACAATTCCAAAGCAATTTAGCAAGAGACGAGGTATGGGTGTGGGTGTGGGTGTCCCTTTCAAGACGCAGAAACCCAAATTCTCTCACACACACACACCATGGTGTCTGCCGTATGTGAGGATCCTGTCCGTTCCTACTGAAATACATGCATATCCAATCATATGCTTTATACCAGGCACCCACATAAGGTTCTATCTGTGCATTAGGCTAAGGGTGATTGGCAGGAGCCCGAGATGTGCTTTGATGTGCCACTCCCTTTGTTGTGGTCAGAGGAAGAGACAGAATAACAACCTCTCTGGTGCTCCCATTGTTTGTGTGGGGCAACCTATGAGGCCCTAGAAAAAGAATGGGTGTCGGATTAAGAACCATTGCGAGGCGGCTGAGTCATCCATTCTCCCCAAAGCTTTGTTATTCTACTCTAAGTATACAAAGGGATCTCTTCTGGGAAAACACACACAAGGGATTTCTTATGACCCCTGATCTAACCCCCCACCACCCGCTTTTGAAATTACAGCTCTAAGTAATGAGATTGGGTATAAAGATAGTTCTTGACTTAACAACAGTTAGTTTAGTGCGGATGTCGGCAAGCTGCAACTCCGGAGCCGCATGCGGCTCTTTGGGCCCTCTGCTGTGGCTCCCTGTTGGGTGATCCCACTACTGGCTGGCCCCGCTCCTCGCTCTGGCCCATGACCACAGAAATGTCTTCAGACAACATTGGTTCCTTCAGCTAAGAAATGGAGATCAGCACTGCCCCATAGAGTTGGACACAACTGGGTATGTATTGAAAGGAATACCGTAATCTTATTCCCACAGTCTGTTTTGTAGCTGGGCTGCGATACAACACAGCAGTGAGTTCTTTTGATTACATTGGGTGGCCTATTAAACGAAGTGCTCTCCCACTTTCTGGGCCTGCATATAGAGGAGGCAGCGTGGTTCACATCTGTTAGCAAGCTGGCAGATGCAATATGGCTTGTCGAGCAAAAAGAAATCAATCCCATTCTTTTTATTTCCGTCTCTTACTTCTCCTTGGTGCAGGCAGCCTTTGTGAAGAGATGCAAATCTATAATTAGCCACGTCTGAATGACACCACACGTTCTCATGGTCTGCTTCCTTTCCAAAATAACTTGAAAGGATGGCTGTGTTGCACCACATTACGAGGAGGAATAGCAGACATATCTATTAGCAAGGTTTTTTATGCCAATCTGGGCAATGAAGAATTATTCGGCAAGACTGCTGTCACTGCATAAACTGGATTTATTCAAGTAGGCCAGAGGGTAAACTTTTACTGGATGGAGTTTACTAGGTAGATGACTTAGTCCAGGAATATCCAACTCAAGGCCCAGGGGGCCAGATCCGGCCCACGGGGTACTTAGATCTGGCCCGCAGGGCCGCCTGGAAACAGTGAAGGGCTGGACCACGCACCAAACTGATAGTAATGGGAACCCACCCCCTGATATCAATGTGTGAACGGTGTGATACCTGGGTATCGTATATTTCAATACAAATAAGCCTGATGTAGTTACTCATAATTATTACATTTCATTTTCATTATTTCATTGTTTACACCTGCCTTTACTGAGGCATAAAATCCTCTTCTCCGCTGCTGATTCGGTAGTGGGAGCGTATGCGCAGAAGGTTGGTGATGACATCCTGGTGGGTGGGTGGAGCTCATACTGCCGCCACTACCGGTTCACCGAACCGGTGCGAAATGGCAGAATACCACCTCTGCCTTTACTACCACCCTTCAATTCCTAAACCTCCTTCTTATTCTTTCATATGTCTTAATCAGTGGTGGGTTCCCACTAGTTCGGATCGAACTGGTAGTGGTTTGGCAGCCTGGGCCGCTGGAATCGGCAGCAACCCAGGCCTGCCACGCCCCGAACCCGTTAGGGCCGCCATCTTGATTTTCACACACACACACACAAATACGTATGTAGTATGTATGTATATATGTTCTGACCCCCTCCTCCATCCAGTAACGAATGCCGAGACAAGCTTAACTGGAATTAAGCTTTACTTTAATAGCAAGAAACCAAAACCTTGGTGGCTGAAAGCCAAGCATAACAAACAGATAAGGACCTTGGCAGCAACTCAGACAAACCTTGGCAGCAATCCAGCCTGCCAAGGTAGTTACAAAAGTTCTCCAACTTTTAGTCAATGCGTTGACCTCTGCAAAGAGGGGCGTGTGCACAAGCAGTCTTTTTATAGTCTGGAGAGGAGCCTAATGACCACCAGCTGAGCGCAATTACCTCCTGTAACTGCGCAACTGTTCCTGACGCCTATTAGTTCTTCGATGCCGAGCATCCAGGAACAACTCATGCTAGACTCAAGCTCACTCTCCCTTGCCTAATCCCCACTGGTCCAAGGCTCAGGCGCCTCCTGATGGCCAACCAGCCTCTCTGCTGTCGGAGTTGGAACCCTGTCCAGGGTCCTCCACATCCTCCAGAGCCGACTCATAGGGCCCCTCTGTTGGTGTTGGTGGCAGCTCCAACGGCTCCTGCTGGGCCAAACATACATACATACATACATACATACATACATACATACATACATACTACATACATATATACATACATAAAATTATATACTATTATTTCCCAGTTAGTTTCTACTGCCCTGTTCTTCTTCACTATCTTCTTCTGATCCCGTTTCTATTTCTCTGAATTTTTCTTAAACTGTGTTGTCCACAGCTGGACTCAGGACTTGAGATGGGTCTGACTCAGACAGAAAGTAAGAGCCTCCTTTAAGCTTCTCCCCTACAAGATATTTAAATAAATATTATTTAAGTAAAACAACAACATGGAAGTCTAGTATATTGAAAAGGAAAACATCAACCTACAGAATCATCTGTAGAGCCGAGGTGGCGCAGTGGTTAGGGTGCAATACTGCAGGCCACTTCAGCTGACTGTTATGTGCAGTCAGCGGTTCTATTGGCAGTTCAGCGGTTCTAATCTCACCGGCTCAAGGTTGACTCAGCCTTCCATCCTTCCGAGGTGGGTGAAATGAGGACCCAGACTGTGGGGGCAAATGCTGACTCTGTAAACCGCTTAGAGAGGGCTGAAAGCCCTATGAAGCGGTATATAAGTCTAACTGCTATTGCTATTGCTATCTTTTTAAGAAAAAAATGCATAGCTGTTTTTAAAAAAAAACACTAGAAAGTGGAAGGAAATTGTTAAGGGCAACTTAGATGTTTTTGTTAGAACTATGTCCACCTGCAAAAAGAAATGAAGAAAAAGACTGCTATGCTTTGGAGGCAGAAAACTTTGAGAGTGACTTGTCTCCAGAAGTTGTGGGTGCTGGAACGCTGGAAGTTTTAAAGAAAAGACCATTTGTCTGAAATGGAATACGCAAGGGGTTGGATTAGAAGACCTCCAAGGTTCCCTTCCAACTCTTGTTATTCTGGCTCTAAAATTGCCAAAAGCACAAAATTCCACCTATTAACTCACATCAGTTCTGAAAATGGATTTGAATTTCCAAATCGACTTTTAGGGTGGGAAAAAATGGCCCTTAAAATCAACTGAGCAATTCAGGAGCCTCTGGTTCAATGCACAGATCCAACTTGTCACTGTAATTCCTCATCATGTTTCAATGATCACAGAGATTGGGAGATTTGCCTTTGAAGCAAATCTCCCAATCATCCCTTCCCTCATTCTTTGCCCCTGTAGCCACCAAGAATGAGACACTCCCCCCTCAGCCCCCATTTTTGCGAGTCTTCTGCACGTCCTTAAAGTTCCAAAATATGCACTTTTCCCTGGCATCCAGCTGTACAAATATGAGCATGGAGGGAAGAACAAAAAGCTAAAAGGAGGTTCCTGAAAAAAAAAAAAGAGTGGGAGGGAAAGAAAGAGGGGAGGAGGGAGGGAGGAGAAAGAGGGGGAGAGGGGAGAGAGACAGAGAGAGAGAGGGAGGAGGGGGAGAGAGAGAGAGAGAGAGAGAGAGAGAGATACACTTGTTTTGACTCTGATCCCACCCACAAATTTCCATGCAATCCTCATGCTCACACCCATCTATTAATTTATTGATTCATTTATTACTTCCTGTTTTTCCTCTAGAAAAACAAACCCAGTTATTATTTTTCCTCTACAATGATGAGGTAATTTGGGCTGAGAGAGAGGGAATAAGATTCGTTCATCCTGAGCAGTTCCATGTCTGAGAGTGAATAACAGCTCAAGTCTCCGAGGTCTTAAACCAACTATGGTGCTGGAGAAGACTCCTGCGAGTCCCCTTGGGCTGCAAGGCGATCAAAGCGGTCAGTCCTAGAGGAGATCAGCCCTGACTGCTCTTTAGATTAGAAAGCCAGATCCTGAAGAGGAAACTCAAATACTTTGGCCACCTAATGTGGAGGAAGGACTCCCTGGAGAAGAGCCTGATGCTGGGAAGGATTGAGGGCAAAAGAAGAAGGGGACAACAGAGAATGAGATGGGTGGATGGAGTCACTGAAGCAGTCGGCGTGAGCTTAAATGGACTCCAGAGGATGGTAGAAGACAGGAAGGCCTGGAGGAATGTGGTCCATGGGGTCGTGATGGGTCAGACACCACTTCGCAACTAACTACAAGTCTTAAACCAACACCTTAACTACGACACTAGAGAAAGGCGCTGGAAATAAAATTTCTCCTGAGTTTTAGATTGGATCCCTAATGACTTTCCATTTGTTACTTCTTATCCTGCCTTTAAGCGCTTTGGAATTTCACCCCCTCTTCTATGCGACAACGCCTCAAAACTGCTATCATAATACTCCTTCTCTTCATTAGACTAGATGAAGTTCCCTCAATCTTTCATCCTATGGTTTAGCCTCCAGACCTGAGGTGGGTTCCTACCGGTTCGGCCGAGTAGATAGTAACTCAGCTGGACAAGCACCCGAACTGTTTCTATTCTCGCGGGCGCCATCTTGATTTTCTGTTCTGCAAATGCGCAGAACTATCTTCATTGCAAAAATGTAATTTCTCCCCTTTCTAACATTGTGTACATGCGCAGAACTTTTTAGGTGGAAAGGCGCACGCGTGCAGAGCGTGTGCAAAAATTTTTGCACCCAGGGAAACACACACACCACACACACACAGACACACACAGCTCCAGACCTCACATCCAACTTTATTCCATTGGTTGTACCGCTAAGTGGAATTTCACCTAATCACTCTAACCTTAATCTCACAGCCTGGAGAGTCCAGTGCGCACTTTTTATGCTGAGTCAAGGATTTGATTGTCCTGTCTCCTGCTCGGAAGGAATACCCTGGATGTTCCAAAGAAGAGGAAACTTTTGCCATTCAACCCTTTCCTTTCCATCACCAAGGCAATTAGCGGCCATGCATTGTCAGCCTCTTTTGTTCAGCTGTACTTCCTGCTCGCCTGCTGCTGTTTCTTAATCTTTGGCTCCTATTTCACAGGGAACATATCCTGTGGAGAGCATCTGGGAAGGTTTGAAGCCACAGCTGCAACAACAAAAGCCGGGGTAGGTTTTAGGAATGCTACAGAAGCAAAAAAAAAGAAAGTAAACAAAAACCCAACTGATGACCGATCAAGCAGGTGTCAATTAAATGTAAAAGACAACTTCTGTGGAGATCTGAGGGTCATTTGGAGAAGTCTCACAAAGCCCAATCTAGGATACAAAAATGCAGTCGGCCAGTAGATGGCAGCAAAATGATACTGAAACGACTTAACGGCTCCCTCTAGAGATCATTTGGATTTTCGCAAACTAATAGCAATAGCAGTTGGACTTATATACCGCTTCATAGGGCTTTCAGCCCTCTCTAAGCGGTTTACAGAGTCAGCATATTGCCCCCAACAACAATCCGGGTCCTCATTTTACCCACCTCGGAAGGATGGAAGGCTGAGTCAACCCTGACTAAATTGGATAGTTTCAACCCATTGTAACCTGTAATGTGCATGTAATCCTCAACCTACGAACACACAGAGCTCAAAATTTCTATTCTTAAGTGACACGGTTGTTAAGTGATTTGCCCACCAGAATGCGGCCCCGAGCTGCATGGCGCGGCGGGCTGACACGCGCCCCCCGCCGCCATGTTCATTTTCAGCTCTCTGCCGCGCGTACACAGCAGGGCGCATATGGGAGATGCACATGCATGCCTGGGGCGGGGGTTGCGCAGACATGTGCGGGGTCACGCACGCATGCGCAGGGGGAGTGTGGTGTGGGCCCTCCGCGGCCCATTTTTGCTCCCAGGTGGCTGCAGGGAGGCCTACTAGGCCCAAAATGAGGTGCGGGGAGGGGAGGAACTGCATGCGCATTGCATTATGGGTGCGGCCACCCGCACCACCGCTTTCAACACGCGAGATCAAAATGGTTAGCCATCACCGCTCAGGAAAAGAGCATAAACCTGGTGTATTATTCTGCCTTACAAAAGTTATCATGTATCGAAGGGCAGGCTGGTCGTAAATCTTCCCACAGAATCAAAGGTGTATCTATTCCGTACCTGACTGCTACGATTATAATGACATTTTTAAATGTGGATGTGCGTGCCCCACTCACGGCGGGCAGACTTAATGCTCGGTATCTCTTCCTTTTCTGACGCCACGACAGGAAACTCACCGTTTAATAGCATGTTTAACAGCCGAGGGGAAATGTTGTCTTTATTGCTGTAATTTCTGATGAAAAAGAGTTCCTTTTTTTTTAATGCCTCCCCATAATATGTGGGCTGTGCATTTAACTCTTTTTGATCCTACATTTTGATAGAGCTTTAAATCCTCTCTTCGGGCCTACCCAGAAGGCACCGTGATCAAAGGGCCCATCATTATCTCACGTTTCTTCGGAAGGGGAGCTTTTATGAGCCCGCCCGTGCATGCCTTTGACTGCAGAGATTAAATAACGTTTAAAGAATTTAAGGCGATGCTAAATTCATCATATTCCTTTAATGTGAGTGGGCGACTCTGGTACCCACACAGAAATTGTTGTTATCCTTTTGCCTTGATGTTCTGAGGACGGATTTCAAGTATTATTTTTCCCCCCTTCCATTTGACAGCATTATTGATCAAAAGATCTGCTGCAAAGAAAAATGCATCATGTGTCTGGAGGAAGACCTCGACTTACGACCACAACTTAGCCCAAAATATCCCTGGCTAAGCAAGACAGTTGTTCAGTTAATTTTGCCCGATTTCATGACCTTTCTTGCCCCAGTTGTTAAGCGAATCACTGGAGCTGTTAAGTGAGTAACACGGTTCTTAAGCGAATCTGGCTTCCCCACTGAGTTTGCTTGTCAGAAGGGATCACCTGACCCCGGGACACTGCAACCGTCATAACTATGAACCAGTTGCCGAGCATCCGAATACTGATCACTTGACCCCCGGGGGATGCTGTATGGTCGTAAGTGTGAAAAACGATCATAAGTCACGTTTTTCAGTGCGTTTTCATGTTGGACGTTCACTGAATGAATGGTTGTAAGGCGAGGATTCCCTGCACAGACAAAAAGATTGTGTAATGGAATATCTAGACACTTTAAAACTTTTCATGCAAGTATTTTGGTTTCCTTAGGAATGCAACATTAGATGGGAGCCACAGCCTCTTGATGGAAGACTCAGCTTTTATACAGGTGAAAAGAGATAGAACCAGGGGTGAAATGCTACCGGTTCGTGCCGATTCGCCTGAACCAGTAGTAAAAAATACTTTAACAAGTTTTAAAAAGTCCCAACATTGCCCAGCACAGCTGATAGTTGCACAGCTGATGGTCGGGGACTTTTTTTTTTACATTTTAAAGCATTTTTCTTACTACCGGTTTGGGCAAAACACTAAAAAAAAGTTTTAAAAAAGGTTCTGATGATCATCTATGACAATCAGCTGTGCTGCAGGATGGACAGAAGCTTCTTTTTTTTTTTTTGTGAAGTCCAGCTGCTTTTGCATTGTGTTTGAGTCAGTGGTGTAGCTTTTGGTTATTTTTATGTGAAGTGTAATAGTTGGTTTTTTTGAGCTCTCTGTGGCTGAATCCCACCACTGGTTATGAGCAGGGCCGGATTTTCCTATAGGCTAACTAGGCTTCAGCCTAGGGCCTCAAGATCAGAGGGGCCTACATTCAAATTGTTAGCAAAATTAAAATTACACTATTCTAAAAACAGTGAACATAAAACACTGAACTGAAAATAAG
The DNA here is from genome assembly GCF_009769535.1 of Thamnophis elegans. Classification (NCBI taxonomy): domain Eukaryota; kingdom Metazoa; phylum Chordata; class Lepidosauria; order Squamata; family Natricidae; genus Thamnophis; species Thamnophis elegans. The sequence goes on from NC_045549.1 coordinate 10,498,922, forward strand.
GAGAAATTCTACGCATATGACTAATAAACAAACATAAAATGTATTGGTTAAGATTGTTCCAGCGCCGCAGCAGTTGGGGAGCCCGCCCACGTTCCCGGCACCGGCGGTCGGGCGAGAGGCGCGGCCGCTCCCAGTAGCTGCCCTGTCGACGCGGAGCCCACCAGCGGCCAGGCAGGTGAGGGCGAGGGGGTCGAGCCGGGCAGCTGAGCGCAGCAGGGGAGGCAGCTGGCCTCACTGCCTTTGCCGCAGAACAGAGCCGCCCTCCGTCGGGAGGCCAGCTATATATATTGATATATATTGAGATATCACAGTAATGATGTAATTTATTGTCTCTCATGTAATTTACAAACTTAAAAATGGGAGGTGAAAGGGCCTCATAAGTGGAATAGCCTAGGGCCTCTTTTCATCTAAATCTGGCCCTGGTTATGAGCCACTCTCCCAGCCTTAGAAATTCCTAAAAATTAAGTTATTCTGGAGGGCCCCTTTTGAGTGATAGGAGACCCACTCTGAGTGGGGTTTTTTGGGGGTGTGTATGTGTTTGGTTTTATGTTTTAGAATGTTATCAATGTTTGTTCCTTCTGCTTGTGCTTTGTTTAAAGGCTTGCACTGCGTGTAATTACTGTAAACAAGAATCTTGCAAATGCAGCATAAATATGACCAATAGATAAATTTTTAAATGAGCCTAGCCCTACTATTTCATTTAGCAGGCAGCAGGATAACTCAAATTATGCAATACAAAACAGCCACCGTGTTTGAAATAAGTCATACGCTAATTTTCTCTTTCCTTTCCCTCCCTTCCTCTCAAGTTATTTCCTCTTCAAAGATCTTTTCAGCCATTAGGTCATTAATCTTGCTCTGAATCAGCCTCAATTTCTGGTAACTACCCAGACAAGCCCATGTTGTGCTTTTGGTAATAATGCAGACATAACATTGCCTTCTTTCAAGTTTTTTCCCCCCTCTTTAAAATTTATTTATTTGATTAGATTTAGGCACTGCCCAACTCCAAAAGAACTCTCAACAGCTCACAATGTATTGGTAGCTGTGTGTGTGTGTCTGTGTGTGTATCTCCACATACAGACACACACACACACATATGGATACATCAGTGGTGGGATTCAAATAATTTAACAACCGGTTCACCCAGGGTCAGGTTGGCTGTTGTGGGCCCATCCCTGTTCTCCAGCTCCACCACACATGCGGGACAAGCCTCCCGCAATGGCCAGCCTGACCCTGGATAAAGCGGTTGTTAAATGACACACACACACACACACTCCCACTATCAAAATGGATCCTGGGCGCTGCGCTACACTGCAATGGAGAAACGGGCAATGGTGTGGCCGGCAAGAGGGAAGGAGGAGGAGCTGGGAGAAGAAAGAGGGAAAGCAGCCTTCTCCTTCCCTCACGCCGGCCGCTCCGTTGCCCGTTTCTCCATTGCAGCACAGCGCAGCGCCCAGGATCCACTTTGATAGTATGTGTGTGGGGGGGGCACAATTTAACAACCGCTTTGTCCAATTCAGTGCGAACCGGCTGAATCACACCATTGAGAGACATACAAGTAATGAGGGAAGGAAAACTAAACATTTTTTCGCCTCCAACAAAGTTGCTTTTTTTAAATTCCAGCCATGGGAGATGATAGATAGATAGATAGATAGATAGATAGATAGATAGATAGATAGATAGATAGATAGATAGATGATGATAGATAGATAGAAACATAGAAAGATAGATAGAGACAGAGAGAGAGAGAGACAGAGAGAGACAGAAAGAGACACAGAGAGAGAGAGAGACAGAGAGACAGAGAGACACACACAGAGAGAGACAGAGAGAGACAGAGGAGGAGGAGGAGGAGGAGGAGGAGGAGGAGGAGGAGGAAGAAGAAGAAGAATCTGGTTGCACTGTTTCTAATTTTAATTTCATCAAACATTCTAAATCTTTGTAAGCGCAGCTCACTTTATTCGATGCAATTCATCCGCTGGAGCCCAAAAAGAATTTAGGCTTCTTAATCAAATGGGAAAAGATGCTAACAGTCTCCTTGAAAGTTCTGGTTAAGTGCTTCAAAGGTCAAAACCAGCCTCCTGAATTGGGACCCTGAAGCAAACTGCCAGAGCAGAGGTATACTCTGTGCTTTGTTCTGCACACACCACTTTGAGGCCAGCCCTATTTTGAACAGACTGTGGTCTCCTTTGGGATTTAGCTGAAGGTTGAGATGCCAAGGAAGCCTGTAATCCATTGGGACAATGACTGTAAATGAAAAACCAAGGCATTTCCGCACGTTCTCCTTGGCCAGAAAAAGAAGGTCATAACTGAATAAGGGGAAAACCATCACTCTCCATTTCAGAATATCATACAAAAGAGATAATATTAGTAATAGTCTCTCTGCTTGTTATTTCAGAAGCATATTCCTTTTCGTCAGATTAAATGAGCGTTTAACTTTTGTGCACGGTGTTTCTTTTATCCTTAAGTTTCAGATCCACATGATCTTTAATCAATCAATCAATCAATCAATCAATCAATACTATTAACTAGCTGAATGCATGATTTCACGATGAGGCTCTCCCCATTTCCAAATGCCTATTTTGGATATTTTAGCCTAGTGAAATTACTAAGAAAGCAACAATGTGCAAGATACTCTTTAACAAAACACTGTTTCCAGTGTTTTTATTCCATTGGTTGTTAATGAAAAGAAGGACCAGGGGAGACATGATAGCAGTGTTCCGATATCTCAGGGGCTGCCAAAAAGAAGAGAAGGGGTCAACCTATTCTCCAAAGCATCTGAAAGCAAGACAGATGCAATGGAGGGAAACTAATCAAGGAGAGAAGCAACTTGGAACTAAGGAGAAATTTCCTGACAGTGAGAACAATTAATCAGTGGAACAACTTGCCTCCAGAAGTTGCAAATGCTCCGGCACTGGAAGTTTTTAAGAAGATGTTGGACAACCATTTGTCTGAAGTGGTGTAGGGCAGTGATGGTGAACCTTTTGTGGCTCATGTGCCAAATGGGGGTTGTGTGCAGGTGTGCCACACCCATAATGCTATACACACGACCCCAGAGCGCATGTGCGCATGACCAGCACGCCCCACCCCATTTTTGGTGTGCTTTTTTTGCCCTCCCCAGTCTTTAAAGGAGGCCTATAGCGAATAGTACAATACTTATACGATATTATATAGTATAATATAGAACCGTGATGGCGAACCTATGGCACGCGTGCCACAAGTGGCATGCGTAGCCATTTGTCAGAGCATGTGAGGCGTTGCCCTGTCAGCTGGCCAGTGTGCACGCGCACTCTGGACAGCTGATTTTGGCTTTTTTCTGAGGCCATTTTTCGTTCTCTGGAGGATTGAAGTGAAAAATCAGCCCTACGGGCAAACCGGAAGTTCGGGAATGTACTTCCATTGTGCTTGTAAGGTCGGTTTTAGCCCTCCGGAGCCTTCAGGAGGCTCCAGAGGGCAAAAAACAACCCTACGAGTCTCGGTTGCTCGTAGGGCCGGTTTTAAGCCCTCTGGAGCCTTCAGGGAAGCCCCCTGAAGGCTCCGGAGGGCTAAAACCGGCCCTACAAGCAACCCGGAAGTACATTCCCGAACTTTCAATTTGCCCGTAGGGCCAGTTTTTTGTGGTTTGGAGGCTTCAGCCTCTGAAGGGTGGAAAATGGCCCCAGAAGAAGGCCGAAGTCAGCTGGCCAGCATGCGCATATGCGCTGGCCAGCTGAAAGGGCAACGCCTCTTTCTTTTCTTACCATTTGGATTAAAGGAATCTAAAGTTGATGAATTAACAAAAGAAGCATATTTCCCTCCGCATCTCAGGCTCTGACTGGTTCATCTTCCCTTTACCTCCCAAATAAAAGAGCTGGTTAAAAATATAAGCACAAAGGAAGGGAACAGATGGGAGAATGGCGTTTGGAGTTCCCCGCTTAAAAAGAAGGAAAAAAATCAACAACAGACTGAATTGGCCACTACACACGGTTCCTAATCAGAACCTTGAGAGCATCGTTCGACTTGCCAAGGAGAAGTTTTAAGACACGGATTGCTACAAATTCTCAGCAGAGAATTTATTCAAATCACCCGCAGTCCAGACTCTCGATGATTTAGACTCTTTATGTAAATAAAGTTTACAGACAGGAAGGCTTGGCCTCCAAGTCTGTGGCCTTGAAGAGAAGGAGTTTATGATGTAGGCCAGCTCCAGATGATTTGTTTTTGCAGAACTTCTCTGGGTAAACACGGAGAAGGACAGGCTGCTGGAAGTGCAAGAACAGAGGCCAAGGCAAGCACGAAACAACATCTTCCAGGCGCAGCGAGAAAATGCCTACTTTACTAAGGGCAGACAACCTCAGGCTTCCTGTTTTGGTTGGTCCCCTCCATCTCCACCTGCCGATGCCATTAAGATTTTGACACCATTCCTTGAACGCAAACTGGGTCTCTCACCCTCCTCGCCAGCCCCCACCCTGGTCAATTGTAGGATTGCCAAAAACACTCAAATGTTGTTCCGTGTCAGCGTGTGCACAGTGTGACTATGTGAGACAACCCAGGCGCAAATACAGCAAACAGGTTTGTAAGAAATAGTGGTTTTATTCAAGGGTGGGATTCAAATATTTTAGCAACCGGTTCTCTGCCTGGTTGCTGGGTGGGCATAGCTATGGTGAGCATAACCTACTTGGCTTCCTGCACCACGGTGGGAGGGGGGCATTTTCACCATCCCCCAGCTCCGGAGGCTTTCCTTGAGCCTATGGGAAGCTGGAAACGGGCCGGTTTTGGACTTCCAGAACTACCAGGAGGCCCATTTTTCATCCTCCCAGAGCCTCCATGTGGGCCCTGCACCTACCTGGCATCCAAAACAGACTGTGTGGATGGGAGGGGGGGGGGGGGCCAGCCAGTCCTTGCAACTACCGGTTCGGCGAACCAGATGTAAAATTAGCATCCAGTTCACGCCTACCGGTCCGAACCAGCTGAATCCCACCCCTGGTTTTATTATCTACACAGAATATATACATAGACATACTTTAGTCAGACCTCAAACAAACAGCAGTCAGCAATTACAGCACAGAGCCACACACGGAGAGAGAGATACATCCCAACAGGGCCTCTTCTTATTACAGGCTCTTAAAGTGATATCAGCCCCAAAACCTTGCTGACTCATTCCCAGCATTACATCATCGTAGCAGCTGGTCAGCTCTTAAATCTTTACCCTGACATTCAGTGACCATGGGGGCACTGCACAGCCGTAACTTTGGGCGAAGCTGTTCATAATTTTGAACAGTCACGAATGAGTGTTTGTAAGTCGAGGGACTACCTATGCTTTATATTTTCTACTATTACTGCATCAGGGATTCTGCATCATTTTAATTTTATTGGGTTTGCTGACAGCAAGAGCAAGGGCATTCATTGTGGCACCATGCTCAATTGTACTACAGCAGCCTTATCCATGCTTAGCATGCTTTTAGGACAGGGATAATGGGAGTTCAACTTCAATTTGAACTCTGGAGCACATCCGGTTGGCACGTTTCACTTACGCTGCTGCCTGCCTGGCTTAAAATAACTTGTTCTCTGTACGTGAGACCCCATTCCATTCTCCTGCCAAGGCTGATGATTAAGTGGTGGGCTGAACCCTGGCACCAAATTAGTCTGAAGTACTGTGTGGATAAGGCACATATTTTTCTCCAAGGGGGAAAGTACCACTGGCTGGGATGCGTCGCCTAAAATAGTCATGTCTAAATAGCTGCCTAGTCCTTTCGGAGATCTGAATTTTCCATGGATTAGAGCAGGAGTGTCAAAATCGATTTCATTGAGGGCTGCATCAGGGTTGCGTTTGACCTCAGGGGGGCTGGATGGGCGTGGCCAGCTCGACAGCACTCATGTTGGGGGCACCTGTGGGTGGCCTGAGCACTCTGCTGTGAAAATGGGCCCATAAGCTCCATTTCGGCTGCAACAGCCTCCTGCAATCCTCTGCCAGTGAAAACGGAACTTGGGAGTGCCATCCTCAGCGCTTGCAAGCTCCATTTTCAGCTGCAAACGGCCACCTGCAACCCTCTGAGCAGGGGTGGGCTTCAAAAATTTTAGCAGGGGTTCTCTGCCTGGTTGCTGGGTGGGCGTCGCGTGGGCATGTCCATGATGGCCGTGGCCTGGTTGGCCTCCTGTACTACACAGGAGGGTGTTTTTGCCCTCCCTGGGCTCCGGAAGCTTTTCCTCGAACCTCCAGGAGGGCGAAAATGGGCTCCCTAGGCTCCGGAGGCCCGTGGAGGCCGAAAAGAGGCCTGTTTCTGGCTTTCCCAAACTCAAGCCCGAGCCTCCGTGCCTGCCCTGCACTTATCTGCATCCAAAACAGGCCGCATGGGCACTCCTGGGAGGGGAGGGGCAAGGTGGGCATGGCCAGCCAGGAGTGGGATTTGGGGGTTCTCCGAACTGCACAGAATCTTAGCTAGAGGTTCTCCTGAACCCTTGCGAGCATCCTGCAGCCCACCCCTGCCTCTGAGAGTGAAAACGGAATTGGAAGTGCCACCCGCGGCCCTCGCAAGTTTCATTTTCCACTATGGCGGCCTCCTGCAGCCCTCCGCCAGCAAAAATGGAACTCCGTTTTCACTGGCAGAGGCACTGCGGGCCGGTCCTTTGCTGTTTCCAGGGTGGGCCCGGGGGGCCTTGAGTTTGACACCCGTTGATCAGAGGCTAGGAGGCAGAGCAGAATAGCATCCACACACAGCATAATCAACTCAAAAGCTGCCCACGCAGTTGGACTTATCACAGTAATAATATTTTTAAAAGGCTAAGCAGCATCGAACAAGAACCCACAAGGTCAATCTCCTGCTTCTCATATCATCCTACGTCACTGGGAATCTCACACAAAGGTCAAGGGAAAGATAGCTTCTGTCCTGCTCATTTCATACCTAAGATGGACGAGAGAATCCGTCTGGTTTAACTATCGCCCATTTTTACAAATGTCAAGTTCATTCCCACCGTCCGTTTTCAATCTGGCCTAGCCTGACTGCATTTTCCCAGGAAGGTTCACACAACTCATTCTCCAGATCACCACTTTGGCAAAAAAGAAGAAGAAGAAGGAAGAGGAGGAGGAGGAGGAGGAGGAGGAGGAGGAGGAGGAGGAGGAGGAGGAGGAGGAGGAGGAGGAGGAGAAGGAGAAGAAGAAGAAGAAGAAGAATAAGAAGAAGGAAGAAGGAGAAGAAGGAAGAAGGAAGAAGAAGAAGGAAGAAGGAAGAAGGAAGAAGAAGAAGGAAGAAGGAAGAAGGAAGAAGGAAGAAGAACGAAGAAGAAGGAAGAAGAAGAAGGAAGAAAGAAGAAAGAAGAGCTTTCTTAACATAATGCATTTCTAAAATCTATTCTCTCCCGGTATGCTGTCTGCACCATTCCTTAATAAATTCTCTTTTTTTTAATTATCCAAAGGTGTTTTTTTTCCCCTCAAACCAACTGGATTTTCTTGGGTGTTTTTTTTTTCTTTGAAAAGGTTCCACTTTTCAGAACTGAAGAAGCTTCTTGAATGAGAAGTGAAACATCTTCAAAGAAAAAAACAGAAAATCCAGCCGCGTCTTGAAAAAGCGCCTTTGGGATAACTCGGAAGCCACTTTAATACCACCTTGGTTTTTTTCCTTGAAAACATTTTGCTTCCCATCCAAGAAGTTTCCTCGGTTCTAACTGACTGATGGGGAAAGAAGGATTTATAATCTTTGCAGTTTATTTGATTGTCAGCACTTGGGTTGCTTCTTGGATGAGGAGCGAATTGTTTTGAAAGAAAAACACCAATTGTCTTTTGGAAAAAAAATCACCTTTGGGACAAGTATGATCTGGATGATGGAGAATTCCCATAGACACTTTTAAAATTGCAAACAAGGCCTCTGCCGATCTGTTTTAAAGTAGACTTTGCCTCACGTAGTCCAATGAAATGGTGGCCCTATGAGATATCAAAGTTGATAAGAAGATTTACCTCAATCCAGCGGTGAAATCTAATTTTTTACTACGGTTCTATGGGCGTGGCTTGGTGGGGGGTCATGTGACTGGGTGGGCGTGGCTATGTAGTATAACTGGGGGATCAAAAGACAGAAACTCACTTTAACAATGTCATGCTGGAGCAGGGTTGGACTAGATGACCTCCAGGTCCCTTTCAGCCCTGGATTATCCTCTGAAGCTGCATCTAGTGCCAGGTTTGTAGTCCTTCCTTCCTCTCCTTTTTCTCCCCTCCCTCCCTCCCTCCCTCCTTCCCTCCCTCTTTCTTTCTTTCTTTCTTTCTTTCTTTCTTTCTTTCTTTCTTTCTTTCTCCCCCTCAGGGTAGCCTGCGGGGAACAAAAATGGACACACACACACACACACTACCCCTGCATTTCCGGAGAACCTGTAGTAAAAAAAAAATGCTTAAAAAGTAAAAATAAAAACTTCCGAAGATCTGCTGTGCGACATGCAATCGTCGGAACGTGGTGTTTTTTTTTTTACTTTTTAAAGTATTTTTTTACTACTGGTTCTGTGAACCAGTAGCACGTCACCCCTGCCTCAATCATTTCTTTACTTCAGTGGACACGCCTTTTACGCATACGCCATATATGTACACAAATTACATTGCGAAGTGAGGAAAACAACTGGGGTTGTCCTGCTACAAAATAAGGAAACCGTGATGCTTTGCCAAAGGGTCTTCACCAGGGGTGGGTTCCTGCCAGTTCTAACCTCTTCTATAGAAGAGGTTCCACAAATCTACAGTGCCGTTTAGAACCGGTTCCAGCTCCCTCCCCCTGCCCGTCCGCACATCATCAAGATGAAGAGCGAGAGGAGGAATTCTGGGAGTTGAAATGCACAAGCCTTAAAGCTGTTAGGTTTGAACACCTCTGGGTTTTTTTTTTTCCTAAAGGGTTAGGGGTGCAAGGGTCTTGTAACTTGACAGCTTTAAGACTTGCACACTTCAATGCCAGAGTTCCTGAGCCAACATTTTGGTTGCTAAGCAAGAGTATTGTTAAGTGAGTTTCACCACATTTTACAAGTTGGCCACACCCACCTAGTCATATGGCTGGGAAGCCACTCCCACCTGGTCACATGGCCAGCAAGCCACTCCCACCCAGTCACATGGCTGGCAAGCCACTCCACAAAGCAGGCCACACCTACAGAAGAGGTTCTAAAAAAAATTGAAATCCACCGCTGGTCTTCACCCAAACCTTTGTAGAAGCAAACCAGCCTTTCAAAGAAAGACCCAGATCTTCAGCAAGCCACGTTAGCTGAAGTCTTCCAATGTGATAGCAGTGTTCCAATATCTGTGAGGCTGCCACAAAGAAGGGGGAACCTATTCCCCAAACCACCTGAAGGCAGGAGAAGAAGTCGAGGTGGGATTCAGCCGGTTTGGACTGGTTCAGGCAAACTGGATGTTAATTTTAATTTGGTTTGTCGAACCGGTAGTTACAAGGACCGGCTGACCCCTCCACACCCACCCCTCCCCTCCCAGGAGTCGCCACGTGGCCCGTTCATCATGCCAGGAGTGCAGGGCCTGCACAGAAGCTCTGGGAGAGCAAAAAATGGGCCTACCGGAAGTACCGGAAGTTTGGAAATGGGCCCATTTCCGGCCTCCGGACCCCGAGGGAGGCTGTTTTTGCCTTCCGGAGGCTCAAAAAAGCCTCCAGAGACTGGGGAGGCCGAAAACACCCAGCCCAGCGCTTCCCTTTCCTGTACAGGAAATGCACTCTGATTGGTGGTCAGACTCCCAGGAGGCGGGGCTCTTAGCTAACTTTGTAGGCTGTCTGTCTTTTGAGTCCCAAGCTTGGTTGACTCTTGCTGGGTGGTGATATAATGAAAGGGCTTTGAGATTCCTATTATGGCTCTGCCTGAAGTAGTTTTTTTATGTAGAATAGACTGGCTCAGTCCTTAATGGCCCGTTGACAAAGGTGGAGGGGGCAGGAAGCTGCAGGGAGCTGCTTTGTCTTTAAAACATGTTTCTCCTTTTCTCATCCAGGGAAATATAGTATTCTGCCTTTTTAATATTTCCTAAAATATTTCATTTTTTTCTAGGAGGGGGGGGGTGCTAACTTCCTAAAATTCTAAGCACAAATTGGCCAACCTTAAATTACACGCTGCTGTTTCCGCAGTTGTGAAAGCTCACGCTAAGTTCTCCACGCCCCTTCAAGCCTTGCTCGTCAAGTTAGGCCCTAAGCTTTCCAAGGAGGTGAAAATGCAACTCCGTAAAAAATCAGCCATAATAACTTGGACTGAGTTTTATGGACACCCTGCCTGATTTACTACTTCGGTTTCCACTGGAGCATAAAAACCAGTTTAGGCTCTGGACAGATTTTTTTCTTTCAAAGGAAAAGAAATACGGCTCTAGTCAATGGATGTTTTGCTTGAACTAGTTTTACAGCTGGAACTGGAATGCAGGATGGCAAAGCTATCCCAGATGCCTCCAAAGGCATAGTTTAGCATGATAGAAGCTGAAAATAATTGAAGGGCTAGCTGTATCATCGCCAGCCCATAAAATATATTTTTAACAGAATTGAAGTTTTAATTAAAACAAAACTAGCTTCTTTTCGCCTCGGCGACTTAATTTTGGGGGCAGTGGTTTTGATCATCAGGTATGACCCTAGGCCCCCAAAGGGTCACCCAGTTCTCTGAAGAGTGAAACGAATGGGGCCTGGGAATAACATGTGTGCACAGGTATCATCTTTCCTGCGGGAACTGCATTGGTGGCCGATTTGTTTCCAGGTGCAATTCAAGGTGCTGGTTGTCACCTTTAAAGCCCTTCATGGCTTGGGACCAGGTGAACTGAGGGACGAGGGCAGAGCCAAGGTGGCGCAGTGGTTAAATGCAGCACTGCAGGCTACTGCTAGATCAGCAGTTCAGCGGTTCAAATCTCACCGGCTCAGGGTTGACTCAGCCTTCCATCCTTCCGAGGTGGGTAAAATGAGGACCCAGATTGTTGGGGGCAATATGCTGACTCTCTGTAAACCGCTTAGAGAGGGCTGAAAGCCCTATGAAGCGGTATATAAGTCTACTGCTATTGCTATTGCTACTATCTCTTGCTGGTCACATTTACCTGACCCACTAGAGCAGGGAGCACAGGTGACACTCTGCCGGTTTTGCCCCAGTTCGGCTGAACTGGTAGCGGCAGTGGCGGGAGGCTCTGCCCACCCGCCTCGATATCATCACAGATGCTCTGTGCATGCGCGGAAGGTTCTATGCATGCACAAAAGCGCCAGGCGCGTGTGAAGTGAGCGTGCACGCACACACATTCCCTGTTCCGAACTGGTAGCAAAGGTAAGAGAAAACCATTACTAGCAGGGAGGTAAGGAATGTTGTGGGTCCCGTCCTTTGAGGAAATGCATCTAGCGGGTCCTAGAAGAAGGGCCTTCTCCGTGGTGGCTCCCTCTCTCTGGAACATCAACTCTCCAGAAATTAAACTGGCCCCCACTCGTTAGAAGGTCCTGAAGGTTTGGTTTTGCCAGTGGGCTGAGGAAACCCAGAGCGGGATGGAGCCCATTAAATGGCTAATATGAATGTGTGTTGTCGCCAGGGTGATGGGGGTTATTATTTTATTATTTTTCTTTTATTATTATTATTATTATTTTATTTCTTTTATATTGTGCTTTTGTATCCTGTGAGCCGCCTTGAGTCACCACATGCGAGCGGGGCGGCATATACATTTTCTGAATAAATAAATAACGTTGCTGATTGTGTAAGGGAGAATTAATGGAAAAGATGAAGAGAAATAGACCACTGCACACATCTAAAGGCTATGGGGAGAGTCGATTCTCCCTCGAGTTCAATTCCTGTCAGGAGGCTCTGCAGTCTATATGATCGAGTACATCAGTGGTTCTCCACCTGTGGTCACCAGACCCCCGGGGGAGCCACGATGTTGTTATTGGAGGTCCGCGATGAATTGAAAAAAATGTTACGATTTAAGTCTTGGGGGTCCGTGACCACAAAAAGTATTTAAAGGGAGTCCATGATGAAGAAAAGGTTGGGAACCAGTGGCGTGCTTCAAGATGGTGGCCCTGATGGTACAACTGAAGTTGTCGTTTTTGCATACCAAAAAGGAATAGCTTTGATGGCACCATTGTCGCTACCATCTTGATTTTTGCGAACCATACCCAGCAGACACACCAGAGGTGGCATACTGCCGGTTCACCCTGGTTTAGGCGAACCGGTTCACCCTGGTTTGGGTGAAACGGTAGCAGCAGCGGCAGCGGGAGGCTCCGCCCACCCACCCAGACGTCATCATGGATGCTCTGCACATGCACAAAAGGTTCTGCGCATGCGCAGAAGTATTGCGTGTGAGGAAAGCATGCGGGCACACACACACATGCTCCCGGTTTTGAATCGGTAGCGAAGATAAGAAATGGATCCATTTCCCAGAAATGGATTTTCATTATCTTCTGCCATGTTTCCTCCACTTTTCAGGTTTTAGATTTTAGCCAATTTCGATCATATTTCTTTCTAGATTTTGCTAGGCTTCCACAATGAAACTTTACCTTGTGGTGGAGATTTATTTCTGTGTTGAGATTTATTTTCTTTCTTTTTTTTAATCTCTAAGCTACCACAAGCTTAATTTTGTCCTATTTTACATTTTTTTTGCTGGCCTAAGATAAAAAATAAGCTGAACTGTACTGAGCTATTTTTGCTGGAAAGGACTAATCCAGTTATCCCTCTGGAAATGATTAAAACAGTACAAGGCTGTGCATTTATTCCTGAAAAGTTTAGAGGAAACAAGAAGATCTTAATTGTATTTGAAATGATAGAATAATGGGTACTTAAAGGATTGAGGATTTATAAATGAGTGCACATGCTATTTCGCCTTCCTCCAATTTCTAACACATAATCTGGTGAATTTAATAGCTCCTGCGTGTAATTTGATATATCTAGGCAAGTATCTCAGCACCTAAATTTAACCCAGAATAGTCATCCAAGATGAGTGGATGTCACCAGGGGTGGGCTGCTACTGGTTCGTGCAGGTTCGCGAGAACCCCCAAATCCCACTCCTGGCTGTCCCTGCCCACCTTGCCCTCCCCCTGCCCGGAGTCTCCACGCGGCCTGTTTTGGATGCAAGGTAAGTGCAGGGCCCATGCGGAGGCTCAGGGAGGGGGAAAAACAGGCCTTCACAAAGGCCGGAAATGGGCCCGTTTCTGGCCTCCAGAGGGCCTCTGGAGACTGGCGGGAGGCAGTTTTCGCCCTCCCAAAGGCTCGAGGAAGCCTCTGGAGCCTGGGGAAGGCGAAATGTGCTCCCGCCCACCGTGGTGCAGGAGGCTGACTAGGCCACGCCCACTATGGCCACGCCCGCCCAGCAACCAGGCAAAGAACTCATTGCTGAGACTTTTGAAGCCCACCCTGGATGTCACCTCTGTTATTTTTAGATGGCAATTGATGCTGGCAAGCTAATTTGGGGCTTTGAAGCCAAATGGATATCCCCGATCAAAGTGCCTGCCCAATATTATCTTTAAAATATTGAGGAGGGTCGGTGCCATCACAGAAAAGGACTTGCTCTCGGTTCCCCTTTTCCCCAACTCAAGTTGGAGAGCCAGTTTGGTCTCGTGGTTAAGAGATCAGGCCAGAAACCAGGGCAGCATGAGTTATAGGCTTGCCTTAGGCATGAAAGCCTGGTGGCTGGGTGACTTTGGGTCAGTCACTCTCTTTCAGCCCAGCCCACCACAGGGGGTTGGTGCTGTGAGGCAAATAGAAGGAGGAAGGGGTGTTGTTTACACTGCCTTGAGTTATTTATCCTAATAACAAAGGTAGGAGATGATAAATCAGATGGTGATGATGATGATGGTGATGATGATGGTGATGATGATGGTGATGATGATAATGATGATGATAGGAAGGGAGGGAGGGAGGGAGGGAGGGAGGGGAACGTAGGGGGAGACAGAGAGAGATGACAGACAGAGATGATACAGAGATAGATAGATAGATAGATAGATAGATAGATAGATAGATAGATAGATAGATAGATAGATAGATGATAGATAGATAGATAGATAGATAGATAGATAGATAGATAGATATGTAAATAGATAGTAGATAGATAGATATAGATAGATGAAGGATAGATAGATAGATAGATAGATAGATAGATAGATAGATAGATAGATAGATAGATAGATAGAATGAACGAATCATAGATAGAATCATAGATAGACAGACAGACAGACAGAATCATAGATAGATAGAGGATGGGTGGATAGATGGATAGAGGATAGATGGATAGATGGATAGATGGATAGATGGATAGATGGATAGATGGATAGATGGATATAGATAGATAGATGATAGATAGTTAGTTAGTTAGATAGATAGATAGATAGATAGATAGATAGATAGATAGATAGATAGATAGATAGACAGACAGACAGACAGATGATTGATGGATGGATGGATGGATGGATGGATAGATAGATAGATAGATAGATAGATAGATAGATTACATAGATAATGGGTGATGGATAGGCTAGGATAGGATAGGTATTCTGTCCCCCCTTCTTCGCTCCTTAACAGACGACAGGCAGACAAACTTAAAAGGAAAGAACTTTATCAGTCCTCGGCTCAGACTGGCTGCGAGCCCAAAAATAAACATAATAAAGTCTCTGACAGAAGATAACAGAATGCAAACAAAACCTTTACAAAGCAATTCACTTCTCCAAGTGTCTCCTTGAATCAGGGTTACGAAAGCAAATCACTTCTCCAAGTGTCTCTCACAAACAAACCACAACGATGAATGATGACGTTGACTCCTGCAACCAGGGCGTGGCACCATCCGTCCTTTTATCATCAGAAGACGCCACTAACGCGCCCCAGCTGCATTGTTAATCTTGCATCCCGACTCAACTCACAGCAAACTTCTACTGAGTCACAACAGATAGGATAGGATAGGATAGGATAGGATAGGATAGGATTAGGGTAGGGTAGGGTAGGTAGGGTAGGGTAGGGTAGGATAGGATAGGATAGGATAGGATAGGATAGGAAGATAGATAGATAGATAGATAGATAGATAGATAGCTAGATAGATAGATAGATAGATAGATAGATATAGACAGATGATTGATATGTAGAGAGAAGACAGACAGACAGACAGACAGACAGACAAAAATAAACTTCACTTCCCATGAAAATAGTGGAAAGGATCAATGCAGGACCAGAAAAAGGATGCAATTTTTAGGGAGCAAGATGATTAAATTCGAGTTGTGCAAGACACAGAGATGTCCAAGGGTACACAAGCAGAGGTTGCCTGCAGCGACTTAAATCAAACCTATCTTTTCATCGGCTGAAGGCTGAATGATGCCACGACAGGAAAACATACAGCTTCTTCAAGGAGCTACAAGCCCATGCACCACCCGCCTCCTTTTTGCTCTCAACTCCAAGGACTGCAGAGTCCTTTCAAGAGATGCTTCCCGCAAGAATCTGCGGCCTTGGGTGAAAATTCCTTATCTTTGCCATTGTGAGAGCCATGCATTTTGCTGCTGCTGCTGCGTGTCGACATGAGCTCACCTTACCAGCAGGCTGTAAGTTATGTCCTTACAAATATTGCTGAACATAACTCCCAGGCCTTCTGGTTTGGGGAGCGGATGTTCTCCGGCATCTGGAAGGTCACATTGGCCACACGGAGGGCTGAATTTACGGGCTTTCTCTATGTGAAAACAAAGGAAGGCTTGGCTAGTAAGATTGTGTCCTGGATCTCCCTAGCAGAGATCCCACTCAGGTAATGCTTTTGTCACTTACCGAATTTTTCGCAGTATAAGACGCACCAAGGTTTTGAAGAGGCAAATTAAAAAAAAAAACAGTTTTGCACTCTGCAAACCTCCCAAAAATAGCCGTTTTTCACAAAAAAGTATTTTTTTTTTCAAAAAAAGGGCATGGATAACCTTTAGGAGGCTTATAGAGTGCTCCTGGGGGCTGAAGGGGGCAATATTGAGCACAACTAGGCCCCGTTTTTTGCTCATTTCTGCCCTCCCCAGCTCCCAGGAGCTCTCTGGAAGCCTCCTAAAGGCTATGCACAGCCATTTTGGTGAAGGGGACGGGATTTCGGGAGGCAAAAAAAATGCTGTATTCAGTGTATAAGACGCACCCCAGATTTTCAGCCTCTTTATTGAGAAAAAACGTTTAGTCATGCCAGCTACATGACCATGGAGACATCTTTGGACAGTGCTGGCTCTTCGGCTTTGAACTGGAGATGAGCACTGCCCCCTCAAGCTGGAACGACATAGCACATATGTGCGAGGGGAACCTTTTCCTTACCTTACCACATCAATTAATTAAAAAATGCAGTTTATGTAACACCAGGCCATACCTACTTCTATGGACATTCTCCGTCATTCAGGTCTTGGTTGTCCAAAGGTCCTTTTTCAAAAGGCAGCTGTACTTGCTTTGTTTTTCCGTGAAGATGTTTCGCTTCTCGTCCAAGAAGCTTCATCAGTTCTGATTGAATGGAGCTTCTTGGATGAGAAGTGAAATGGCTTCAAGAAAAACAAAGTGCAGTTGCCTTTTGAAGAAAAAAAAAAAACCTTTGAGCCAGATCATACTTGTTTGATGTGCTAGTCGTTCCCGACTCTAGGGGGCAGTGCTCATCTCCGTTTCAAAGCCGAAGAGCCAGCGCTTGTCCAAAGACGTCTCTGTGGTCATGTGGCCGGCATGACTAAACCCCAAAGGCGCACGGAACATTGTTCCCTTCCCACAAAGGTGTTCCCTATTTTTCTACTTGCATTTTTTTTACGTGCTTTCGAACTGCTAGCTTGGTAGAAGCTGGGACATGTAACGGGAGCTCACTCAGTTACGCATAGCTAGGGATTCAACCGCTGAACTGCCAACCTTTCTGATCGACAAACTCAGCATCTTAGCCACTGAGCCACAGCTTCCCTTAGTTAAGGCCTTTTTTTTCCCTATCTTTATATGAATTTAACCCATTTGGTTACAATTCAATGGCAGGTGGAAACGCAGAAATGGGGCTGCTCAAGAACTGTGCTGAGAATATTGGAAGGAAGGACAATCTATTTTGAACTGCAAGGGTCAGCAATCTGAGTTTATTGTTTATTTATTGGATTTATACCTACCACAATCAACCAGGCTTGAGCTGGTTTACAGTAATTAAGAGCATAAAACACGAGCAATTCCCATTAAAACAAACCCATTAAAAACTCTGCAATGACTAAATATAATCAATCATGGGTATCCCATCGTTCGCCATAAATCTTCTGAAATAGCCCCAGCGTTCGATAGTTTTTGGAAAGCTAGCAAATTGGGGCCCTAGCTTGATATTCCAAGGGAAATTATGAATTAATATGTGTTCTCGCCACAAGCAGAATCAAAGAGCCTCACACCTGGATAGAATAGAATAACAGAGCTGGAAGGGACCTTGGAGGTCTTCTAGTCCAACCCCCTGTTTAGGCAGGAAACCCCTATCCCATTTCAGAAAATGATGGTCCAATCTCTTCTTAAAAACTTCCAGTGTTGGAGCACCTAAAACTTCGGGAGGCAAGTAGTTCACTGATTAATTGTTCCTAACTGTCAGGAAATTTCTCCTTATGAATCCTGGCTCATAAGATACCAGATATAACTTTAATTAAAACAAGAAAGTGTGGAGTGATGACGTGGCGATACCAGGAGATAGTTGAATAGAAGACAAAGAATTGGAGAAGATCCACAAAATACTGTAGCAAGATACAAAAATAAAAAAACTTCAAGGCTATGGCATAAACCACTGGCAGAAGTTCCAGTGGTTATTGGCACAGCGGGCACCATATCAAAAAAATCTTGGATGGCATTTAGCAAATCGGCATGTTGACAAAATTTCCCTCTGTCGGTTACAAAAGGCTACACAGCTTGGATCTGCACATATGATACACACCAATACATTTGTTGTGGCAGAGCTGGCAGCAGAGTCGATAGTGAGGAGGTTGGGGAGGAACATGGGCCAGTCCTGGAGACTGGGGAAGGCTCGGACGAGGGCTCTGCATCGGAGGCAAAAAGGGAGCTAGACAGCAGTGAGGCAGAAGAACAGCTGGAGCTTGTTCCCAGTGTGGCGCGTGCGCAGAGCTGCCAGAAGACAAGAACAACTAGGAAATCAGGGACAACTTAGGAGTAAAGCCACACCTTGGAGGTGATTGGCCCCTCCAGAGGAAGCAAAGAGGAGCGAATGGGGAGTGGCTTTTGCAGGAAACAATTTGTTCCTTTGGTCATTTTAAGAGTGGAAAGTTCTGTTTGTGACTATAAGAGACTCTGTGCCAAGTTTTGCCTTGCCTTGTGCTTGGAAACTAGTTATCCGGCAGCTCTCCAAACGAGATAAGGTTCGTGTTGATAAACATTCCTCTGAAAGACTGTTTACTAAGCCTTGCAGACTGTAAATGAAAGGAATTCACAGTCGTGTAAATAAAAGGGGTTTTACCGGGACGAAAACTCTGCTTCATGCTTCTTAAGGAAGCCCGGGTCAGACCAACATTACAACATTCTGCGTCCTTTGGAAGAACTCAAAGCGCTTGAAGGCCAATACCAGCTGAAGAAACGGAAGCTGTGCTTTCACATTGTTGTGAACAGATAATAAATTTAATGTGTATATACCACCAAATCTTCCTAGAGCAGGGGTCAGCAAACTGCTGCTCTGGAGCCGCATGTGGCCTCTGCTGAGGCTCCATCACCAGTCGGCCCCACAATTTTGAGAGGAGCTTCCGGTGGGGGCGGGGAGAGAAGCACAGTGCGCCAGGAGAAGACTCTATGGCAAGGGTGTCTCCACAATTGATAGGGCTTTCGGTTATGACAGGTAGAGGAAAAAGTACGCCGCGCTAGGAGGAGACTCTATGGTGGGGGAACTGAACTTCCGGTCAGCTCCAGAATTGAACAGGGGGCTTCCAGTTAGGACCTTTGTGGCTCCCGGTGTTTTCTCTTCTGTGGGAAACGGGTCCAAATGGCTCTTTGAGTGTTTAAGTTTGCCGACCCCTGTCCTAGACTCACAGAGCTTATAGCAACAACCATATACTACAGGTTGTCCCTTGACTACAAACCATCCGTTTAGTGACCATTCTAAGTTATAACAGCACTGAAAGGGTGACTGATGACCATTTTTAACATTACGACCATTGCAGCATGCCTATAGTCATAAGCAGAGGTGGTATTCAGCCGTGTTCAGACCGGTCCACCCAAACCGATAGCAGAAATCATGGTAGGTGGAAATTGCGGTGGGTGGAAAATCTACCCCCCCTCCCACCCAGCTCTATGCCATCCTATTTAGCCATGTTTTTGAGGCTGGGCACATTGTGCAGAAGGAGCATGTGTGAGCAAAGTGCATGCAGGAAGTCCGGGAACATTTGTGAAGCGATGTGGACCCGCACACAGTAACAAAATGAGAAACCCACTGCTGGTCATAAGAACAAAATTCAGATGCTTGGCAACTGGCTCCTATTTATGACGGTTGCTGTGGCGATCCCAGGGTCACGTGATCACCTTTTGGGACCTTCTGACAAGCAAAGTCAATGGGGAATCCGGGCTCACTTAAACAACTACAGTGATTCCCTTAACAACAATGGCCAAGAAAAGTCATAAAGTGGGGCAACACCCATTCAACAACTGTCTTGTTTAATAACAAAAACTTGGAGCTCAGCTGTGGTCGTACGTCGAGGACTACCTGTGCTATGATAAAATGTTGCACAACTTAATACAATACACCCGATTCCAACACAACAACAAGACGGCGTGGCACGACAAAACCGCGAAGCCCTTATCCGCGGAGACATAAGCGCGTCGCTAAAGCCGCGACGTCATCACCGCGCATCATCACCGCCGCGACAACAGCGCGCAACAGAAGGGCGCTTTTAAAACGGCGCCGCGGCAGAAAGCCGATTTCAATTAAGGTAAGGGTTAGGATAGGTTTAGGGATTAGGTTTAGGGTTAGGTTTAGGGTTAGGATTAGGGTTAGGTTTAGGGTTAGGTTTAGGGTTAGGTTTAGGGTTAGGTTAGGGTTAGAGTTAGGGTTAGGGTTAGGTTAGGTTAGGGTTAGGGTTAGGTTTAGGGTTAGGGTTAGGGTTAGGGTTTAGGGTTAGGTTTAGGGTACTGAGTGCTTAGGAATGCACGGATTTGCCCTCCGCGATTATGTCATCGCGGTAGGGTCGCGTTTTTCCTTAGCGCTTAGAACGGCGTGAATTAGTCTTCGCGCTTATGTCTCCGCGGATAAGGGCTTAGCGGATTTGTGGTGGAACCCAAGACACGATATGTAACAGCTGTCAAAACCAGCAAACACAATTGAACCGTACAAAACATTAACTGAAAGGAAATTATCGCATCATATTCCCCAGTTTTCGAAGGATTCACATTTGGGTAGTCATTCTATCATCCACAGGGAAGCTGAAGAGATAATAGGTGTCCTGCCAGAGAGGTAAGGTGCCCAGCCTGGTCTTCCTTTAATGCACAAATTTGGAGCAGCACAACAACTTGATTCCGGTTATTATGTTGGTGGAATGAGTTCATTGTCTCCCACCGCATTATCCGGAAATCATTTCTCCAATAAATAGCAGCCGTGAAAATTGTTCCCTATGATTCACTTAATGGTGTGGGTGTGTTCACGCATTTATGTTTAATTTGTAGCAAATGCATTTACCTTTTTTTTTTTTCCAAACGTCTGTCTCTCTCTGACAGAGGAAATTGTTTCGGGTTGGCTGTGTTTTACTCCTGAGGCCTTATTTGTATGATTTTTGTTTCCTTTTTTACCGAACTGTTTTTGGTACATTGTTGTTGTTGTTGTTTTAATCGGCGTTACGAAAAAGTTGCTCATCGCTTTAAATCCACCTCATAAAATGAAGGAAGGAACCAAGCCAAACCCTTCGCGACTTCTCATGTGCGAATAGAAGGACCCTTTTAAGATTCGGCTGTTTTGTAAGGTTGATTAGTCAAGAGCTTCACGGGTGACCCAAAATCAAGGGAAAATATTAGGCGTGTCCTCCGACAGGTGGCAGACAAGAGATCCACTTGAAAAATCAAGGAATTCGATGTCAAAGGAAATGTTGAAAAAGAGATGGCAATGACAACAGCCTCAGATATTTCCTTTCGCTATGAATAAAGATAGAATAGAGCCTTTTACTTTCATGCACAATTTTGATTAGGAAAATTAGTGTGCTTGGATTAACTAATGTGCTATCTTAGAATAGCAGAGTTGGAAGGGACCTTGGAGATCTTCTAGTCCAACCCCCTGCTTAGGCAGGAAGCCTTACAGCACTTCAGACAAATGGTTACCCAATCTCTTCCTAAAAACATCCAGTGTTGGAGCATTCACAACTTCAGGAGGCAAGTTGTTCCACTGATTAATTTTTCTAACAGGAAATCTCCTCAGTTCTAGGTTACTTCTCTCTTTCATTAATTTCCACCCATTGCTTCTTGGCCTGCCCTCAGGTGCTTTGGAGAATAACTTGACTCCCACATCTTTGGGGCAGCCCCTGAGATATCGGAAGACTGCTATCATGTCTCCCCTGGTCCTTCTCTTCACTAGACTAGCCATGCCTAGTTCCTGCCACCGTTCATCATGTGTTTTTAGCCTCCAGTCCCCTAATCATCTTTGTTGCTCTTCTCTGCATTCTTTCTAGAGTCTCCCACATCTTCTTCACATTGTGGTGATCAAACCTGGATTCTGTATTCCAAGTGTGGCCTTAACAAGGAAAAAACAATCTTCTTTTTTTTTTTTCTTTTGAAGAGATTGAAGAATCCTGTTCAGAGCTGAAGAAGCTCTTGGACGAGAAGCGAAAACATCTTCAAAAGAAAAAAAACAAGAAAGTCCAGTTGCCTCCTGAAAAAAACACCTTTGGACAACCATGACCTGGATGACGGAGAATCTCTACAGAATAATAGAGTTGGAAAGGGACCTTGGATGTCTAGTTTAATAGAAAGAAGGACTAGGGGAGACATGATAGCAGTGTGTCAATATCTCAGGGGTTGCCACAAAGAAGAGGGAGTCAAGCTATTCTCCCAAAGCACCTGAGGGCAGGACAAGAAGCAATGGGTGGAAACTAATCAACCAGAGAAGCAACTTAGAACTGAGGAGAAATTTCCTGACAGTTAGAACAATTAGTCAGTGGAACAACTTGCCTCCAGAAGTTGTGAATGCCCCAACACTGGAAGTCTTTAAGAAGATGTTGGATAGACATTGTCTGAAACGGTATAGGGTTTCCTGCCTAGGCAGGGGGTTGGACTAGAAGACCTCCAAGGTCCCTTCCAACTCTGCTATTGTATTGTATTGTATCTTCTAGACCAACCCCTGCTCAAGCAGGAAACCCCACACCATTCCAGACAAGTGGTTGTCCAGTCACTTCTTCAAAGCCTCCAATGTTGGAGCACCCACAACTTCCGGAGGCAAGCCATTCCACTGGTTAATTGTTCTCATGGTTAGGAAATTTCTCCTTTGTTCTAGGTGGCTTCTCTCCTTGACTAGTTTCCATCCATTGTTTCCCGTCTTGCCTTCGAGCTTTTGTTTGGGGTGTGTTACACATCTAAAGTAGCAGATTGAATTTGGCAAGCGTTTCATCTCTTAGGGCTTTCGCAGGCATCTTATAGCCTCTGGCACTTCATTTCCTAAAATACCCATTAGCAAATTTCTGCTGAAAGCATCTTTAGATGAAAGGAAGTGGGGCACGTGGGAAGGTGGAGTCATCTGCAAAGGAACATGAAAATAATAGTGCTGGCTTGGGACAGATTTGTTGCCACAATTTAGGATTGTTTGTAGAGGAGATATTTTCAAACACATAAGAATAAAGATTTATTTTTCAGACTGAAGGGAAGACAGGTAATTGTTCCGTGTAATGGTTTGGCAACTGGTGGTAATTGGAGTCAGTTGAGCTGGAACCTCCCTTGTGATAGAAAGAGGGGGGGAAAAAGCAGGAGCTGAATATGTCTTTTGGTCCTCCTGTTTATATGGAGGTCTTGGAAGGAAGAGGTCAAATCTGTGTAACCAGGGGTGAAATCCTCCCGGTTCAGCCTGGTTCGGCTGAACTGGTTGGGACAATTCACTTTGGGTCTGCGAACCAGTAGTTAAAAAAAAAGCTTCCAAGTATCGCGCAGCTCAGCTGGGAGCTGCACGATCAACGGAAGCTCCCCCCCCCTTTGGCTTTTAAAACCATTTTCCCCTGCCAGTTTAAAAACATTTTAAAAATGCTTTTAAAAACTTTTTTAAAAGCTTCCGACGATCGCGTGGCTCACAGCTCGGTCGTTGGAAGCTATTTTAAAGCTTTTTAAAAGCATTTTTAAAATGTTTTTAAGCTGGCAGGGAAAAAGTGCTTTAAAAAATCTAAAAAAAAACCAATTGAAAGTGAAAAAAAGGTTGGCCACACCCACCTAGTCACATGATCTCCACCACCACCACCAAGCCATGCCCACAGAACTGTGGGGGGGGGGATTAGATGTCACCACTGCTTGTAACCCAGACAAACCAGGAAGAAGAAGGGGGGAGGGGGGAAATCCAAGATGTTCTGTGAAACCAGAGACTTGCAGACCTATTTAAGCTGGAAAGAAACCAGGACAGATGAAGATGTCACAACCCCAAATGCCCCGAACTTTTTCGATTGTTTTATCTTGTCTTAATATCCCTTAAGAACAGGCCATTGAAATTCATCAGAAATCTGCTACCTAGTGGGGTGGTGGTGGTGATTGACTACTGTTTGGGGACAAATAATCAAAGAAAACCCTATACCCATGATGGGGAACGTATGGCATACGTGCCTCAGGTAACACAGGGAGCCTTTTCTGAGGGCACTCAAACTGTCGCCCAGGTCAGCTCCACTGTGCATGCGCGCACGCCCTCCACCAGCCAGATGATTTTTGGGTCTCTGCCAGGAGGCGCATGTGTGGGATGGGTCACATACACCTTTACAGGGGGCATGCATGCATGCGCGGGGAAACACGGGGGAGCAGCATGCCCCACACACACACACTGTTTTTATGCCAGGAGGCTTCAGGCAGGGTGTTTTGCCCTCCCAAAGGCTTGGGGAAAGTGTCCGGAGCCTGGGGAGGGTGAAAAACGAGCCTCCCTGAAGTTCTGGAAGTCTGGAAACAGGCCTTGTGATTGTCCACAGATTGCAGTGATTCACTTAACAACTGTGGCATAAAAGGCTGTAAAATGGGGCAAAATTAATAAATGCTTCACTTAACAACATAAATTATGGTCATAAGTCAAGGTCTATCTATAATAAGCATACTACTGATGCTTTTTGTAATGTTAACCTGTTCCTTTTTGCCTATTAAATCTGGTATTAAATACAGTCTACAGATTTACTTAAATCCGTATAATTTTTTTAGCAAACTAAAACAAAATGAAGAAGGCGAGCTAATACCCTTGCAAAATTAGTGGCAAAAATCAGTTATTCCATTAATGCTTTTAGAAATGCATGCTGATGTACCAAAAATAAAATAAAATAAAAAATCTCTCTGTTGTTGAAGAGTTGAAGAAAGTCAAACATTTTGGGCACATTTCTTGAGAGCACCTAGGGCTGTTGACTTGAATAGCAATTTTTATACTTTACGAAATCCCCAGTGGGCTGGTTTCAGCAACCGAAATATCACACCAGCTGCTATTTCGCTCAGATTAAAAATATATATATATGTGTAGGTGTGCTCTGGCTTCACAAGTAGAGAAAAGTAGGAGAACGTTTAAAGTTTTATTTCTTCTTTCAATCTTAGGAGACAGAAAATAAGATTGAAACTCAGAACACTCCCAATCGGATTGCAGATATCCAGACTATCAGTAGAGGGCAGCAAAGTCCCAGATTCTTCAGCAGCTATTCTCTACTCCTCTTAAGGGTTGTCTGAATTTTGCAGTCCAGATATGGTACTCTTGTTGAAGCATCATCTGGCATATCGTGGCTGACTATAATTAATTGTAATTAATCTTGTCCTCCAGAGCATTTGTAGTTGCTCCATTACTGGAGGTCACTTTGAACTAAAAATGTTGGGTGAAATGGTTGAAAATTAGGGCACTTCCACTGGGGGAACATTTCCACTTTCCACTGGGAAAATGTACAGAGAAGAGCAACAAAGGGTTTGGAGACTAAACCACACGATGAATGCTTGAGGGAGCTGTTCTGACTGAGGCTATCCAAGAGCATGAAGCAAACTGCTCATCCCGACAAAAACCCCTTTTATTAATTGACTGTGAATTCTGCTCATTCACATCCAGCAAAGTCTTTCAAGGGAGGATTTATAGTCACAGACCTTATCTGGCTTGGAGAGCTGCCAGGCCGAGATCTGCAAAACTTGGCAAGGAGTCTCAGAGAGTCATGAACCAATGAAGCGAACTAATTGTCTCCTGCAAACTCCACTCCCCTTCGCTCCTCTTTTACTTCCTCTGGGAGGGGCCATTCATCGTCCACCTGTGGCCTTACTTACTCCCAGGTCCACCCCTGTTCTTTAGCTGTTCCCTTTGTCTGGCAATTCTGCGCACATGCACACTGGGAACAGGCTACACCTGTTCTTCCGCCTCACTGATGTCTGACTCTGAAGGCAGCTGATAACTGTCGGATGGACCTGGCCACCTCTCTGCCTCCGACACAGAGCCCTCATCAGAGCCTTCCCCAGACTCCAGGACTGGCCCATGTTCCTCCCCAACCTCCTCACTGTCCGAATCTGCTGCCAGCTCTGCTGGCCGGCGGTGGGCCACCACAGGTGGATGGAAGAGACAATCCTTAATATTGGTACCATGGTCTGGATCTTGATTTTCAGTTTCTGTTTTGGGGCATTTAATTCTGCTTCTTTCCCTCGCAAGGCATATTAACGCTGCTTTTCTACGGAAGAGAAAGTTTTCTCATCACGTTTCTTGGGTGAT
The DNA here is from genome assembly GCF_009769535.1 of Thamnophis elegans. Lineage (NCBI taxonomy): Eukaryota > Metazoa > Chordata > Lepidosauria > Squamata > Natricidae > Thamnophis > Thamnophis elegans. The sequence goes on from NC_045549.1 coordinate 10,524,654, forward strand.
CAATGCAAATGATTATGGGAGAGAGGTTGGTTATGGATGTTGATGAAAACCAATGGAAGGTTTCATTGATGTAGAGCCGGGAGAGATTTAATATGATTACTGTACTACACAATTTGCATACAGGAGCCCGTGTTTAGCATTCAAATGCAGCAGAATTAGGATGCGTATCACACGGTAGATGGGTGTGCTCCTCCATCCTGCAATACACACTCATACACACATACATCCCAGTCAAATTTAAAAATGGGAAACTCATCAACATTTAAGACACTGGTGAATCAAAATTCCATGCATAAAGGCTTAATCCTTTCACCAATAACTTTTTAGAGAAATGTTCCTGTTTTTCAAGCGTGTGATAAGTTAACTAAATATTTCAAAATAAAATGTGAATCCCTGGCTTTATTTATAAAAGAGGATTACTCTAAAGCATTATTCCCACCTCCCTTTTTCCACCTTGTTGGCTGGGCACTCACAAGGATATAATGAGACTAAGGGGTGAAGATACATTTTGTGCTGTAATTCCACATATTTCTGTTGACACTGGAGGCTATTCTGTATAATGAAGATGGAATAATTTCTGAAAAATTGGAGGATGACTTCAGAGCAAATTATTTTGTAGTCTTGATAATAATAATAATAATAATAATAATAATAATAATAATGCTGTAAAAAAATCGCGCAGACTGATTATAAATTGCAGCACAATTCAGTAGCACAAATGATCCATTGGAATTTGTGCAAAAAATTATAATATTAAAACAGCAACAAACTGGTGGGAACATCAGCCTGAAAAAGTCACCGAAAATCAGATGGTCAAGATCTTGTGGGATTTCCGTATACAAACGGACAAAATACTGGCGCATAATACACCAGACATCACACTGGTTGAGAAAAATAAGGTCACAATCATAGACATCGCAATACCAGGTGATAGCAGGGTCGCCGAGAAGGAACATGAAAAAATCGCAAGATACCAGGACTTAAAAATCGAAATTCAACGACTATGGCACAAACCAGCAGTGGTAATTCCAGTGGTAATTGGCACACTGGGTGCTATTCCAAAAGCACTGGAATTACATTTAAAACAGTTAAAAATTGACAAAATCACCATCAGTCAAATGCAAAAAGCCGCACTGCTTGGATCTGCACGCATATTGCGAAAATACGTTACGACGTCCTAGGCCCCTGGGTGGGGCCCGACTAGTAACCAATGCCAAATCCGGCGAAACAACTGGCCGCTGTGATACAATTGTATAATAATAATAATAATAATAATAATAATAATAATAATAATAACAACAACAACAACAACAACAACGACTCTTTAATGTTGCCTTCAATTTAGACCAATGGCAAAGTTTAATTTAAACATAAAGGAAAGCGAAGTGATTCAAATATAATCCTTGAGACTGGAGGTTTTCTATCTGTAGGTGAAGAGAAGGGAGGGAGAGAAGGAAGGAAGGAGAGGGAGGGAAGGCAGGGAGGAAGGAAGAAGAGGGAGGGAAGGAAGGAAGGAAAGAAGGAAGGCATGCAGGAAGAAAGAAGAGGGAGGGAGGGAAGGAAAGGGAGGAGACGGAGGGAAGAAAGGGCCGGGAGGTAGGCAGGCAGGCAGGAAGGAGAGGGAGGGAGGGAGGGAAGGAAGGAAAGGGAGGGAGGGAGGAAAGGAAGGAAGGAGAGGGAGGGGAGGGAGGGAAGGTAGGCAGGGAAAGCAGATAGATAGGCAGGCAGGAAGAAAGAAGACGAAGGAAGAAAGGAAGAAAAGAAGGAGGGAGGGAAGAAAGGAAGGAAAGAAGGAAGGAAGGAGAAGTAAGGGCAGGGGAGGGGAAGGGAAGGGCAATGGCCCAGCGAGAAAAGAGGAGAGGGAGGGCACAGAAGGGGAGAGGAAAGGAATCCCTTTGAGTTAACAATCTGCATTGCTGTTCGTGCAGAGCAATGAAATTCTTCTGAATTTTTTAGTATGTTCTTTGCTCAAGTACCTTCTGGCCGAGATCTTCGAGGGGGCCCTGTGTGTCCAATCCAATGTTTACAATGGAGGAAGATACAAAGACCTCTGGAAGCACGGTCTCCCTAGGCCAGGCAAAGGCCAGCTGTTTCAGGCATCAATTATTGGGAGGTCAGGGGATAAAGGCAGGTTAAGGAATGGGACCATAAAACAGAAGAGGTGGGATGGTGTCCTGAAAACTGCCAAAGTCAAAGGCAATGAAACTGTGTGGGTGTGAAAAGGCAGATGCATTGCGGGTTGTGTAAGAAACCAAGTGCCCCGGGGTGCTTTCAATGCACGGAGGAGTTCAAGGCAGCCGTGCAGAGCATGTAATGAAAAGCAAAAAACCTTCCCTGGACAAAGAGAATCGGTTGGGCATGGCTCCCAGAACAGGTCCGGCTGCCATAGCTTGTTACAAAAATAGTAGACGTCCTCTGGGATCCATAGAACTCAACCTCCATTGAAGATTTAACTTCATTAGCACCACTTCGATATCATCCATGCAGCCATTGGTCCCTCGCAGGGATGTAAGATCCGTGCGCGCATTTCACAAAACACAGCACCAGAGATGGGTTGCTCCCAGTTCGGCCTGGTTTGGCCGAACCGGTAGTGGAATTCAGGCCTGGGTCGCAGAACCGGCAGGAACCCAGGCTGGCCACGCCCCTGAATTGGTTCCCTCTCCGCCGCTGGGCCATCACCATTTTGGTTTTTAGTGACTGTGCGTGTGCAGTTCACTGTAAATTATCCTGCGCATGCGCGAAGAACAATTTACATTGAACGGTGCATGCATGCACAACACATGTGTGGCGTGTGTGCGGGTTGAGAACCAGTAGTAAAACCGGCAGCAACCCATCCCCGCATGACAATATTTATTTAGCAAACCTTAGCTTTATTGGTAAGTCCTAAAAAGGCATGACGTGTCTTTATAAGCCAGTTTGCTCCTGTTTTACACATCTGAGTGCCCTCCACCATACTGCAATCCAGTAGTGGGATTCAAAAATTGTTACTACCGGTTCTGTGGGCGTGGCTTGGTGGGCGTGGCAGGGGAAAGCATACTGCGAAATCCCCATTTCCTCCCAATGAGATGGGACTCAGGAGGCAGAGAATAGATTGAGGTGGAATCAGTCAGAGATGGCATTTATCAGTTCTCCGAACTACTCCAAATTTCCGCTACCGGTTCTCCAGAACTGGTCAGAACCTGCTGAATACCATCTCTGATGGAGGGATGCAATCAAGATCAAGCGAAGTACTAATACCACTCTATAAAGCTTTAGTAAGACCACACCTAGAGTACTGCATCCAGTTTTGGTCACCACACTATAAAAAAGATGTTGAGACTCTAGAAAGAGTCCAGAGAAGAGCAACCAGGATGATGAGGGGACTGGAGGCTAAAACATACGATGAACAGTTGCAGGAACTGGGCATGGCTAGTCTAGTGAAGAGAAGGACCAGGGGAGACAGGATAGCAGTCTTCCAATGTTTGAAGGGCTGCCACAGAGAGGAGGGGGGGGGGTCAAGCTATTTTCCAAGGCACCTGAAGGCCAGACAATGAATAATGGACGGAAATTGACCTGGAAATAAGGAGGAATTTTCTGACAGTGAGAGAGCCATCAACCCATGGAACAGAAGTTGCCTTCAGAAGTTGTGGGAGCTTCATCACTGTGTGCTGTGAGTGCATGCGCAGTATTAAAAAAATGCTTCTGCGCATGCACAAAAGCCAAAACAAGACTGCGGCGCCATAGGTGCAGCTGGGAGAACCGGTTCGGGGGCGTGGCCGGCCTGGGTCACTGCCAGTTTCAGCGACCCAGGCCACCAATCCACCTTTGCTCTGCGGGCTTATGAGCCATCACCCCAGCTCAGCTCCACTGCACGCGTGCGCAGGGGCCAGGCTGCACCCCCTTCCACCGCATGTGTGCACACACCCCCGCTAGCCCATTTTTGCTCCCAGGAGGCTACAGGGATGCCTACTAGGCCCAAAATGGGACAGGGGGAGGTCACGTGTGCATGCATGGGGGGAGGGGGAGCGCGGGGGCCATGCATGCACACACAGGGGTAAGGGTGCACGGGGGGTTTACACGCACATTGCATTATGGGCATACGCACGCTTTCCGCACGCAATGACAAAAAGCTTAGCCCTCACTGCTCTTGACACGCATCTCTCCGGACGCACCAAATCAACCAAAGCAGAGCCAATGATGCTGGCGAAGAGGAAGGCACGAGAAACAAACCCTAAGAGCTTTAAGAGAAGCATGAAGCACAACAGAGGGAGCGGAGATTCCCACAACTGTTTCTCTACATCAACTTTCTCTCCGGTGTGGGAGGAAAATGTCAGAAGAAGAGAAATCTGCCAACACCTGCAGCCTGCCAGGGCCCACATCAGATGTCAAAGCTGCTTTGATCTTTGCGTTTCGATTTGGCAGGTAGAGAAACTAGAGTAGAAGGGGCAACAAGAAAACACTTCATCAGATCAAGGACCGTGAAATTTGGCATTCTCTTTTTTGGGGAGTATAATCACTAGCTGGTTAAATTCTCCCGGAGGGATGACATGACTAATAGTTAGCCCTTGTTATTGTGCAGCCTGCCCCATCCTCCAGCAGTCTAGATATATTGGCTTATATACTATGTGGTCACTATCAGCATGTCCTCCTATAGCAAAGAGATTCTGATGGAGTTTTCTGTTGTCCCTTATGGTTAACAACATGTGGAAACAGGCCAGAATGACCTGGGAAATAAGAATCTGAACAAAAAGTGAAATCAACTACCGTATTTTTCGGAGTATAAGATGCACCTTTTTCCCTCAAAAAAAGAAGCTGAAAATCTGGGTGCGTCTTATACATTAAATACAGCATTATTTTTTGCCTCCTGAAACCCTGCCCCTTTTGCAAAAATGGCTGTGCGTAGCCTTTAGGAGGCTTTCAGAGAGCTCCTGGGGGCTGGGGAGGGCAGAAATGAGCAAAAAATGGGGCGCTTTTTGCTCAATTTTGCTCCCCCACCAGCCCCCAGGAGCACTCTACAAGCCTCCTAAAGGCTATCCATGCTCTTTTTTTTTGAGAAAAAATGAGCCTATTTTTTGCTCATTTTGCGGGGGGGGGCACCTCCAGGAGCACTCTACAAGCCTCCTAAAGGCTATTCATGCCTTTAAAAAAAAAAAACAGGCCCATTTTTGGTAGGTTTTCAGAGTGCAAAAACTTTTTTTTAAAAAAATTGCCTCTTCAAAACTTTGCTGCGTCTTATACTCCAGTACGTCTTGTACTCTGAAAAATACGGTAATTAATCCACTCCTAGAGGAGTCGTTATACCTGAATTAAATTTAAGTTAACATTATTGAGCATTGTTGATTCTATGGGAAACCAGATTTCAATCGAAGAGCAATGTACGTGGCTCGTGTATAGGTGTTGTTTATGCTAGTAGGGTGTGAAATTGTCATTTATCTTGTCAAATAGGCACAGAGAAATAAACATTTACACACTATTTAAAAGAGACATTTTTTAAAATAAAAAAAAAGCTAAAAGGGAAATAAAAAGACCGGAACACTTTCTTACTAACACTCAACGCACAGATAAGCGGAGATTAATAGCAATAGCAATAGCAGTTAGACTTATATACCGCTTCATAGGGCTTTCAGCCCTCTCTAAGCGGTTTACAGAGTCAGCATATTGCCCCCAACAACAATCCGGGTCCTCATTTCACCCACCTCGGAAGGATGGAAGGCTGAGTCAACCCTGAGCCGGTGAGATTTGAACAGCCGAACTGCAGAACTGCAGTCAGCTGAAGTAGCCTGCAGTGCTGCATTTAACCACTGCGCCACCTCGGCTCTTGTTAACCCCTCGATTAACAATTGAGAAGAACACCAGACCAACAATCAGTTAACAATACACTAATCGAGGAAATACCAACTCAGAGAAGCAATCAAGCAAATGTCCAGGACAAAACAACACCTCACCAATACTGATAGGGGAAGCTCCTGTACTGTGTATAAATAGAGGCAAATTCCACTCCAGTCTAGCACTGAATAACAGAATAATACAGTTGGAAGGGACCATGGAGATCTTCTAGTCCAACCCCCTGCTCAAGCAGCAAAACCTATACCATTTCAGACAAATGATTGTCCAATCTCATCTTCAAAACTACCAGTAATGTACTACCCACAACTATTGAATACAAGTTGTTCCATTGGTTTATTGTTCTCACTGACAGGAGATTTCTCCTTAATTTTAGGTTGCTTCTCTCCTTGATTAGTTTCCACCCATTGATTCTTGCCCTTCACGTACTTTGGAGAACAGCTTGACTCCCTCTTCTTTGTGGCGGCCCCTGAGATATTGGAACACTGCTATGATGTCACGCCTAGTCCTTCTTTTCATTAAACTAGACATGTTCAATTCCTGCAATCGTTCTTTGTAAATTTTACCTTCCGGTCCCCTAATCCTATTTGTGGCTCTTCTCTTCATTCTTTCTAGAGTCTTAATTCAGATGAACAGAGTTGGAAGGGACCTTGTAAGTGATCTAGTGCAACCCCCCGCCCAAGCAGGAGACCTTACACCATTTCTGACAGACGGCAGTCCAGTCTCTTCTTGAAAGCCTCCAGTGATGAAGCTCCCACAACTTCCGAAAGCAACTTCTGTTCCATGAGTAGATTGTTCTCACTGTCAGAAAGCTTCTCCTTATTTCTAGGTTGAATCTCCCCTTGATCAGTTTCCATCCATGATTCCATTATTATATTAGTCTCAACATCTCTTTGTTCTTAATGGTGATCTAAACCAGTGTTTCTCAACCTTGGCAACTTGAAGATGTCCGGACTTCAACTCCCAGAATTCCCCAGCCAGCAAATGCCAAGTTGCCAAGGTTGAGAAACACTGATCTAAACAATTGTGGTCTTACCAAGGTATTATAAAGGGGTACCAACATTTCATGTGCTCTAGATTTTATTATTGCTTTGTTAATGCACCCTAGGAAAGCATGTTATCCAGGTGAGTATCCTGGATAACATGAAGCTCAGAAAACACTTAGGATTCCACAGAAAACCAGATTGCATTGGCTCAGGGGCCACCTTTGAGACACAGATATGATTTTGGCCATCTAGGCTGGACAGAATAGCCTACATATGCAAACTCAATCCAGAAAAGGGAAGGAGGCACACAGAATAACAGAGTCGGAAGGGACCTTGGAGGTCATCTAGTCCAACTTACTTGCTCATGCAGGAGACCCTATACCCATGATGGCGAACCTATGGCAAGACTGCCATTGGTGGCACGCAGAACCTTCTCTGCGGTCATGCCACCCGTCAGCCTAGCCCAGCTCCACCGCCCCACGCGCCTCCACCTGGCAAGCTGGTCTTTGTGTCTTTCCTGCGCATGTGGGGGGGGAGCAGGGCGCACGCGGGGGATGCTTGTGAATGCATGGCAGCGGGGCGCATGCACTGTGGGTGGTGGTGCTCGCATTGCATTTTGGGGGCTGTTTTGGCTTCCTGGTTGGTGCAGAAAATGTTCCAGGCTCAAAATGGGGCGTGGGGGTTGGGCGCATGGACAGGGATGCAGGGGAGTCAGACGCACATGCACAGGGGTTGTACATGCATGCGCAGGGGTGCAGGGCTCAGAAAGGGTTCACGTGTGCATTGAATTATGGGTGCACATGCTTTGGGCATGTGACAACAAAAAGGTTAGTTATCCCTGCCCTACCCCATCACTGATAATTGGCTGTCCCGTCTCTGAACAGTGAATAGACATTAAAACAAATAAAGGCAATCCAATTGACTTCCGGTTGTGCGTAGGGCTTCCGGTTGTGTGTAGGGCTTCCGGTTGTGCGTAGGGCTTCCGGTTGTGCGTAGGGCTTCCGGTTGTGCGTAGGGCTTCCAGTTGTGTGTAGGGCTTCCGGTTGTGCGTAGGGCTTCCTGTTGTATGTAGGGCTTCCGGTTGTGCGTAGGGCTTCCGGTTGTGCGTAGGGCTTCCGGTTGTATGTAGGGCTTCCGGTTGTGTGTAGGGCTTCTGGTTGTGTGTAGGGCAGAGATGGGTTCCTACCAGTTCGCACCAATTCGGTAGAACCGGTTCGTCAAATCTACCAAACCATTTAGAAGAGGTTCCACCAGTGGACCCGGAAAGCAGGCCACACCTACAGAAGAGGTTCCAAAAATTTTTGAAACCCACCACTGGCGGGTGTGTAATGTCCCGCAGTTATCTATGCATTAATAATGATCTAGTAATATTTCCTTATACATTTTATGGACCTTTCCTTACATAATTGGTGTTTTCTTTCATACTTTTGGATTTCTAATTTCTGTTTCTGTTAGTTGGCAATTGCTAAAACCAATCCCACGTGAAAAAGTATTCAAAGCCTTCTTGATTTTAATTGTCAATTCATTTATTCCTGCACATTGTAATATTTATTCATTTACATATCTCTGTTTTTCCACTGTTGTGCAAACACAATTCCAGCAGCTGCTAACATGTGTAAAATTAAATATATATTATACTCCCTTTCAAATAGCCAACAAAATATTTCTGGTTTTAATTCCATATCTTGCTTTACGATTGCTTCTAACCACTAACTTCTGAATAGCTCCTCGGACCGACCTAAGTACTAATTCATAATTTCATATCCGGTCACATGGGCGGCAAGCCACTCCCATCCAGTCACATGGGTGGCAAGCCACTCCCATCCAGTCACATGGGCAGCAAGCCACTCCCACAAAGGAGGCCACACCCACAGAGTAGGTTCCAACAATTTTTGAAACCCACCATTGGTGTAGGGCTTCCGCCCTGAAGGAAAAGGGGGGGGGTTTGATTCAGCTTTGGCAAGCCCAGGTCAGAAGGCCAGTGGGGAGTGGACCTTGCTCTGGGTCAAGAGTAATGGACAGGAGGAAGCCACTGGAGGAAAGAGTGCAGTCAGGGACATGTGTTGGGGTCGAAGGGCATGGCAGAGTCGAATTGCAGCAGAGGACAAAAGAATGGAGTGGAAAGGAGTGTTGAGGGAAGGCTGTGCTTTCACAGAAGGAAGCACAACAATACCCTGAGGGAAGAGAAGAACCACATTTCGTTCCTTCCCGAGAAAATAATTAATGAGATTCAAGTCCATGGAGGCCCAGCCTTTCCTGCTAGCAGGAGCAGACAGTTTTCTTTCGAGCGAGACAGGAAGAGAGGCAAATTGAAGCATCCACATTGCTCTCCTTGGTTGACCGAGCTCTCGGGGGGGTGTTTGATTATACCTATCTCCTCCCCTCCTTTTTTAAAATTTGACTCCTTACTCTTTCCTCCAAATGTGGGCTTGACATTCTTCTCAGGATGGAGACTCTCAGTCATCCAAATCACGGTTGCCCCAAAGGTGCTTTTTTCAAGAGGCAAGTGGACTTTCTTGATTTTTTTTTCTTTTGAAGATGTTTAGCTTCTCATCCAAGAAGCTTCTTCAACTCTGGCTGGAAGGTTGGGAATGGAATGATTTGTACTCCTTGCAGACAGCTGGTCATTTGCATTCTTTTAGAGAGTTGTTGAGGCCACCATGGTGGGATTCAAAAAATTTTTACTACTGGTTCTTTGGGCATGGCATGGCGGGCGTGGCATAGCAGGTGTGGCTTGGTGTGCGTGGTGTGATGGGTGTGGTGGGCATGGCGGGCGTGGCATGGCAGGTGTGGCTTGGTGTGCGTGGTGTGGTGGGTGTGGTGTGGTGGGCATGGCATGGCATGGTGGGCGTGGTGTGGCGGGAATAGCAGGGGAAGGATACTGCAAAATCCCCTCCCGATCAGCTGGGACTCGGGAGACAGAGAATAGATGGGGGCAGGGCTAGCCAGAGGTGATATTTGCCGGTTCTCCAAACTACTCAAAATTTCCACTACCGGTTCTCAAGAACTGCTCAGGACCTGCTGAATGACACCTCTGGGCCACCTGGAGGTTTTTCTGTGTCTTAGGGTTGCCCAAGTAATGCAAATGGGCGCGCGGCGATCTGGTGATAAAATTATGTGAAATCCACCTCTGTATAGGATCCATTCCAGGTGGTTGGACTAGAAGACCTTGTTAGGTAAGCTCCCTGTTGGGAGAGCGAGTACGTTCAGCGAAGCGTTGTGAGAGTTGTGTTGGAGAACACACAAACCAGCATAGAGAGACACTGCAGTTTAAATAGGCTTTTACTTTCGTGGAAATAGAGGTATCAGAGTCCATCAAACAGTCCAAGTCATACATGGATAAGACAGTCAGTCATTAACGTCTTTCAGTTAAGGGATAATCCAAATAACATAGTCCAGGAACATATAATCAGTCCAGTAATCAAGGTTTGCTAGCAGTTACAAAACTTACAAAAGCTCACGGCACTCAGATCAGATCAGCCCAGCATCTAACGAACAGAGAGAGAGCTAACAGGCATTCTGGCTCCCTCTTATGGCTGATTGAGGAATACAGCAACCAATCACATTTTACAGTATGCTTTAAAGAAACAGTTACACCATTGTTACATTCCGTTAGAATTATATTCCTAACAGACCTCCAAGGTCCCTTCCAACTCTGTCGTTCTCTACATTCTGTTATATTTCTCCATCCTGTCACTGATGCAGGGAATGAAGTACAGGAAGCCCTCAACGTACAGCCACAACCAAGCTCAAAATTTAAGTTATTAAGTGAGACATTTGCTAAGTGAATTTTGCATCATTTTGCCACCTTTCTTGCCACAGTTGTTAAGTGAATCACTGAAGTTGATAAGTGAGGAACCTGGTTGTTAAGTGAATCTGGTTTACCTGCAGACTTTGTTTGTCAGAAGGTCGCAAAAGGACACTGCAACGGTCATAAGCATGAACCACTTGCCAAGCATCTTAATTCTGATCACATGATCATGGGGAATGCACAAAACTCATAAGTGTGAAAAATGGTAATAAGTCCCTTTTTTCAGTGCCGTAACTTTGAACAGTCACTAAATGAACTGTTGCAAGTTGAGGACTACCTATAAATAAGAATCCTTATTCTACTTCTGCTGTACCAATTCTAGCTATTTTTCACTACTACTAAGGTAAAGGTTCCCCTCGCACATATGTGCTAGTTGTTCCCGACTCAAGGGGGCGGTGCTCATCTCTGTTTCAAAGCCGAAGAGCCAGCGCTGTCCGAAACATCTCCGTGGTCATGTGGCCGGCATGACTAAACACCAAAGGTGTACAGCATGCTGTTACCTTCCCACCAAAGGTGGTTCCTATTTTTCTACTTGCATTTTTACCTGCTTTCCAACTGCTAGGTTGGCAGAAGCTGGGATGAGTAACAGGAGCTCACTCCGTTACGCGGCGCTAGGGATTCAAACCGGCTAACTGCCCACCTTTCTGATTCACAAGATCAGCGTCTTAGCCACTGAGCTACTGCATCCCTTTTTTCATTACTAGTAGTTGCTTGTTTATGAGAATAAATTCTTTTTCTCCTCGCTGTTCTATTTGGGGGGGGGGGGAATGTGGGGGAAGAGAAGGATATCAAAAAGGCACCCCAAACCACAAGCCTGAGAACAAGCGGGTGAGCTCTACGCAAATTGTATGCTTCTTGCCAAGCCATACACAAGGAAGACAAAGGCTCTATTTAACCTCCAAACCTAGGCTGCAATTTCACCATCTATGAAAATAGTCATTACTGTACCGTAAAATAAACACTGAGTTGGTGCAATACCCACCAACACATCTGTTGAACTATAAGTGACCCAAAGGGGCTGGGCTGACACAATATGCGAAGCCACAAGCAGATGAACCAAGGTTAAAATCTAACCAAGCTTAACGGGATGGACAAATGCAGCCACTGGGCCCTTGACTATGTTTGTTGTGGCCAGTTGGACGCTGGACCCTCCAGCAGCTGAATCAGAGGAGGTGGAGGAGGAGGAGGAGAAGGAGGAGGAGGAGGAGGAGGAGGAGGAGGCATGGGAGTCAGGGTCAGCATCACGGCAACCTGAGATGCTCTGAGGGGGAAGAGGGAATGGAGCTGGCAGACAGAGAGAGAGACAGAGGCGGAGCCTGGGCCATCCGTCAGCCCTCAGATGGAGAGTCAACAGCCCCCAGGTCTGGAGGCAGGGGTGGGTTCCTGCCAGTTCTAACCTCTTCTATAGAAGAGGTTCCACAAATCTACAGTGCCGTTTAGAACTGGTTCCAGCTCCCTCCCCCCGCCCGTCCGCCCATCATCAAGATGAAGAGTGAGAGGAAGAATTCTGGGAGTTGAAGTCCACAAGTCTTAAAGCTGTCAAGTTTGAACACCCCTGGGTTTTTTTTTTCTAAAGGGTTAGGGGTGCAAGGGTCTTGTAACTTGACAGATTTAAGACTCGCATGCTTCAATGCCAGAGTTTCTGAGCCAATATGACTGGAGGAGGAATTCTGGGAGCTGAAGTCCACAAGCCACTGCCACCCGGTCACATGGCTGGCAAGCCACTCCCACAAAGCAGGCCACCTCTACAGAAGCGGTTCTAAAAATTTTGAAACCCACCACTGTCTGGAGGTGGCTGATAAGGAAGAGGAGGAACAGCTGGGTCCAGTGCCTGACACGTGGATGCATGGAAGGCAGAGGAGAGGAGAGCAGTGGAAATCTATGGGCTGATCCTGTGGAAGGAAGAGCCACCACTACTAGCTCTGGGGATAAAAGGCAGGAGGCGGAAATGAATAAATGTGGCAGACAACTATTCATCTCCCTGCTGGACAGACTTGTTAGTCTGAGAGAGAAACTTTTTCCCGGGGCTGCCGGCACTCCTAATGAAGGAATCTTTGAGTGAGCTTCAGAGGGTTTGGCATGTTTGGAGAGCTCGGTCAGAACAAGTGTCTGAATCAGTGGCCCATTTCCTTCAAATACAGGTAAGGAACGAGGGCGAGCAGGCGGGAACTCCAAAACACCATTCCAGTATGGTGGCTGCTGCTTCCGGCAGACACTGCTACACGTGTACCGGGGCGTACCGTCTGCAACCCACCACTGGTGGAGAGGAGGAAAAAGAAGCATACGGAGCTGCAGAACAAGCAGTTATGCATTTAGAAAGGACCTGTTGTTTAGATGGCATTTAGATCCTAAAAAACTGGCTTGTATGTATCCGAATTTACAACCTAATGCTGGAGATGTGATTGTGTTGATGCTACATATTACCATATATGGTGGACTTGTAAGAAGGTTAAAGCATTCTGGATAAAAAATATGGTGGATTATGCAAAATATTTTTAAAAAGAGGATAAAGTTTACCCCTCAGTTATTCTTGTTAGGTATAATTACTGATTGTACAGTTATAGAGACTAATCTGATTTTGAACCTAATAACGGCAGCGAGACTGTTGGTGGCGCAATACTGGAAGAAGGAAGATTTGCCTACTATTCAAGAATGGACATTAAAAGTAACAAACTTAGCAGAGATGGCTAAAATATCAGCATATCTTAAGGATCATTCAGATGCGAAATATAAACTGGAATGGAGAAGATGGATTGACTATATTCAAAATAAATACGCGACTAAGAAATTCCAGATAGTTTATGACTGAAAAGGTGAGGAATGATATAATCTGTTTAGAGTTAGCCCAACAAAGAGGAGTTAAAGCACAAATGAAAGAGGGTACTAACTTTCTTTTAGTTTATTTTAAAATATGTTTGTTAAAGATTTATACCCTGTATTTGTTCTGGGAAGTCGGGGGGGGGGGGAACGCTGGGAGGGGGTTGGGTTTGGGTGGGGAAGGGGAGGTAAATATTTGTAAAAGCTTTTTTTAAAATTTTCAATAAAAAAGGACCTGTTGTTGTTGTTGTTGTTTTATTTTAAGCGATATTGTCACGGCAGATAATCCATTTTCTTCTCTAAGCTGAGGCCCTTGGAAGAAATGCTTTCTAATCTATTCCTCCTTAGGGATGGAGGCATTCTGTAACATTTGAGCTATGTCAGGCATGCTCAAAAATCACATGGCTCGAAAAGGGGGAATGTTTTGGAAATTCTAAAGTGGAGGTTTTGTTTGCTTCTATTTTTAATCGGTCACATCGTGTTCCATCCTCTCCTTCCCCTCCCCAGAGGAACCGGGAGAGCACAAGTGGAGCAAGCTTTATTTGGAAAGGCACCCGTGGAGGTTCGCGGTGGGTAGCGTCGTAAATACACAGGTCCAGCCTGTGTTTCTGCGTGGGTCAGAATTGCCCTTTAAATGGTAAGGTTATTTTAGGGTCTGTTTTTTTTTTTTATGGGAACAGTCCTTGTGAGGAAGAAAAGGAGCCAAGTTAAGATTGCTTTTTGGGCCTGGGAAAAGCAGTGTTGAAAACGAAATCAGAGACAATCAGGCAGAAACACCATCCCTCCTTACGTCCCCAAGGTTAGGCTCAGCTCATCCCTTCTCCCAGCAGTGGGTTTCACATTTTGCTACCAGTGGTTCGCCGCGCGTGCGACCGCTCACTTCCCCTTCCACGCATGTGCCCGGCCATCTGCGCATGTGTGGTGCTCATGCATGTGCCTTCCCCGCATGCGTCTGGCCTCAAAAACATGCCTAAATAGGATGACATAGACCCGGGGTGGGGGTGGGGGCAGGCCCACCCGGGCCCACCCGCAATTTCGTCTACTGGTTTGGGTGAACCGGTCTGAACTGACTGAATACCACCTCTGCCTTCTCTTGACAAGCTTGGGCCTCAACAACAACCAGGAAAATCAGGCCAAGGAAGCCCAGCCTCATCCCAATGCATACAAGAATTGTTGGAATTCCTGTTAGGTATAACTACTCATTGTACTGTTATAGAGACTAACTTGATTTTGCATTTAATAACGGCAGCAAGACTGTTGGTGGCACAATACTGGAAGAAGGAAGACTTGCTTACTATTCAAGAATGGACATTAAAAGTAACAAACCTAGCTGAGATGGCTAAAATATCAGCATATCTCAAGGATCACTCAAATGAGAGATATAAACTGGAGTGGAGAAGATGGATTGACTATATTCAAAATAAATATGGGACTAAGAAATTCCAGATAGTTTATGAGTGAAGAAGCAAGGAATGATATAATCTGTTTAGAGTTAGCCTAACAAAAGAGGAGTTAAAGCTCAAATGAAAGATGACACTAACTTTTTTTTAAAGTTTATTTTAGAACATCTTTGTTAAAGATTTATACCCTGTATTTGTTCTGGGAAGTCGGGGTGGTGGTGGAAGGTTGGGGGGGGGGGTTTGGGTTTGGGTGGGGAGGGTGGGGGAGGGGAGTAAATATTTGTAAAAGCCTTTTTTTTCAAAATTTTCAATTAAAAAAAAAAGAATTGTTGGAATTTTATTCCATTTTACAAACTTTAAAACAGGGTGTCCCCAACCTGTGGGCCGCGACCCATTACTGGGTCATAGCTTATTGGCCACCAGGCCACGTGAGTAGCTGGCCGGTGTGTGTGCACACACATGTGCATAGCTCCACTCACACAAACGCTGCAGTGAGCATCATGGGCACTCACGGCCCCACTCGTGCAGGCGCTTCTAGCCCCATTTATGTGGGAACCCATGGCCCTACTCATGTGACCATCTGTTTTGACCCAGGCTTCACAAAATCACGAAGCAGACTCCTTGCCCTGACAAAACCCCTTTTTATTAAGCTAACGTGAATTCCTCTCATTCACATCCAGCAAAGTCCCGGCAAACAGTCTTTCAAGGGTGAATTTACAACCACAGACCTTATCAGGCTTGGAGAGCTTGAGCCAGGCTGAAATCTGCCAAACAAGAAAATACTTGGCAAGGAGTCTCTGAGAGTCATGAACAAATCTTCACACTATCTAAGCAGAACTAATTGTGTCCTGCAAACTCCACTCCCCTTTTGCTCCTCTTTATTCCCTATGGGAGGGGCCATTCACCGTCCACCGGTGCCTTTATTCCTAAGTTTGCCCTTGTTCCTCAGCTGTTCCCTTCTCCCGGCAGCTCTGCGTATGTGCACATGGGGAACAGGCTCCAGCTGTTCTTCTGCCTCACTGATCTCCAACTTTGAAGGCAGCTGATAACTGTGGGATGGCCCTGGCCCCCTCTCTGCCTCCGACGCAGAGCCCTCATCCGAGCCTTCCCCAGACTCCAGGACTGGCCCATGTTCCTCCCCAACCTCCTCACAGTCCGAGTCTGCCACCAGCTCCGCTGGCCACTGGCAGGCCCCAACACCATCATCATGGACGCTCATGGCCTCACAAACGTGAGCAACAGGTATTCGCATCCATGCACACATGTGCGTATGCACCTGCCCCTCCCACAAAACCATCGCCTCTTTCCCTCCTCCCACGACTCCAGGCCGCCGATCCGGAAAGTTTGGGGAACTCTGCTTTAAAACTTTTATCTGTTATGAGGACTTGGCACCAAAGGCTTATTTATATGGCTACATCGACTGATATAGCTTAGAAGGGTGAGATAACCTCTGGTTGGGAAGGAATGGACTACAATGCAGGTAGTCCTCGACTTACGACCACAATTGGGAACCACAGTTTCGTAGCTCTGCAAGACAGTTGTTAAGTGAGTTTACAGTCGTTTTGGCCAGGGCTGCTAAATGAATCACTACAGTTGCTAAGCAAATTTGGCTTTCCCCGCTGTTAAGTGAATCATGCAGTCGTTAAGCAAAGTTAGCTTTCCTCATTGACTTTATTAGTTGAAAACCAGCTGGGAAGGTCAGAAATCTGGGGGTCCCTGTTGTTTTCCTCTTTTAAAAAAGGTAATTTCTCCACAAATACCATCATCTTCATCAACCATGGAAAGCCAAATCTTTCCTCTTAGTCAGGGTTCTCCAAACTTGTCAGCTTTAAGGCTTGTGGACTTCAACTCCCAGAATTCCCCAGCCAAGGGTCTCCAAACTTGGCAGCTTTAAGGCTTGTGGACTTCAACTCCCAGAATTCCCCAGCCAGCCAAACTGGCTGGGGAATTCTGGGAGTTGAAGTCCACAAGTCTTAAAGCTACTTTTTTTTCATTTTCATTTTCCCTTTATTTGTATGCCGCCCTTTTCCCTGGGGGGACTCAGGGCGGCTCACAGTTCAAAAAGGGGGGGGGGGGGAGGACAAACAATTTCCAACATACAGACAATACAACATATTAAAAAACACAACAGCCACACTAAGTTTGGAGACACCTGCTTTTAGTGATCCATGGTTAGCTGGCCTAGACGTTGTTCCTGACTATACTACATTCCTATTTTACAGATCGTCCTCGACTTACAACAGTTCACTTAGCGACCATTCAAAGTTACAACGGCACTGAAAAATGTGACTTGTGACCGTTTTTCACACTTTCACGCTATTGTAACTTCACCATGGTCACGTGATCAAAATCCAATCACTTGGCAACGGACTCACATTTATGACGGTTGCAGTGCCCTGGTGTCCCGTGATCCTGTTTTGCGACCTTCTGGCAAGCAAAGCCCATGGCAGAAAAGCCAGCTTCCACTTAACAACCGCATGACTAACTTAGCAGCTGAAGCGATTCACTTAACAACCATGGCAAGAAAAGGTCGTCAATGGGGCCCAATTCACTTAATTCAACCGTCTCGCTGAGCGATGCAACTTTCGGGCTCAACTGCGGTCGTAAGCGGAGGACCACCCATACCGTGCTTTTTATCAAGGTGAAACGTTAGGATATATTGCAAGTCCAAGTACGATATGCCCTACACGAAATAAATAACATAAAATAAAATACCATATTTTTCGGAGTATAAGATGCACCTTTCCCCCCCCTAAAAGAGGGTGAAAATTTGGGTGTGTCTTATACACTGAATGTAGCCCCACCCACTCACCGGTTCCCACCCTTTGACCTCTGCCTCCCAGCAAATTACCTCCTTGCAGCAAATGGGGAAAATGGGGCTTGCGGAGGCTGCAATAGGCTACATCAATCCCTGCAGCCTGAAACAGCTGATGATCGGAAGGCACCTTAAACTGAAAGTGAAACTTGCTGTTTGCTCCATGAGGCAAATTGCCTGGAGGCAGAAGCAGTTTTTTTTTTCTTGTGCTAATCAGGCTGTTTGCTGCAAGAAGGTAAGTCAATAACTATAAATGCCTATAAAAAGTTCAAATGATTAGACTTGTTTTTTAAAGACTGCTTTATTATTGTTCTAGACAGCTTAACAAAATGAAGAAGCTTTTTAAAATAAATGCGTGATCTAACAAGGCCCAGTGCTATTGCATCTTCTTTTAAATTGCAGAGAAGAACTATACTTCCAGAAAGCACATCAATTTTAACAGCATCTGTACAAGTATAGTCTGAAAGGCAACACAAGAAACAGTGTATATCTTCTGTACTGTTTGCTGTTTGTTGCAAGGAGGCAAATTGCTGGAAGGCAGAAGCAGATTTACCCCCCCTTGTTTTCCTCTCCAAAAGCTAGGCGCGTCTTATACTCCAGAGCGTCTTATACTCTGAAAAATATGGTACATTTCTCAGATTTGCCGTTTTCCTGGAACAGGTTTTCAACTCTGCAGGCTGGAGGGGATTTGATGGAGTTCTCCACAAAATGCTCCCATCGGAGTCTCCTCTCCCCGCTTCTCTTCCCGCCCTCCCCAATCCAAACGCTTACCAATCTTGACTCAGCTTAAGTCTTGCCTTCACACAAGGTCACCTCGGCCATTAATTTACAAGGCATTAAAAAGCCGCCCATGCTCTTTAGTATTCTGGGAACGCCGCTCACTGCTGTGGCAATAGCTCTTGCTTTTAATTTTCCATCAGAATAATAATAATTAAAAGAACACACACCCAAATCCTTTCTGCAACTTTTGGAGCAGTCTAAATGCAAAAAAAAAAAAAAAAGAAAAAGGATCTCCCGTTACTACAACCTTAAACTGCATTTTTAAGGAGGACTAAAAAAAGCAGTGGAGGAGAAAGATAGACACATCTGCATCTTCTTTCCACAATAAAATAAACCTGCCCCTCCCAAAGCAAAAATCCAAACTGCTTTGTGCTCTTCTCAGCCTTCCCCATTACATACAGAGACAGAAAGACAGAGAGAGAGAGGGGGGGGGAGGGAGGGAGGGAGGGAGGGAGAGGGAGGGAGGGAGGGAGGGAGGGAATGAATAAAGGTAAAGTTTTCCTTCACACATATGTGCTAGTCGTTCCCGACTCTAGGGGGCGGTGCTCATCTCCGTTTCAAAGCCGAAGAGCCAGCGCTGTCCGAAGACGTCTCCGTGGTCATGCGGCCAGCATTGACTAAATGCCGAAGATGCACGGAATCCTGTTTCTTTCCCACCAAAAGTGGTTCCTATTTTTCTACTTGTGTTTTTTTACATGCTTTCGAACTGCTCGGTGGCTGGCAAAAGCTGGGACAAGTAACGGGAGCTCATTCCATTACGCGGCGCTAGGGATTCAAACCACCTACTGCCAACCTTTCTGATCCACAAGCTCAGTGTCTTAGCCACTGAGCCACCACGTCCCACACATACTATGAGGGGTATCAAATCAGTCAATGGATTTGTGTAGGATTCCAGTGAGGGAAATCACCCTTCCTAGAAGAATGAAATACTTTGAGAAATATTTAAAAAGGCAGAATATTATATTCCCCTAAAAGAGAAATGGAAATCTTAAGGGAGACAGAAACTCAGAGCTTCAACTCCCTGTGCCCAGCAGATATTTGGTTCCAATTGAGAAAGACTGGGCCAGCATAGCTACAAAACAAAAGACCTTCAGCTCCAGGGTGATGGGATTATCCTTCAGGGAAAAGCCATTCAGCCACAATAGGAACTGCACAACAAGCCCCTTCATTGCATCAAATTTTGATCACGCTTGACTCAGAAAACCTACAAGGTTAGCTATGACCCCTAAAACAACCAATAGAACACATGTTCTTGCACAGGGACAGGAAGCTCAAGGGCAAGGCCCAGGAAGGCCCTAAATAACCTTCACTCTCCACTCCATGTGGTCAGCTACCCAGACTCACACGTGCTTGGTGGTTCTGCTTCACCATTAAACCATCTTTCCAATCAGCCTCCATGTTTCCAGTGTCTTTCTCCCCACTTGGAACTGAACCCAGATGGGTATTTCTTCCAACACAAGGAAATCTCCTCTGTCCTGTTGTCAAGTCCCAGCCCATGCAGTCTCACGAACCCTTTCAGAGGCTTAAATGAAACACACAACCAGTGGTGGGTTTTTTGGAACCTCTTCTGTAGGTGTGGCCTGCTTTCTGGGTCCACTGGTGGAACCTCTTCTAACCGGTTCGGTAGATTTGACGAACCGGTTCTACCGAATAGGTGCAAACTGGTAGGAACCCACCTCTGCACACAACCAGTGGTGGGTTGCAGGCGGTACGCCCCGGTATGGGCATAATGGAGCCTGCCCGGAGCAATGGATATTGTTCTGGTATGGTGCTCCAGTGGGTGCACTCCTTACCTGTCTTTAAACCCTTCAGCGCTTCCACGCATGCACACGGCGCGTACAGCACCTGCGCAATGCTCCGCCGAGCAGCTAGAGCATCGCAGTTCATGTAGAGGATGCCGGGCCCCGTTGCAACCGTACTGGTTGCAATGGAATCCGGAACCCACCACTGCACACAACACACATGTTTCCTTCCCTCCCACCTGACACACACCATTTCCAATGTATTGGGCACATTTATCCCATGCAGAAGATTCATGCGATTGCCAATGGGGAAACGTAGCAGCCAAATGTCAAGAGGAAAAGGAAACGTAATGCAGGCGACCCTCGCCTTGCAACCGCGACCGAGCCCCAAATTATTATTATTTTTGGCAAAAGTTTTTATTTTATTTTACAGCGTGCAAAAATCCCAATATCAATTGAACAGTATGTTGCCTGGGTGCAAATCATTTTAGGAAATAATAATCACAGTGTTTACAGCAATATGCATTACATTAATGTCAATTACGTTAAAATGAATAACAGTAATAATCATACTATTTGTTTAACCAAGTTAACGTACCTTCCTTATATCACTAATCAAGGCTGGCTGGGGAATTGTGGGAGTTGAAGTCCACAAGTCTTAACGTTGCCAAGATTGGACCTTCCTGTTTTAAACGGCGCAGAGGTTAAGATGATTAAACACTTCACGCCTGACTCTGTAGGTGAATATAGAATTACAGATACCCAGGCCTGTAGTTTCCCAGACCCTGGGCAATGCCCTCAAAACATTTCCTATCATTTCAAGGGATGGGCAGAATGCCTTCCTCCGAGCTGTGCAAGACGTTTACGGTGCCGTGTGCTTTTTATACGGAGGGAATTTAGGGAAATGTTTTTGCAATTGTTCCAAGGATAAACAAACAATCAAACGCGCTGAACTGGAAGCCAGTAAAAAACCGGGTACGCCATAAAAACTCAGGCGGCAGAGCCATAAAAAAAAATACGATTGCTTTATCCAAAGCTTGCCTATGAATGTTAATGACACTTGCAAATGCTGGTGCTAATCTTAGGATGATACGGTTTGCGTTTAAGATACGCGTCACTGATGCTTGATATGGGTGACACCAAATTGCCCCCCTACCGAAATATTACAGTGACATTGTAAGCCTCGTACAGCCTCATTATATGCAGATGTTTCCTTTCTCTTTATTGCCGCCTTTATGGCTGCAGGGGGTCCCTGAACATCAGAGACAGAAAGCTGAGATTGCTATAGGACAAGGGTGTCAAACTCGATTTCATTAAGGGCCGCATCAAGGTTGTATTTAACCTCGGGGGGGCACTGGGGGGGCACTCAACCTCACTAGTGTTGAGGTCACCTGTAGCGGCCTAGGTGTGGCTAGGGGGGAATCCTCCTTTAGCCTTCTGCCAGTGAAAATGGAGCTCGGGAGGCCCGGATGTAACAGAGGGCTGCTGGAGGCCATCACAGCTGAAAACGGAGCTCGGGAAGGCCGCGTGTGGCCCTCCCCAGCTCCGTTTTCACCAGCAGAAGCACCACGGGCCGGTCTTTGCTGTATCCAGGGCAACCCCACAGGCCAAAACTAAGTACTCTGTGAGGCGGATCTGGCCCAAGGGCCTTGACTTTGACACCACTCCTATAGGAAGTACATTATGAGCAGGTGTGCGCTTGAAAAATTGTAGCAATGGGTTTGCTGCTCTCTTGCTGGGTGGGCGTGGCCATAGTGGGTGTGGCCTAGTCGGCCTCCTGCACCATGGGGAGAGGTGTTTTTCTCCCTCTCCAGGCCCCAGAGGTTTTCTTTGAGTCTCCGGGAGGGTGAAAACTGCTTCCCCCGGGCTCTGGAGGCCCTCCGGAGACCAAAAAAAGCCGGTTTCCGAACTTCCAGAACTTCCAGTAGACCCATTTTTCACCCCCCCCCCCCCCCCCCCAGGATCCAGAGGCTTTTCTTGAGCCTCCAGGAGGGCGGAAACTGCCTCCTGAGCCTGGAAACAGGCCCGTTTCCAGAATTCCAGAACCTTCAGTAGGCCCATTTTCCCCCTTCCCTGACCCTCCACACGGGCTCTGTACTTACCTGGCATGCAGCCTTGCTGGGTGATGATGTAATGAAAGGGCTTTGGGATTCCTATTATGGAATTTGCTGAAGGAGATAGATCTTTGTCATGTAGAATAGACTGGCTCAGGCCTTTAGGGCCCATTGACAAAGGATGAGTTTCTACCTCCTTTTTAGGGGAAATATTCTGTCCTTTTAATAATTCCTAAAATATCTCATTTTCCTAGGAGAGGGGTGGGTGCTAGCATCCTACAAGAGCAGTGGTGGGTTTCAAAAATTGTTCAAACCTACTCTGTGGGTGTGGCCTCCTTTGTGGGGGTGGCTTGCCGCACATGTGACCAGATGGGAGTGGCTTGCCGCCCATGTGACCGGATATGAAGATACCGACGACACTTGTCAGAACCACCTTAAATTACCTCACACACAGCACTGGGATGCATAAGAATATGATGTAAACTTGTTTTTTAAAAGGCATCTTTGGTTTGCGTTAAAACAACTTCAACACACGCAACGTTCTGATTGCACCACAAACGCAGTAGTCATCCTTACCTTTCACAGAGGCACTGAGTTTTATAAATATGAGCATGATAGTGTAGAATAATCCTATCCAAGGACCGGTGGTGGGTTTCAAAATTTTTTGGGACCTCTTCTGTAGGTGTGGCCTGCTTTCCGGGTCCACTGGTGGGACCTCTTCTAACCGGTTCGGTAGATTTGACGAACCGGTTCTACCGAATAGGTGCGAACTGGTAGGAACCCACCTCTGTACAAGAGGCACGGGATGCCCAATAAAGGCGCGCGGGGGGAGGAAACGAACTCTGCTCTGACATTGTCATTACAAGTCCTTTGCCCAAATCGCGCCCAGATTGTAGCTGCTGGCTCTTCAGCTTGCTTCTAAGAGCAGCTGAATCTGCTGATATTAGCAGGAAACGAGACGGATCTTTGGAAGACCGAATTGCTGAAGTCTGCAGATCAGGCTGTTGTTCAAAGCACAAAAACAAATTGGACAGAGTTTTCCTTTCAGGCCCTTTTTTGACCCAGACGATCCTGGCTTGTTTACTCCCTTCCTATTCTCCTTTCCAAGGTACAGTCAGAGTGAACCTGGGAGGTTTTGGCTGAACCCTGTCCCTTTTTCTTTGAAATCATGTAAGGATGCAACCAAAGACTGCTGTTTTTTTCCCTCCTGGATATAGGAAAGGAAAAGGATTGCTGGATTCTTCTCACTTTTGTTTCCCTTCCCGCTGAAAGGAATAGAATAGAACAGGGGTGTCAAACTGGATTTCGTCGAGGGCCAGATCAGCATTATAGTTCTCCTCCACGGGCCGGGGGGATCAAGGAGCAGGGGGAGGGGAGACGGGACAGAGGCTCCTAGCCAAACAGGATGAACAGAGTTCCCGCAAGGCCCCTGCACCAATGGTGAAATCAAAAAAAAAAAAATTACTACCGGTTCTGTGGGCCGTTTTGGTGGAAGTGGCCTGCTGGGGTCACATGACTGGGTGGGCGTGGCTATGTAGTCATGTAACTGGGGGATCAAAAGACAGAAACTCACTTTAACAATGTCCTGCTGGAGTAGGGTTAGACTAGATGACCTCCAGGTCCCTTCCAGCCCTGGATTATCCTCTGAAGCTGCATCTAGTGCCAGGTTTGTAGTCCTTTTCTCCTTCCTCTCCTTTTTCCCTCCCTCCCTCCCTCTCTCTCTCTCTCTCTCTCTCTCAGCACTCCCCACCCCCGTTTATGTCTGCTGGGAGCAAAAACGGAACCCCCACCCCCCCACCCTCGCATTTCTGGAGAAGCTGTAGTAAAATAACATTTACAATTTTTTTAAAAAAACGTTCTGAAGATCAGTTGTGTGATCGTCAGAATGTTTTTTTAAAAAACTTTTTAAAGTATTTTTTACTACCGGTTCTGTGAACCAGTAGCATTTTTTACTACCGGTTCGGGCGAACCAACCCGAACCAATAGCATTTCACCCCTGCCCCACATGGCCGGTTTTTGGCCTCCCCGTTCTCCAGCAGCACTTCGCCAGCCAAAAACAGGCCGGCCTGAAAATATCAAAGGACTGGCCTGCGGTGCCTCTCCGCATGCACACACACACACACCGTGCAGGTGCGGCAGAGACCCCAAAATTAGTTGCCCATCGGGAGGCGCATGCACACGTGCGGTGCAGTTGAGCTGGGGCGACGACTTGTGTGCCCTCAGAGAGAGGGCTCCACAGGCCACCTGTGGCACCTGTGCCAGAGGTTCACCACCACAGACACAGAGTATATATGGTGTTGGGGAGCACTGGATGTCAGCTCTGACAATTGATTCATTGCCTTAGTGCTTTGTTGGGCAGTTCGTGCTGCAAACCGCATCTGTGTTTGGCTGATTTTAACCCTTTGAACCTGACAACTTGCATTTACATGCTTTAGAACTGCTAGGTGGTCAGGAGCTGGAGCAAGGAACGGGAGCTCACCCCATCACACGGCACTGGGGTCTCGAACGTTGGCTGTCCGATTTCCAGCATCTTTCCTGCCATTTCTCAATTCCGATACCAACATGCCCTCTCTTGTTGAGAAGCTGGCCTGGCAGATTTCCCCGTGGCCGTGGCTGTCACAGAGAACTGCTCACATGGGAAAGGTAGGTGTGTTGTGACAGATATTGAGGCCTTGAGTAATGCAATTTCCGCCTACTCTCTGTGAGTAGACTGTGTTGTATTGTGATAGATCAAAGCAACATCCAGTTTCCTCATCCTCACCTCCTCCACAATAGCTTTTAAATAATTTCCAGCCTGACTTGGAACATGTAAACACATTCCACGTTCTCCTTACTACTCCTGTTCTCAGCCAGATGACACACACATCGAGATTGCTTTCCAAGCCTTGGAGTGGGCTGTGAAAGTACGACTTTGTTCCCCACCCACTGAGGATGCCCGTCCTACCTTCCGCATCATCAGCTGTTCATGGGGGATGTCATCTGTTTTGAACAAAGAGAGTGTGCCAACTCTCCAGGCGCCTACACCTGGACTTTTGCAGATGCTTCCTGGATTTTATAAGGAATGTCAACCACTTGGTTTTGGGATATTGACTGCATGCCCTATTTGTATCCCAGTTTTGGTCACCATGACATGTAAAAAAAGATGTGGAGACTCTAGAAAGAGTGCAGAGAAAAGCAACAAAGATGATTCGGGGACTGGAGGCTTAAACATATGAAGAACGGTTGCAGGAACTGGGTATGTCTAGTTTAATGAAAAGAAGGACTAGGGGAGACATGATAGCAGTGTTCCAATATCTAAGGGGTTGCCACAATAAGAATAAGGTAAAGGTAAAGGTAAAGATTCTTTTTGCACATACACTATGCTGCCAAAAGTATTCGCTCACCTGCCTTTACTCGCATATGAACTTACTGTAAGTGGCCTCCCATTCCTAATCCTTAGGGCTCAATATGACGTCAGTCCACCCTTTGCAGCTATAACAGCTTCAACTCTTCTGGGAAGGCTGTCCACAAGGTTTAGGAGTGAGTTTATGGGAATTTTTGACCATTCTTCCAGAAGCGCATTTGTGAAGTCACACACTGATGTTGAACGAGTTTATGTGGCCTACCACTTAGTGGCTGAGTTGCTGTTGTTCCCAAACTGTTTAACTGTTAACTGTTTATTTCATTTGTATGCTGCCCTCTCCCCCGAGGGGGACTCAGGGCGGCTCACAACTCAAAACAAGGGAAGGGGGGATACAAACAATTTGACAACAACACAAAACAATACATAATTTAAAAGCGCAACAATCATACCATTCGAGATAGGGGCACGGTTCTTTAGCCCCAGGCCTGTCGGAACAGCCAGATTTTAAGGGCTTTGCGGAAGGCCTGGAGGGTGGTGAACTCCCACGTTTTTATAATACAGCTGACAGTTGACTGTGGAATATTTAGGAGCGAGGAAATGTCTCGACTGGATTTGCTGCACAGGTGGCATCCTATCACAGTTCCACGCTGGGATTCACTGAGCTCCTGAGAGCAACCCATTCTTTCACAAATGTTTGTCAACACACTCTGCATGCCTAAGTACTTGATTTTATACACCTGTGGCCATGGAAGTGATGGGAACACCTGATTCTGATTATTTGGATGGGTGAGTGAATGCTTTTGGCAATATAGTGTATGTACTAGTCGTTCCCGACTCTAGGGGGCGGTGCCTATCTCCGTTTCAAAGCCGAAGAGCCAGCGCTGTCCGAAGATGTCTCCATGGTCATATGGCCGGTATGACTAAACGCTCAACGCTGTTTCCTCCCCACCAAAGGTGGTTCCTATTTTTCTACTTGCATTTTTACGTGCTTTTGAACTGCTAGGTCAGCAGAAGCTGGGACAATTAACGGGAGCTCACTCCATTACGCGGCACTAGGGATTCGAACCGCCGAACTGCTGACCTTTCTGATCGATAAGCTCAGCGTCTTAGCCCTTGAGCCACTTACTGCTTACAAAAAGGTGGTCTGGATTCCCAAGGGCTGATTTTTCACCAAGAAAGCCCAACGGCTTGGCACTCAGATCTCGAGACCCATCCAGTGAATGCTACTTTTCCAAGAACACATTTCGGGCATTGCGCAAGGGCAGAGTTTTTATAAGGATGGGAATAGCCCTTAAAACAGGCCCTTCTCAGAGTTACCCACGCCCTAGTCACCTCCCAACTGGACTGTTGTAGTGTAATGCACATAGGTCTACTCTTGAAAGTATCTGGCATCTTTAGTTAGATTGCATCAGATGAGGAGAGCACATCTTTTGCTTTCTGTCCTGTCCACTTTTGTACCGAGGCACAATTGAGAGCATTTTAACAAACGGCATCCCTGTTCGGTTCAGTGTTTGCTGTGCCTCAGGTAGAAAGCCCCTACAGAGAGTGGTGAGGACAGCCAAGAAGATTATCAGACACTCACTTCCTGTCATTCAGGATACTGCTGATAAGCGCTATGTGCTTAGAGCTCAAAGCATTGTTAGAGACCCCCACACAGCCACTTTACAGTCTGTTTCTGTTGCTCCCCTCTGGGAGGAGGTTTTGAAGTTTTTCCAACAGGAATAACGGATTCTGTAACAGCTTCGTTCCCTGTGCCATCCGTCTGGTAAACTCACAAGATTCGTTTCTCTCACCATGTACACGGATCCATCCGAACTAGACTGTGTTGTTTCTCTGGCAGGGGGAAATTCTGCATCTCTTTCTGAGACACGGCTATCTTCCCACGAGGCCAGCTGTAGACTTATCACCATCATTCCCTTTTATACAGTGATGAAATCTAATTTTTTTTACTACCGGTTCTGTGGGTGTGGCTTGGTGGGCGTGGCATGGTGGGGGTCATGTGACTGGGTAGGTGTGGCAATGTAGTCACGTAACTGGGGGATCAAAAGACAGAAACTTTAACAATGTCCTGCTGGAGCAGGGTTGGACTAGATGACATCCAGGTCCCTCCCAGCCCTGGATTATCATCTGAAGCTGCATCTAGTGCCAGGTTTGTAGTGCTTCCTTCCTCTCCTTTTCCCCTCCCTCCCTCCCTTTGTTTCTTTCTTTTTCTTTCTTTCTCTTTCTTTCTCCTCCCTCCCTTTCTTCCTTCCTTCCTTCTTTCCTTCCTTTCTTTCTTTCTTTCTCAGCACTCCCCAGCCCCCAATTTTGGCCTAACAGGCTTCAGGGAAGCCTGCTGGGAGCAAAAACAGACCCACCCCCACCCCTGCATTTCCAGAGAACCTGTAGCAAAAAAAAATGCTTAAAAAGTTTTTAAAAAAGTTCTGAAGATCAGCTGTGCAACGTGCGATCATCGGAACTTTTTTTTTTTAGTATTTTTTACTACCGTTCCTGTGAAACAGCAGCATTTTTTACAACAAGTTCAGATAAACCTGCCCGAACCGGTAGCATTTCATCCCTGCTTTTATATAAATTGTCAAAGTGAACTTGAATTCCTATTGGGGCTGCAGAATTCTGCAACTCAGCCCTTGCTTTGGGAGCTGTCCAGGGTCCTGATTTATACTTCAGGCAACCTCCTTGGCTTTGCCAAATTGGATGTGAGCCCTGAAGTTCAGCCTCCATAGAGCAGGATATTTATTCAACACATGGTTCATATTTCTGTCTGACAGATGTCAGAGACTGGGCCCAAGGGAATACAGATAGTTTTCTAACATTATACGAAGAATTCTCATAAATAATTATTCTCAGCTATCTGCTGAGAGGACAAAACCCTGCAGTTAAGATCATTCGCTGCGATCGTATGAGCTAGCAGAATAAAGATTGAATTCTGGTCCATCCAAACTAAAAATACCTACCCTGTTCTCCATTTACTTTAATCAGATCTTCATCACAGAACTGGTGCTCTAGTAGCTGAATTGCCTAGCCCAGGGGTCGACAACCTTAAACACTCAAAGAGCCACAAAGGTCCTAGCCAGAAGCCCCCCCCCCCCCCGCATTCAATTCTAGAGCCAACAGGAAGTCAGGCTACCATCGCCTGTTCAATAGCAATTCAACACTCCCTTCCCATCAACGTAACTATATACGGAATAATCACGTATTCTTTCTAATAACCCAATCAAACTGTAATTGTCAAGGCTGTTCTGTTCTTAACTGTATTTTTTAGTTGTGTTTCGATATTATTTTATGATGTTTGTAAACTGCCCGAGATCACGTGGGTGAGATTGACGATGTAGAAATTAAATGAATGAATGAATGGATCATATTTCTCAATCCTCAAGAATAGGGTAGGGTAGGGTAGGGTAGGGTAGGGTAGGGTAGAATAGAATAGAATAGAATAGAATAGAATAGAATAGAATAACAGAGTTGGAAGGGACCTCGGAGGTCTTCTAGTCAAACCATCTTTCCAAGCAGCCTCCATGTCTCCAGTGTCTTTTTCCCCACTTGGAGCCCAACCCAGAAGGACATTTCTTTCATCAGTTCCTTGAGGACATTTTGCTTCTCATCCAAGAAGCTTCTTCAGTTCTGAAGAAGGATGATGCACATGTGTTCTCTGATTTTATACAGGGAAGGGGGACGGGGATAATTAATCAGCTCCAAACTCCTAACAGGATCTTCAACATGAAATTACAATTGTAATTAGCATTCGCTAAAAGTTACCCATAATAAGAGATGAAACAGCAGGTCTATTTTTTCCCCCCTTCCCTTCCTGGGGTGCTACGAAAAAATGTTATGTCCATTACTCTATTTCATGCACATTTAATGTTCCTTTGCCAGCAGTGAGGCAAGATTTCTAAAACCTACATTCCTTGCATTCCTGTAATAAAAGTCTAGCTCTGGCTTGAAAATGCTCCCTTTCCCGGCATGATTCTGTCACCAGCAAGGGAATTTTCTTCAAACAAAGAAAAGTCAACTGCAGCTGACACGCTCAAAAACCTGCAATATATTGAGCCGATGGCTAAGAAGTCTGGGAATTGTCATCCCAAAACATTTAACAGAATAATAAGCATTGGAAGGGATCTTGGAGGTCTTCTAGTCCACCCTCCTCCCTTGCTTAGGCTGGAGATCCTATATCATTTCAGAGAAATGGTTGTCCAATTTCTTCTTTAAAAACTCCAGTGATGCAGCACCCACAACTTCTGGAGGCAAGTTGTTCCACTGATTAATTGTTCTCCCTATCAGGAATTCATCTATCGTTCTAGATTAGTTCTCTCCTTGCTTCCATCCATTGTGTCTTATCCTGCCTTCAGGTGCTTTGAAACATGGTTGACTTCCTCTTTGTGGCAGCCCCTCAAATATTGGAAGGCTGCTATCATGTCATCTTAGTGTCCTTCTAGTGTCCTAGTCCTAGTCCTTCTTTTCATCAAACCAGACATACCCAATTCCTGTAACTTTTTCTTCATACGTTTACGTTTACGTTTATTAGGACTTGTATGCCGCCCACTCTCGAGAGACTCAGGGCGGCTTACAGATAAAGTAGGGAGGGGGAACATATAAAAATTAAAAAGTACAAACATTAAAATCGCACAACATTCATAACATAAAATGGGGCTGGATAAATCAACAGCCCCAGGCCTGCTGGAAGAGCCAGGTCTTAATCGCTTTGCGGAAGGCCGGGAGAGTAGTAAGGGTCCGGATCTCCACGGGGAGATCGTTCCATAGGACTGGAGCAGCTACAGAAAAGGCCCTCCCCTGGGGAGTCGCCAGCCGACATTGGTCGGCAGATGGAATCCGGAGGAGGCCTAATCTGTGCGATCTTATAGGTCTCTGGGAGGTAAATGGTAGGAGGTGGTTTTAGTCTCCGGTCCCCTAATCATCTTTGTCGCTCTTTTCTGCACTCTTTCCAGAGTCTCAACATCTTTTTTACATCGTGGCGACCAGAACTGGATGCAGTATTCCAAGTGTGGCCTTACCAAGGCCTTATAAAGTGGTACTAACACTTCACGTGGTCTTGATTCTATCCCTCTTGTTAATGCAGCCTAGAACAGCCTCCAGCTGTTCTTCTGCCCCACTGATGTCTGACTCTGAAGGCAGCTGATAACTGTCAGACAGCCCTGGCCCCCTCTCTGACTCCGACGCAGAGCCCTCATCAGAGCCTTCCTCAGAATCCAGGACTGGCCTTCCCAACCTCCTCACTGTCTGAATCTGCTATCAGCTCCCTTGGCGGGCCACAAAAATCTCACTATTCAGCAGTAAAATATCTCACATAACCAAGAATACCAGTTGAAGGTCAATAGGATCCGATTTAATAGCAGAACCTGGATTTACAGTTGACCTTTTGCAATGACTAAGAATTTAACACCTCTACTTTCTAAAACCCATTTAGTTGAATGCCCTCATCCTTGGGGTTCAGAAAAAAACCCTGAGATTGTTGCTATTCTAGAGGCAATATCAGTGGTGGGATTCAGCCAGTTCGCACCTATTCGGGAGAACCGGTAGGTAACTTTCTAAGTAGTTCAGAGAACCGATTGTTGGAAGAAATCTCCTTTTGTTTTTTTCCACTTTACAGGGCTAATCCTGTAAGGAAGGAAGGAAGGAAACATTCTGGTGTTGTTTCTAGCCTAATCTTTATTGCCCTGCTTACAGAAACTGCCTCTCTGGTTAACCCTTATTACATTGCAACAGCTAAGGCGAAGCATCCATTGACCTGAGTGACCTTGAGTTGGCCACGCCCATCCAGTCACATGACCACTGAGCCCCACCTACCCTGCTGGACATTAGGGCAGAGAACTGGTTGTTAAATTATTTGAATAATTTATAGATACAATATATATATATACAAGTAGCCCTCTACTTTCAATAGTTTGTTTAGGAACTATTCAAACTGACAATGGCACTTTAAAAAAACTGACTTATGACATTTTCAATACTTACCATCTTTGGAGCAATGCCATAGTCACCTGATCAAAATTAGGGCACTTGACAACTGGTTGTCCCAAAGCTGCTTTTTCAAGAGGAAACAAGGTTGCCAACATTTTCTAGCTTGTTACACATCCATCAAGCATGATAAAATGTCCCTTCCTGCTCTTCACAATTTCCAACATCTATTTGAAGTGCCTTTATGTATTCTAGACATCTAATCTGATGGCAATACATTTGGGGGGGGGGGCAAATATTCTCTTTAAAATTAAAATATAGCGCATGTTTAAATCCTTTCAGCCACATGCTTTCTAGTTGCACTTTAGACAAGGATTTCCACCAGCATCCTGGGCAAACAGATTTCTACTCCATAAAACTATTGTCTAACTTTAATAGATGCTTTATCTGCAAAATTCTGTGTTGGTGCAGCTAAAACACTGCAACAATTTACGGCATCCCTGATTTTTTTACATTTTATTTTATTACTAGCTAGATACCCGTGCTTCGCAACGAAACTATGTGATCGGGCTATGCCGGAGAAATTTGGTTCACAATCCGTTGGCTCAGTGGTAGTCTGTGATTGAAACACACAAGAGAATTTTGCTCCCGCCGCCTTGAGTCCGGAAGCAGTTCCATAGGTGGAAGGTGTAGACATTTTAGTAAGGTAGTGACGTTTAGTACTGTATGGAGCCCCAGATTGTTCCTGAGTGAAGAAGTGGAAAATCTGCCAGTTAGAACTGAGATAACGGAATGTGAGGCAACTGGCCGTTGGAACAGAGTTCTTTTCAAGTGGGGAGGGGGAATAGAATGTCTAACTCTTTAGCATCAGAGCATGTTAATATAAGGCAACTGGCAGTTGGAACAGAGTTCTTTTCAGGTGGGGAGGGGGAGTAGAGCTCCTAAGCATCAGAGCATACTAATTACTGTTTAAAAAATACTAACAAGTTGATGTTCATTTTAAAAAAATCCTTTCTTAGTGAGCACTTAGAAGCCAAGAGGAACATACCTGCCAAATTTCAAGTTTGTAGACTTTACGGTTCTGGAGATTTTGGGATGAGTGGGTGGTATTTGCCATATATATATGGCAAATGGTTCGATTCCCAGCAAGGGTATAGCAATAGCAATAGCAATAGCAGTAGACTTATATACCGCTTCATAGGCCTTTCAGGCCTCTCTAAGCGGTTTACAGAGAGTCAGCATATTGCCCCCAACAATCTGGGTCCTCAGTATGGCTAGCTGATGAGAGCTAAATAGCTTGAAATAGATCTATACTAGTCTCCCTTTATTTATTTATCAGCACAAATATAACAAATATATATGTGTGTGTGTGTGTGTGTGTGTGTGTGTGTGTGTGTGTGTGTGTATCTGCCATTCTCATCTTCATTCTAGTCTATTTTATTTTATCACCTTTAATACGTCTCATTGGTTGAACCAATGGAGACTAACTGTTTCACGCCTGGTGATTCTGAGGAGGGAATGGATGCTTTTCGGGGGATGTTTGATAAGAAAAAGAATGTGATCCATTCGCTTTGACCGAATCATTAATTCTTCCCAAGAAAGGACAGCCATAAAAAGCATATTGTGTTATAAAACTGAAAAAGGGCCCTTTAGTATTTTAAGAAAATTTAAAAAAAGATTTTTCCCCCTAAAAATGTCTCCTTTTTCATCTCCTCCCCCCCCCCCCCCCGTGCTAGTTTCCACCATTTACCTGAACTTGATCAGGAGTTCTCTTTGGGTGGGAGGGAGGGAAGAATGCAGGGGTGGGTTGCTGTCAGCGTTACTGCTGGTTCGGTATGCACAAAAAAATTGCGTGTGTGCACAAATAGGTCTGTAAATGCGCAAAACATTAAAAATTAATTTGTTCAATGAAAATTGTTCTGAGCATGCGCAGAACCAAACATTAAGACGGTGCCACCGTAGGGCAACTGGTTCGGGGGCATGGCAGGCCTGGATCACTGCCGGTTCCAGTGACCCAGGCCGCCAAATCACTGCCAGTTCTATCCAAAGTGGTCCAAACCAGTAGGAACCCACCACTGGTCATAGTTATCCAAAAGGTGCTTTTTCAAGAGGCAATACATCATGGACCTTGTAAATATTTGCACTATTGTAAACATATATTACAATAGTGAAATGGAGGCATTTTATGTGCATCTAAAATCAAAATCTGAATCGCACAGATGACGAGCAATCTCACACTTGAAATGAAATAAGACTGCAAAATAAACTTGTGTGCTGTAAATCAATTAAATATCATTTAGATAGACAGATAGACAGATGATAGATAGATAGATAGATAGATAGATAGATAGATAGATAGATAGATAGATAGATAGATAGATAGATAGATAGATTTATAAACTATAGTGCAAGCCATCCACCCACCCACCCACCCATCTATCTATCCATCTACCTAACTACCTAATCTATCTATCTATCCATCCATCCATCAACCCTCCCTCCCTACCTACCTACCTACCTACCTACCTACCTACCTACCTACCTACCTATCTATCTATCTATCTATCTATCTATCTATCTATCTATCTATCTATCTATCATCTGTCTATCTGTATATCTGTCCATCTGTCCATCTATCCATCCATTCATCCACCATCTACTACCTTCCTATCTATCATCTATCTGTCTTTCTATCCATCCATCTACCATCTATCTATGTATCTGTCTATCTGTCTAACTGTCTATCTGTCTACCTGTCCATCTGTCCATCTATCCATTTATCCATATATCCATCCATTCATCCACCATCTACTACCTTCTTACCTATTATCTATCTGTCTGTGTATCCATCCATTTACCTACCTACCTACCTACCTACTTACTTACCTACCTATCATCTATCTATCCATCCACCCGTCTACCCACCCACCCTCTTACCTACCTACCTATCCATCCACCCATTTATCTATCTATCTAGCCATCCATCCATCCACCCACTCATCTATCTATCTATCCATTCATCCACCATCTACCTACCTTCCTACCTATCATCTATCTGTCTTTCTTTCTATCCATCCATCTACCATCTATCTACCTACCTACCTACCTACCTACCTACCTACCTATCTATCTATCGTGTCTATCTATCGTGTCTATCTATCTACTGTATCTATAGATATCTAATCTATCTATCATCTAATCTTCAGGGCATCTTAGTAGGAGAAACAGTTGAGCAGTGGTTCAGAGAGCTGCCAATTCATCCATCTCTCCTCCATTGCTATTTTTGATCACCCAACCCAAAGCAGAGCTATTATTAAGGGGTGGGAAAACATCCGGAAGCCATTGTCCCTCTCCTGCTGTGCATCCCAACACTATAGTCTCCCGCAAATAGGTCTGCCAACCCCCTCTGATACCCAGAATGATAGGTTAGTGCTCCTAGCCAACTAGGAAATTGACAGCTGGAGAATATTAGGTTGGCACAAGCTGCAATGAAAACGACTCTCTGAAGAGAGAGAGAGATCACAAACAACTCTGCAAAAACGAAAGAGTCTCAGGCCTGCAATTTTCCTGCCACTCCACTTACAACTCCAAGATCCCAGATTCAAGTTTGATATGAAAAGCTAGAATTCAGCCGTCTCAAAGGTACTTTTTCAAGAGACAGCTGGAATTTCGGTGGGGGGGGGGGTTCTGTGATGATGTTTTGCTTCTCATCCAAGAAGCTTCTTCAGCTCTGACTGGATAGGTGGGGAATTCCAGTCAGAGCTGAAGAAAGTTCTTGAATGGGAAACGAGGCATCTTCAAAGGAAAAAAAAACCACAGAAGGTCCAGTTGCCTCTTGCAAAAAGCACCCTTGGGGCAACCATGGCTTGGATGACGGAGAATCTCCTCAGCCGTCTAAAATTCAGTAGTGCAAATTCTGTATTTGTGTCCATTTTCAGAATTGTGGATGGGCTTCCCACTCCAAATGTCTGTCCTTAAATACACACAGACACCAGTGGTGGGATTCAAATAATTAAACAACCGGTTCTCTGCCCTAATGACCAGCTGGGTAAGCGTGGCTCGGTGGTCATGTGACTGGATAGGCATGGCCAACTTGACATCACTCACGTCAATGGGAGCTTCGCCTTAGCTGTCACAATGTAATAAGGGTTAACCAGAGAGGCAGTTTCTGTAAGCAGAGCAATAAAGATGAGGCTAGAAACAACACCAGAATGTTTCCTTCCTGCCTTCCTTACAGGATTAGCCCTGTAAAGTGGAAAAAAACAAAATGAGATTTCTTCCAACAATCGGTTCTCTTAACTGCTTAAAAAGTTATGAACGGGGTTCTCCCGAATAGGTGTGAACTGGCTGAATCCACACACACACACACACACACACACTTTTATCCTAAATCAGTGTAGTCTAGCCAGGTCTCATTTTACATATAGGGCATGGGTATGTCCATCACGTTTTGATCACCACAATATTACAAAGATGTTGAAGCTCTAGAAAGTGCAGAAAAGAGCAACAAAGAT
Organism: Thamnophis elegans; assembly: GCF_009769535.1. NCBI lineage: Eukaryota > Metazoa > Chordata > Lepidosauria > Squamata > Natricidae > Thamnophis > Thamnophis elegans. The sequence goes on from NC_045549.1 coordinate 10,560,652, forward strand.
CGTTAGGGGACTGGAGGCTAAAACATATGAAGAACGCTTGCTGGAATTGGATATGTCTAGTGTGATGAAAAGAAGGACTAAGGGCAGGGGTGGTATTCAGTTACTTTCCCTACTGGTTTGCAAATGTGAGCATGCGTGCACATGGCCATGCATGTGCTTGAACTTCTTCTTGTGTGCTTTGATCGCGCACGCTGTTTGCACGCATGCGCACGGCTCGAAAATGTGCTTAAATAGGACAGCATAGAGCATTTCCACTACCGATCCAGGCGAGCTGGTCCGGATCAACTGAATACCACCTCTGACTAGGGGTGACATGATAGCAGTCTTCCAATATTTGAGGGGCTGCCCCAAAGAAGAGGGAATCAAGCTATTCTCCAAAGCGCCTGAAGGCAGGACATGAAGCAATGGGTGGAAACTAATCCAGGAGAGAAGCAACCTAGAACTAAGGAGAAATTTCCTGACAGGTAGAACAATTAATCACAGGAACAATGTATTTCCAAACATTGGAGGGTTTTTAAATATATATATGTATGTATAGGAGAGGAGAGAAGAATAAGAATAAGAATAAGAATAAGAATAAGAATAAGAATAAGAATAAGAATAAGAATAAGAATAAGAATAAGAATAAGAATAAGAATAAGAATAAGAATAAGAATAAGAATAAGAATGTATGTATGTATTTAGTGTCACTAAAAATCCCAGTAACAGTCTGGCTAGCTGATAAGAGCTAAATAGCTTGAAATAGATCTATACTAGTCTCCCTTTATTTATTTATCAGCACAAATGCTATATATATATATGTTTTTTTTATTTGTGCTGATAAATAAATAAAGGGAGACTAGTATAGATCTATTTCAAGCTATTTAGCTCTCCTCAGCTAGCCAGACTGTTACTGGGATTTTTAGTGACACTAAATACATACAACCATTTGCTTGAAATGGAGTAAGGTTTCATGCTTCTCTAGTTGTGTTTCAAAAAATCTCTTTTACTAGAGGTGACAACACACACACACACACACACATACACACCACACACAGAGCCTCACCCCAGGAAATAAATCCTCTGCCAGTTTTATGCTTTTAAAGCCATCTTTCTCCAGCCTGGATGTGTTTATTGCCAGATCCTCTACATGCATACACTTAGCGAGATGCCCCCGTAATTTACAATTTAATAAGAGAAAAGGCTACCTTTAATATTTTCTCTTATTTCTTATTACAGGGCACCCCAGGACTAAAATAGCCTCATAAAAGAGATATGTGCGCCTTTCCATCTCAGCTCCCGTTTAATAAACTGGGCCCTAATGAGATTAATCAATCGAAGAGTCATCCATCAATTAATACCATGCATGCTTAATTTGGAACGATATCTCACTCGGCTTGCAGGAAATAAATGTTTTGTGCTAGGATGCAGAGCTTGGAGCCGGGCTGTGTATCTTGGAGGTGCTCTGGGTGAGTCCCATCCATACAAAAGGCTGCCAGAGACCATCTTAATAGGGTTAGTCCTGCTGCATTTGCGGGATCCTGCACTGTAGTTTCATAGCCAGTGGAAGTGGACATGAGGCCAAGCAAAAATGAATCTCAACACTGTGAAAAAGTACTTAACAAAAAAGAAAAGCCAACCCTCACAAAAGACCTGTTTTCTACTGCAGGAAAGAGAGACCAAGCCATTTTTGTTTGTTCCAAAGCTGGAAAGATAGAATAGAGTAAAGTAGAATAGAGTAGAATAAGAATAAGAATAGGAATAGGAATAAGAAGAGGAGAGAAGAATAAGAATAAGAATAAGAATAAGAATAAGAATAAGAATAAGAATAAGAATAGAGTAGAAAAGAATAGGAATAGAGTAAAGTAGAGTAGAGTAGAATAAGAATAAGAATAAGAATAAGAATAAGAATAAGAATAAGAATAAGAATAAGAATAAGAATAAGAATAAGAATAAGAATAAGAATAAGAATAAGAATAAGAATAAGAATAGAATAACAGAGTTGGAAGGGACCTTGGAGGTCTTCTAGTTCAGCCCCCTGCTTAGGCAGGAAACCCTACACCACAGGATAGGATAGGATAGGATAGGATAGGATAGGATAGGATAGGATAGGATAGGATAGGATAGGATAGGATAGGATAGGACAGGACAGGACAGGACAGGACAGGACAGAATATATATTTCTGTCCTGTTCTTTTCTGTTCTGTTCTGTTCCATTCCATTTCTAATAGCTTGGTGTCGTCTGCAAATTTAATGAGTTCCCCATCTATAATGGGACAAAGACAGATTTAGGCTTGGGGAATCCCACAAAGGAGGGGAAGCAGAGGTGGTATTCAGCCGGTTCTGACCGGTTCTGGAGAGCCAGTAGCGGAAATTTTGAGTAGTTCAGAGAACTGGCAAATACCACCTCTGGATAGCTCCGCCCAAATCTATTTGCTGCCTTCCGAGTCCCAGATGATTAGCTGGGTCTTCTTTTGTTGCTCTGCAGTGGAGAGCAGAGTTGGAAAACATATTAGTAGGGTGGGGAGGAAATGGGAATTTTGCAGTAACCTTCCCCCAGGACTGGGAAAAGAATGGGGATTTTGCAGTATCCTTCTCCCAGGAGTGAGGAGGGGGATTTTGCAGTATCCTTCCCTCAGGAGTGGGGAGGGGGATTTTGCCGTATCCTTCCCCCAGGAGTGGGAAAAGAATGGGGATTTTGCAGTATCCTTCCCCCAGGAGTGGGGAGGAGGATTTTGCAGTATCCTTCCCCCAGGAGTGGGGTGGGGAATGGGGATTTTGCAGTATCCTTCCCAACCTGATCCTTCCCCTTCCACCAAGCCACACTATGCCCACCAAGCCATACCCACAGAACCACTAGTAAAAAAAAATGAATCCCACCACTGAGAGGGAATCATGTCAGCTATCATGTCATGCCATTGGCCTGGATGGTTGAGAATCTCCATCGATCTAGAAGTATATAACTCTTGGCTAGAAATTCTAGGAGCTCCAGATCCATCCGGACGATCATCAGGTTGGGAAGAGTTGGTCCATAAAACCCAGACATCCATCTTTCCCAGACAGTCAGGAAATGTCAAGTGTGGAACCCAGAATCCACTTTGTGCACATAGGGAGGCACACGATGCCTTCTTTCTCCTTGAATCAATCCCCGAGTCTAAGCATAAATGGTCTCCAGGTTGCTATTATCACTCTGCCTGGTGAATCATTCAGAGAATAGCTCCGAGATTTACTGCCCTGGCCCGCGAGTTAGCAGCGAGGAATTAATCCAAATGAATATTCATGGGATGGGAGCACCGTCGGTCGCACCGTTTTCATTTAGGGGTTTTGTTTTTTTTCTTTTTAAAGAAAGGGAAAGAAATGTCAGGAAGGCAGTTCTGGATTTCCCCATCCATAAAATGCACAGGCAATAAATCCATTGCCTCGGATGACTACCCCCCCTCCCCGCTGCCACAAATGGGCATCTCATTATGAGACCCTCCTGTAAAAGTACAAAGGCCAGTTTTAATAGGTGGCTGAATCAGCAACTTATGCAAATAAATTGCGCAAATTATGCACTGCCTCTGTAATCAGCAGGCACCGGCAGCTCGACTGGCAAAAGATAGCTCATTTCCAAGTGCTTGGTCAGTAGCTGTAAGTTCAAGTAATGCCTCCTTCTATGGGGCATCCAGTTGGCCAATATTCATTTCCTCCATGTTCTGACCCACCTCCCCAAACAAGACAAACCCTCTGTAGTTAATGCAACGATTCCTTTATTAGGAGCGGCGCAGCCCCGGCAAAAAGTTTCACCGCAGGCTAACAAGTCTGTCCGGCAGGGAGGTGAATAGCTGTCTGCCACATCTGTTCATCTCCGCCCCCTGCCTTTTATCCCCAGAGGTAGGGTGGGGCTTTGCTAGCAGCAGTGGCTGTTCTGTCTCAAGAACCGGCCCATAGATTTCCACTGCTCTCCTCTCCTCTGCCACATCTATTCATCTCCGCCCCCTGCCTTTTATCCCCAGAGGTAGGGTGGGGCTTTGCTAGCAGCAGTGGCTGTTCTGTCTCAAGAACCGGCCCATAGATTTCCACTGCTCTCCTCTCCTCTGCCACATCTATTCATCTCCGCCCCCTGCCTTTTATCCCCAGAGGTAGGGTGGGGCTTTGCTAGCAGCAGTGGCTGTTCTGTCTCAAGAACTGGCCCATAGATTTCCACTGCTCTCCTCTCCTCTGCCTTCTGTGCATCTGTGCGTCAGGCACTGGACCCAGCGGTTCCTCCTCTTCCTCATCAGCCACCTCCAGACCTGGGGGCTGTTGACTCTCCATCTAAGGGCTGACAGATGGCCCAGGCTCTGCCTCTGCCTCTCTTTCCGACAGTTCCATTCCCTCTTCCTCCTCGGAGCTCTCAGATTGCCTTGATGCTGGTCCTGACTCCCACCCCTCCTCCTCCTCCTCCTCCTCCTCCTCCTCCTCCTCCTCTGATTCAGCTGCTGGAGGGGCTTGTGGCTGACAGGCTACAACACTTTAATTCAAGAGAGCAGAAGCAACATGTTCATTAGGTCTCACAAATCCTACTGCAGTCGATCTGCAGCCGGCTTACGACCTCCCCTGCAAAGATCTATCCAAATAGTCCTCGGCACAGGACCGCAATTGAGCCCGAAACCTTTCTTGCTAACTGAAACATCTGTTGAGTGAATTTTGCCCTGTTTTACGACCTTTTGTGCCACTGCTGTTAAGTGGATTGCTGTGGTCATTAAGTTAGCAACGTAGTTGTTAAGTGAATCTGGCTTCCCCGTTGATTTTGATTGCAAAAAAAAAGTCACAAAGAGGGATCACCTGAGGGGGGTCTGGACCGCCTCCTGCAGCAATTTGGGGGTCAAAACGGGGCATGGGAGGGGCTGTGCCCCATTTTGGCTGCCAGAGGCATCCTGGGATGGTCCTTTGCTATTTCCAGGCTGACTGTGTGGGCCAGATTTAAGCAACCCCCAAATTTGGGGGGTTAAATTTTTTCAATCCCACCCCTGGTTAGCTTTTCTGTTAAACTGCTCATAATTCAGTACAAAGGATAACCTAAAGATATTTAACAGGGACTGTATATAATAACCTAAGAAGGCCCCTACCTTTTCAGTTAGCAGAAAATTTGGTTATAGGCCAATATTTTTTTCCCCTGCATGTTTCTACAAGATTAATTTTACACTGGACTGTTTTTTAAGTAGTCTTCCATTAAATATCAATGCATACCTTTCAAGGGATAAGGGGAAAGAAGGATGAGGGATGCCACTGTTTAAATAATACAATGCAAAATTATTCATGGTATACGGAGTCCCTCCTCTCTCTCTGAAATCCGAGTCTTTAATAAATCCAAAGCTAAGGAAATGATACTGCTTTTCTTCATTGCATGGATTTGGGGAAACAGGCTATTTAAAAGGGCTTTATAGTTTTCAATATAAGAATGTGAATCAAAAACGTCTATTGGTTCTATCCAATCTAATATATTTCATGCAAAAATTGAGCATTGTGCAAGTCCGTGAGAGATAACTAGCATATCATCCCTGTCCTCATTCGCTATTGGGCAAAGAATTGGGGCTGATTGTTGTGGCCCACCAACGGCCAGCAGAGCTGGCAGCAGATTCGGGCAGTGAGGAGGTTGGGGAGGAACATGGGCCAGTCCTGGAGTCTGGGGAAGGCTCTGATGAGTCTGACAGTTATCAGCTGCCTTCAGAGTCAGACATCAGTGAGGCAGACAAGCAGCTGGAGCCTGTTCCCAGTGTGCGCATGCGCAGAGTTGCCAGACGAAGGGAAATCTAAGAAACAAGGGTCAACTTGGGACGAAACCCAGAGTTGGATGGTGAATGGCCCCTCCCATAGGGAATAAAAGAGGAGCGAAAGAGGAGTGGAGTTTGCAGGAGACAATTTGTTCATCCCTGTATTCTTGCCAAGCATTGCGGCGTCTGAAAGATATCAGCCTGGTCATTCTCCAAGCCTGATAAATGTCAGTAATTGTGAACTATCTTGAAAGACAATGGACCGGAACTTTGCTGGAGAGGAATTCACTGTAAATTAAATAAAAGGGGTTTATTGGGACAAGGACTCAGTTTCGTGCTGCTAGGGAAACCTAGGTCAGAACACAGATGGAAGATCTATTCAGACATCTCAAGCTCATATTCAACAATAATTTCCTAAAACTAGATGTTGGCATTAGCAACCGACAGAGAGTCCTCACTTAACAACGTTGCTGAGCGATCAGTCTAAGTTACAACAGAATCCCTAAAAAGATACTTATGACCTGGATTCAAAGTTCCAACAGCCAGGTTCTCCTATCTAGCCAAGATCATGGGATTGTATTTTGGGCACTTCGCAACAAATCCCCATTTACAGCTGTTTGCATGTCCTGCAGTCACATAACCATGATTTATTACCTTTTTTGCAGGAAACTGGAATTTACTTTGAGTTTCAAAAAAAAAATGCCCCTAGCAAATAATGGACTTGATTTTAATGGCCATTGTGTTCGTTTATTACCCACCACACTATCTATCTATCTATCTATCTATCTATCTATCTATCTATCTATCTATCTATCTATTTATCTATCTATATGATAAAGGAGGAGAGCCTGTGGCTAACACAACTGCCTAATATGTAATATAGCCCAGGTTCAAATCCCAGTAAGGGTATGGCTAGCTGATGAGAGCTAAATAGCTTGAAATAGATCTATACTAGTCTCCCTTTATTTATTTATTTATTTATTTATTTATTTATTTATCAGCACAAATGCAACACACACACACACACATATCAGGTTGGTCATGTGATGACTCATTTAATGACCCACATGACTTAAGCCTGTAATTCCAAGTTCAATTATGGTCGTAGGTTGAGGACAACCAGTAACTGGCTTTTTTTTTTTAGTGGATTCAAACTTTATCCCAGTGTTTTTCTGAATATCAAAGAAGGAGAAACGGAGTCTCTATGTGACGTATATATTTGGCAAACTATCTGAAAGAACATTTATAAATGAATTTGGCACAGTCTGCAAACGTACCATTAGAAAATCCTTGAATAAGCAGGATTCCCGGTTGTTTGGAAAATACAGGATAGTGCAGAAGTATTTAGGAAGCAGAATCAGCAGTAACAAATCCATTTTCTTATAACCACACATAAGTGATGGGATTCAAAAAAATTTACTACTGGTTCTGCGGGCGTGGCTTGGTGGACATGGCATGGCTTGGTGGGCGTGGCTTGTGGGCCTTGCAGGGGAAAGTTACTGTGAAATCTCCATTCCCTCCACACTCCAGGGGAAGGATACTGCGAAATCTCCATTCCATCCCCACTCCAGGGGAAGGATACTGCAAAATCTCCATTCCCACCCACTCCAGGGGAAGGATACTGTGAAATCTCCATTCCCTCTCCACTTCAGGGGAAGGATACTGTAAAATCTCCATTCCCACCCACTCCAGGGGAAGGATACTGTAAAATCTCCATTCCCACCCACTCCAGGGGAAGGATACTGTGAAATCTCCATTCCCTCTCCACTTCAGGGGAAGGATACTGTAAAATCTCCATTCCCACCCACTCCAGGGGAAGGATACTGTGAAATCTCCATTCCCTCTCCACTTCAGGGGAAGGATACTGCAAAATCTCCATTCCCACCCATTCCAGGGGCAGGTTACTGTAAAATCTCCATTCTCTCCCCCACTCCAGGGGAAGGATACTGTAAAATCTCCATTCCCTCCCCATTTCAGGGGAAGGTTACTGTAAAATCTCCATTCCCTCCCCACTCCAGGGGGATACTGTAAAATCCACATTTCTGCCCCACTCCAGGGGAAGGATACTGTGAAATCTCCATTCCCACCCACTGGAGAGGAAGGATATTGTAAAATCTCTGTTCCCTCTCCACTCCAGAGAAAGGATACTGTAAAATCTCCATTTCCTCCCACTCCAGGGGAAGGATACTGCAAAATCTCCATTCCCACCCAATCAGCTGGGACTCGGGAGGCAGAGAATAGATGGGGAGGCAGGCCAGTCAGAGATGGTATTTACCAGTTCTCCGAACTACTCAAAATTTCTGCAACCGGTTCTCCAGAACTGCTCAGAATCTGCTGAATGACACCTCTGGTACCTTCTCCCACTGCTATCTTATTCAGAACTGGATTCCTTCTATATAGTTTGCTTCCAGTGTGACTGTTTAAAAAGCTTCAAACTTTACAATCTGCATATATTTGCCTCTTAGGGGTAGCATCCTCTCTGAAAGTCTGTGATCAAAAGCCTAGCCAAACGGAGCCTGGCAACCACTTAAATTAAATGAGATGGGAGATGCATCTAAGAAAAGGGCCTAGTGTTTGGGTTTTATTTCATTTTGTCTAGACAAATGATTGGCCTTTATTGTTTTTTCCGTGTCCTTTGGCTCTTGTTTTCAGAAGAAAAATAGGCCCAGGCTTGTCTCTGCTTCTGGCTAGATAGAACAAGGGATTTTGAGCCGCGCGGCTTCCTGGCAATCCCCCTCTTCCTCTGATTCAACTTTCTTAGCGACTTAATTAATGAAAAACACATTGTCTGTAAATCGAGATGCTTCATCCTTCCTTACGAGCCTGAAGTTCAGTAATTAAATCATCTGTTCGTGGGCCAACAGGCTGGCAGGGCTTTGCCAACAGGCTGGCAGGCAAGTCCCTTCTCCAGTTTTTCTCATTAGCTGAGCAAAGAGATAAACCGCTTTAGGATCCGAGGCATGTAAACAGAAGGGGGAAAAAAGGCTCCCGTTCCCGTTAGTTAGAACTGAGCAGCCCCTTAAACTGCTCTGGTTAAGACGCTTCTGAGAATGCACAGATCTAAGCAAACATCTGGAAAGCCCAGCCACAGCTGTGGCTAAGGAAAGGGTTTTTTTTTTCCTTCTAAGTTTCACTTCCAGAATTCCTGCCTCCCTTGCATTCATGCTCCCCAGCTGGAGAAGATTCTGCGAGTCCTTTGAGATGCACAGAAGAGGCAGGCAGCATGGAATTGGTTGCAGAAGACTGCTTTTTCCCCCCGTGCCATTGTTGGTTAGCATCCGGCATTATGTGCCCCATAGCAGTATTTCTCAAGCTTGGCAGTGTGGAAAGCCCCCATTCCCCCCAGGAGAATGAAATATTTTGGGAAATATTTTTTTAAAAAGGCAGAATATTATATTTCCCCAAAACAGGGGTGGGCTTCAAAAATTTCAGCGAGGGGTTCTCTGCCTGGTTGCTGGGTGGGCGTGGCCATGATGGGCCTAGTCCAGAGGTGGGTTCCTACCAGTTTGCACCAGTTCGGTAGAACCGGTTCGTCAAATCTACCGAACCGGTTAGAAGAGGTTCCACCAGTGGACCCAGAAAGCAGGCCACACCTACAGAAGAGCTTCCAAAAAATTATGAAACCCACCACTGACAGACACACACACAAACGCACAGACAGACAGACAGACTCACACAGAGAGAGAAAGAGAAAGAGAAAGAAAGGAAGAAATAAATAAATAAAAGAAAGAAAGAAAGAAAGAAAAAGTGAGAGGGGCTGCCACAAAGAAGAGGGAGTGAAGCTATTCTCTAAAGCATCTGAGGGCAGGACAAGAAACAATGGTTGGAAACTAATCAAGGAGAGAAGCAGAGGTGGGTTCCTACAGTTCGCACCTATTCGGTAGAACCGGTTCATCAAATCTACCTAACCGGTTAGAAGAGGTTACACCAGTGGACCCGGAAAGCAGGCCACACCTACAGAAGAGCTTCCAAAAATTTTTGAAACTCACCACTGACACAGACAGACAGACAGACAGACAGACACAGAGAGAGAGAAAGAGAAAGGAAGAAATAAATAAATAAATAAATAAATAAGGAAGAAAAAGAGTGAGAGAGATGAAAGAAAAAAAGGAAAAAGGGACAGAGAGACAAAAGGAGAGAGGGAGAGAGAGAGAGAGAGAGAGAGAGAGAGAGAGAAAACACACGGCCGGCAAGCCACTCCCACCAGGTCACATGGTCGGCAAGCCACGCCCACAAAAGAGGCCACACCCACAGAGTAGGTTGGAAATTTTTTTGAAACCCACCACTGGCCTAGTCGGCCTCCTGCACCATGGGGGGGGGGGGGGCATTTTTGCTCTCCCTGGGCTCTGGAGGCTTAATTAGATCCTCTGGGAGGGTGAAAACGTCCTTCCCAGACTCTGGAGGCTGGAAATGGGCTGCCTTCCTAAACTTTCAGTAGGCCCATTTATCGCCCTCCCCGTGACTCCGCGTGTGCCCTGCACTTACCTGCATCCAAAATGGGCCGCGTGGGGACTCATGGGAGGGGAGGGGTGGGCGGGGCCAGCCAGGAGTGGGATTTGGGGGTTCTCCGGACTGCACAGAATCTTAGCTAGAGGTTCTCCCGAACCCCCGCGAACACCCAGCAGCCCACCCCCTGCCCCAAAGGGAGAAATGGAGAAACAGGCTCTTGGAGACAGAAAGCAGCTCCCAGTCTTTCTTAATAGCCCACAGCAGATGCCAGCACTTAAGGAGATGAATAGCTTATTGGAAAGCGGAAGACAACTATCTAGATGGCTCTATTCATAATGCCTTGTGTAAAGGATTTGATTGAATCACTCCCTTGTCCTCAAAAGGTAAAAGCAAACTGAGCTGTGTTCCCATTTTCCACACCATTCATGATTTTATATCCTGGACTCATTTCCCTTTCTCTGGCCTGCTGCCCTTCATATTTTCAAGTCCCAGAAACTCTTCTTCATAGGGAAGTGTAGAAAGTTAGCACCTACCCCTCTCCTAGGAAAATGAGATATTTTAGGAAATATTAAAAGAATATTTCCCCTAAAAGGGAGGCAGAAACTCAGCTCTCCGCCTTTGTCAATGGGCCATTAAGGCCTGAGACAGCCTATTCTACATAACAAAGATCTACCTCCTTCAGGCAGAGCCATAATAAATATCCCAAAGCCCTTTCATTACATCAGCACTGAGCAACAGCTCCACCAAGCTTGGGACTCAAAAAACAGACAGACAACAAAGTTAGCTAACACCCCTGCCCCTGGGAGTCTGACCACCAATCAGAGTACATTTCTTAAACAGGAACAGGAAGCTCCAAGGCAGGACCCAAGAGAGAGTATAAAACTCATATCTGTCCTTTTTTTCCTTCAAGATCTTCAAGGCATGTGATCCCCTTTTCCCCCAGGATTTCAAACCATGTGGTCCTGTCCACCATCAATAAATCTTCTTTCCAAGCAACTTCCATGAATCCAGTGTCTTTTTCCCCACTGGGAACTGAACCCAGGTGGACATTTCTTCCAACAGAAGATATTCTACTTCTACCCTATATTTGCTTGCCTTTCTCTGCACATTTTCCATCTCCAGATAGGAGTGGGGAACTATGGTCCTTTTATGACTTTAACGTCCAACATGGCTGGCTCAGGAATTCTGGGAATTGAAGTCCACAAGTCATAAAAGGGGTCATATTTTCCTCCACCTCTGACATGGAATCTGGAAAACCCAGAATTTCAAGTGTGGCCTTGGGTTTATATAAGGTCATTTCCACCTGGGTTGTTTTATTTTGAGGTCTCCTCTAAACTACTGCAAGTGTGTTTTTGCCTCCTCTTTCCTTTTTCATTCTCTGCCTGTCCCTTTAGATTTTCTGGTTAATTAATTGCTCAATTCTGCCAATCACTTTCATTGCTTCAGATGTAAATCCCTCTAGCTGCAACAGAATAGGAATCTCGGCAGGATTGCAGTCTAAATCTTGTCCGCTTCAATTGATCAGTGTTAATAAACTGGGTATTTTCTTCCACTTAGGGTTGTTATGTAATCTACTTTACAGGGAATGATCTTCCAGTTCAGTGTTTGTCAACCTTGGTGACTTGAAGACTGTGGACTTCAACTCCTAAAATTTTCCCAGCCGGAATGGAGTAAACAATGGCTTTGGTTGGTGTTTTTGTTTTATTACTGCTGGATTAGGTTGAGATTTTATTCTCCGATTGATTATAAACTCTGATTAGCCACTGGTAGCTTAAAGATGGGTAGAGCTAGGATTAGTTGTTAGGCATAATACACACACACACACCAGTGGTGGGATTCACATAATTTAACAACCGGTTCTCTGCCCTAATGACCAGCTGAATAGGCGTGGCTTGGTGGCCATGTGACTGGGTGGGTGTGGCCAACTCAACGTCACTCACATCGATGGGCGCTTCGCCTTAACAGTTACAATGTAATAAGGGTTAACGGGAGAGGCAGTTTCTGTAAGCAGGGCAATAAAGATTAGGCTAGAAACAACACCAGAATGTTTCCTTCCTGCCTTCCTTACAGGATTAGCCCTGTAAAGTGGGAAAAACAAAAGATTTCTTCCAACAACCGGTTCTCTGAACTGCTTAGAAAGTTACCAACCGGTTCTCCCGAATAGGTGCGAACCGGCTGAATCCCACCACTGCTGCTTAATAACCTTGTTTCTTTTCGTTGCCTGAATGGAACCTGGCAATATAGAACATTTCAAAGAGATGGGTAGAGTAGATTGTCTAGTTTCCAGTTACTTAGAACAGGGGTCTCCCACCCCTGGTCTGTGGACCAGCCCCATGGCATGCCAGAAATTGGACCACCCAAATAAGCTAAGCCCCACCCACAGAAGGCAAGCAGCATGTGAAACCACGCTTCCTCCGGTCCATGGAAAAACCTCTCTCCACGGAACCTGTTTGCCCAAAGGTTTGGTGGTCACTGACTTAGAGAGTATTCAGGGCAGAGGGTGTGCCTTGTATACTTTCTGAGTAACTGGAAACTGGAAAATCTCTCTCCATCCTTTGGAAATCTATACATAGAAAAGGCAAATACCACTCACTCATCACGAAATCTCCAGAACCGTCAAGCCCACAAACTTGAAATTTGGCAGGTTTGTTCCTCTTGGCTTCTAGGTGCTCGCTAACAAAGGATTTTTCGAAATGACCATCAGAGCATTAGTATTTCTTATACAGTAATTAAAGCACTCTGATTAACACACTCAAGGAGTTCTACTCCCCCTCCCCACCTGAAAAGAACTCTGTTCCAACTGCTAGTTGCCTCACATTCTGTTATCGCAGTTCAACTGGCAGACATTCCACTCCTTCACTCAGGAGCAGTCTGGGGGCTCCTTACAGTACTAAACGTCGGTACCTCGCCAAAATGCTTACGCTTTCCACCTATGGAAATGCTTCCGGACTCAAGGAGGTGGGAGCGATATTCCCTTATGTGTTTATTTATTTATTTTTTATTTTATTAAATATATTTATATGCTGCCCAATCCCGAAGGACTCCGGGCGGCTTACAAAAAAATATAAGAAAAAAAAACACATAACGATAAAAGAAAACAATTTAAAAACAACAAACACCCTCATACATTCATTCTAGTCGGGGCTGGACCTCAACAGTGAGGTCAACAGCCCCAGGCCTGCCGGAATAGCCAAGTTTTTACAGCTTTCCTGAAGGCCATGAGAGGGGGTATGGTCCGGATTTCCGGGGGGAGCTGGTTCCAGAGAGTCGGAGCAGCCACAGAGAAGGCTCTCCTCCGAGGGCCCGCCAGCTGACACTGTTTGGCTGACGGCATCTGAAGGAGCCCCAATCTGTGGGATCTTACTGGCCGCTGGGAGGTATGTGGCAGCAGGCCGTCTTGAAGGTATCCTGGTCCTAAGCCATGTAGGGCTTTAAAGGTAATAACCAACACCTTGAATTGAGTCTGGAGACCAATTGGTAGCCAGTGCAGCTCACGGAGGACAAGTGTAACATGGGTGTACCTCGGCACACCCAATATCGCCCGCGCGCTGCATTCTGAACTAACTGCAGTCTCCAAACGCTTTTCAAGGGTAGCCCCATGTAGAGCGTGTTACAATAATCGAGCCAGTTTCAATCACCGATTACCACTGAGCCAATGGATTGATTCTCCTCCATTGCTTGATCACATAGTTTCATGTGAAGCACTGGTATTCAGCTAGTTTTATATATATATACCATTGTAGGAAGTTAGTACCCACCCCTCTTCTAGAAAAATGAAATATCCTAGGAAATATTAAAAAGGCAGAATATTATATTTCCCTCGATGAGAAATGGACAAACATGTTTTTAGGCAGGAAACAGACTCACTCTTAATAGCCCCCCCCCCTTTGTCAATGGCCATTAAAGCCTGAAACAGTCTATTTTACATAACAAAGATATACCCCCTTCAGGCAGAGCCATTTCATTGCACCACCCACCAGGTTTCGGCCAAACTTAGCACATAGACAACGTACAAAGCTAGCTATAACCTCTGACAGCAACCAATCAGGATACTCTTCCTGTGCCCCAGAAAGGGCATAAAATCCAGGGACTCTCAGCATCTCTCTCTCCTTTTTCAATCAGAAACTCCAAGGCATGTGATCCTGTCCACCATTAAACCATCTTTCCAAGCAGCCTCCATGTTTCCAGTGTCTTTTTCCCCCACTTGGAACCGAACCCAGAAGGACATTTCTTCCCACATCATTTTCCCACTCTGCAGGGAAAATATAATGTTCTTTTTAACAAGGACTAACCAGACGTTGTGCCAAATTCACACACGTTTTATCCCATTCCCTTTTGATAGTGGAAATACAGATAGGTGGAAACACCTCTTCTAGGTCTTCCTTTGCTCCTTGTCATTAGGTTTTCCTTGAATTCAACCTCTATTTTATTGCTCTGACACCAATAAATGAGGTGCTTCTTCCTTTCCACACACCCCCTGGAGGGACTCGGCTTCAAAAGAGGATGTTCCACAAAGCAGGACTATTCACTCATTAATTATGTTTACTGTAAATCAGTGCTTTTGTCACATTATGCAGATTCTGCACTGGGCCAAGGTTAATGCTTTTATTAGATGATTTGTAAAATTGAAAGAGTTAACCCATTTGCATTATAGAAGAACAGATATCCTTGCAAGGGAGTGCAGCTGCGTTCGGAAGAGAGCTTGATCGGCAAAAAACGGTAACTCAAAAATAGTCATTCGTTTCTACAAAATGCCAGTCTTCCAGGGTGAAGGGAAGATCCACAATTGGAGCATCTCTAGGATCATAAATATTCAAATATGGAGAATAGAGGAAAACCTGGGCGCAAATTGTGCATAATCAGCAGAACTAGACCAATCACTTTTTCAACGTATTAACTGACTTGTAGAAAAGATGTTTCCCCCCCCCCCCCCCCCAGTTTTTCAAACTGAAGAAGGAACAGCAATCACACTTGGGCTTACTGTATATACCACTTCATAGTGATTTTACAGCCCTCTCTAAGCAGTTTTTAGAGTCAGCCTACAGCCCCCAGCAATCTGGGTCCTCATTTTACCAACCTCATAAGGGTGGAAGGTTGAGTTAACCTTGAACCAGTCAGGATCGAACTGCTGGCAGTAGGCAGAGTTAGCCTGCAATATTGCATTCTAACCACTGTGCCACCATGGATAAGACATCATATTTGACCTTGTATAGCCAGCATCAAGTTCCTAATATTTACATATTTTTTGATATCAGTAGAATATAAAGAGTTGAGGAGGCCAAGATATGTGTGTGTGTGTATGAGTGTGTGTGTGTGTGTGTGTGTGTGTGTGTTCCAGCATAACTCTGGAACACCTCAAGCAATTTCAACCAAACTTGGTACACAGATGACTTACTCTCTGAAAACAAATATTGTGGGAGTAAGACATCCCTAACAACTCTCGGGGAGTGTGTGTGTTCTGTTAACAGTCTATTGTGCCTTAAAACGGATTCTACTGTACTGCTTTTAAATGGTTTCTACTGTACAGTGCTGTGGAGTTGCCATGGTAAATGCTTGCGATCCCATGGACAACGTTCCTCCAGGCCTTCCTGTCCTCTACCATCCTCTGGAGTCCATTTAAGGTCACATCTACTGCTTCAGTGACTCCATCCATCCACCTCCTTCTCTGTCGTCTCCTTCTTCTTTTGCCCTCAGTCTTTCCCAGCATGAGGCTCTTCTCCAGGGAGTCCTTCTTGCTTCTCATTAGATGGCCAACGTATTTGAGTTCCATCTTCAGGATCTGGCCTTCTAAAGAGCAGTCAGGGTTGATCTCCTCTAGGACTGACCGGTTTGATCACCTTACAGTCCAAAGGACTTACAGGAGTTTTCTTTTAAGTACCAAATTAAAATGTGCCTTGTTTCAAGCATTTTAGATTTCAGCTGTTCAGTTTTGATTCCATCAGATAGTATTTTTCATATTATTATTATTATCATTGCTGCTGTTTATCTCTGCACAATTTTAATTATTTTTAATTATCTAGTTATCTACCTATCTGATATATCCATCTTTATAATTTGCACAGAGAATGGACTTTGTAAAATGTCTGTGTACCCAATAAAGTCTAATATTTTTTCTCAATTTGTAAACTTAAATTGCCAATTTTAGCTGAAACTAATGCAACTCCACAATTAATGGGCCTATATGTGGCACGCTTACCAAGATGAGAGCATTTATGTATGTGAATAAATGCTCAGGATCCAGAAGCCACTCTGAAAGGACAAAGCTAAGCGCCCAAAATAAATTAATATTAATTGAACAAATCTCTACTGATTAAGATTAATTTCTTATATAATAAGTTTCAGTGGCTGCTCTGACAGCCAGATCACCAAATTAATCAAACTGCCTGTTCAAAGCAAGGCCTTGAAGTAAGACAGTCAAAGATCAAGAGCTAACAGTAGACTAATAAGCAATACTCAATAGTTAATGTCATTTTGAGTAGTATGTTTAGCAGTGGTGAGATTCAAATTATTTTACTATCAGCTCTGTGGGCGTGGCAAGGGAAGGATACAGCAAAATCTCCATTGCCACCCTACTCCGGGGGAAGGATATTGCAAAATCTCCATTCCCTCCCCACTCCTGGGAGAAGGATACTGCAAAATCTCCATTGCCGCCCCACTCCAGGGAGAAGGATACTGCAAAATCCCCATTCCCTCCCCACCCCTGGGGGAAGGATACTGCAAAATCTCCATTGCCACCCTACTCCTGGGGAAAGGATACTGCAAAATCTCCATTCCCTCCCCACCCCTGGGGGAAGGATACTGCAAAATCTCCATTGCCACCCTACTCCTGGGGAAAGGATACTGCAAAATCTCCATTCCCTCCCCACTCCAGGGGAAGGATACTGCAAAATCTCCATTCCCTCCCCACTCCAGGGGAAGGATACTGCAAAATCTCCATTCCCTCCCCACTCCAGGGGAAGGATACTGCAAAATCTCCATTCCCTACCCACTCCTGGGGGAAGGATACTGCAAAATCTCCATTCCCACCCTATTCTGGGGCCAGCCAGAGGTGGTATTTGCCAGTTCTCCGAACTACTCAAAATTTCCGCTACCAGTTCTCCAGAACCTGCTGAATTTCACCCTTGATGTTTAGCCTGAAAAAAATAGTAGTGAGGAATGGGTAAAAACAATCTAGGTTTTGGGGCCTTATATAATTAGCAATTCCCAAACATATACATACACTTTATAGACTGTGGTGGGTGTGTATGTGTGTGTTGCAGACAGCTGGTCATTTGCATCCTTTTAGTGAATCATTAAGGCCACCTAGAGATTTATCTGTGTTTCACTGAGTGGTGTAAATGGCTGTGGAGCCTTGTTGGAACTGTTGAAAGGTCTGTGTGGTAGACTGGAGATAGATGATGTCTTATTCCCCCCCCCCCCCACTCTGTTGGGAGAGGGCTGCTCAATGTTGACATAGGTGGCCTCTTTGAATGCAAATGACCAGCCTTCTGCAAGGAGTATAAATCCTTCCATCTCCCCACCATCCAGTCAGAGCTGAAGAAGCTTCTTGGATGAGAAGCAGAACCTCTTTAAAAGAAAAAACAAGAAAGTCCAGTTGCCACCTGAAAAAAGCACCTTTGGGACTATTGGTTGCAACAGCTGGCTTTTCCTTCCAGATGTTCTGTCTTCATATGTTCATGGTGGGGGGAGGTTGTTGGATTGCTTGGATTGGGAGGAGATGAATGCAGGTAGTCCTCAACCTACAACCACAATTGAGCCCCAATTTTCTTTTCCTACGGGAAACGTTTGTTAAGTGAACTTGGCCCCCATTTTACAACCTTTCTGCCCACTGTTACTAAGTGAATCACCGCCGTTGTTCAGTTCCTAACAGGGCTGTGAAGTGAATCCGACTCCCCCTTTAACTTTGCTTGTCAGAAGGTCGCAACCGTCGTAAAAACCGAGGCATTGCAACCGTCGTAAATATGAGTCAGTTGCCAAGGGTCTGGATTTTGATGACGTGATGGTGGAGATACGGCAATGCTCGTCGTAAGTGTGGGAAACGATCACAAGTCACCTTTTCCCAATGCCACTGTAAATTTGAACAGTCATTAAATGAATCATTGAAGTCAAGGACTACCTGTAATTTTTTCCAAGATATTTCCCCCGACCCACCAGCTCTGAGATTTCTTAATGATCTCTAGATCAATGACTAATTAGGTCTCAATCTAGCTTTACAAGATCACCCAACTTTGACTAGAGGGCGCCACCTACTGGGACTTTGGCATACATAAATCATCAGACTCCAGTTCTAGTTGAAATTCAGGATTTTCGTTTCCATTCCCCCCCCCCTCTAACTATATATCTCCGTGATGTTGAACCTATGGCACATGTGCCACAGGTGGCACGCGGAGCCATTTCTGAGGGCACGCGAGGCGTTGCCCTGTCAGCTCCAGCGTCCATGCGTGCGCTGTCCAGCTGATTTTCGGCCTTGATTTTCGGCCGTTTTTCACCCTCCGGAGGCTTCCCTGAAGTCTCTGGAGGGCGACAAAACACCCAATGCACAAGCCAGACTTCCAGTTGGTGCATTGGAGCCGAGGTGGCGCAGTGGTTAGGGTGCAGTACTGCAGGCCACTTCAGCTGACTGTTATCTGCAGTTCAGCGGTTCTAATCTCATCGGCTCAAGGTTGACTCAGCCTTTCATCCTTCCGAGGTGGGTGAAATGAGGACCCAAACTGTGGGGGGGATATGCTGACTCTGTAAACCGCCTAGAGAAGGCCGAAAGCCCTATGAAGCGGTATATAAGTCTAACTGCTAACTGCTATTGCTATTGCTATTTTCCTGAGAGTTAGAACAATTAATCAGTGGAACAGCTTGCCTCCAGAAGTTGTGGATTCTCCAAACACTGGAAGTTTTTAAGAAGATGTTGGATAACCATTTGTCTGAAGTGGTGTAGGGTCTCCTGCCTAAGCAGGGGGTTGGACTAGAAGACCTCCAAGGTCCCTTCCAACTCTGTTATTCTATTCTATTCTATTCTATTCTAGGCTGGATTCATATAGCATCAAAACTGGGACTCTTGCTTTCTAGCCTGCTGCCTCAACCACTATATCAAACTGGCTCTCAGCTTTCTATTACGGAACGTACAAAACATTTAAAATGCAATCTGATAAAATTGTTCTGACTTCACTCCAGAAATAGCTTGAGCCGGAGACAAATCCCTCCCTCGTCCTTGAAGAGCCATTTGGAGACCAAAGTATTTCCAGAGCGGTTGAAACAACATAAATATCCTTTTACGTTTCGATATCAAAGAACCATTTCCAGTGAGGTCAAAACAAATCCATTTGAAGTGACTGAAGTGACTGCTCTGAGCCGAGCGGGCAGCTATTCTCAAGTTGTCAGGCAAGCTACAGGATGTTTCGTCAATGAAACTTTAGAATTGAATTGTTCCGTCCAATAAACCAGAAATTCCCCCATCGCTGCTTGCTGTCAGGCCTCATTGAAAGCGATTTGTATTTGAAGTCAAATGCCCCCAAGTGCCATAAATGGATTTACCGGCAGCTATTTTCAAGAGTCAAAACTCAATTTTAATAAACCAGATCGATAGGTTTCATTCTTGGTGTGCAGGTAAAGATTTATGACAAAATCGTTGCCTTGGTCAGTTCCAAATTTCAACAGATACATATTGATCTCTATAATCAATACCGTTATATTTATGGAAGGAAGCAGGTAAGGAATACAACAAATAAAGTAGAAGTATTCTTTGCTTTTTTCCCCATCTTGCATCCACTTATCTGTCACGCTAAAATGAACCACATCAACAAAAGAATAACCCACATTTTAAGAAGGGAAACTTTTAAAGAAAATTTTCTTTGGCCTTGAATCTTTCTGCCTCAGATTATGTTTACATTTTATTAGCCAAGACCGCCAGATAATTGGTTTTCTGCTTGGTCGATGGGAAGGAGGGGAGAGAGAAAAATGTCTTATTATCTGAGGAAATTGCAGAAGGCTTACCGGATGTGCAACCAAACAAATAGCGTTTTAGCCTGCTCCTTGCAATTCCTACTTCTAACGTATGCACAGATTTTTGATTGATTGTATACCATCAGGGGTAGGATTCAACCGGTTTGGATTGGTTTGGGTGAACCGGATGCTAATTTTACATCGGGGCTGCCCAGTGGTGGGATTCAAATAATTTAACAACCGGTTCTCTGCCCTAATGATCAGCTGGGTAGGCATGGCTCGGTGGTCATGTGACTGAATGGGCGTGGCAACTCGACGTCACTCACGTCGATGGGCGCGTCACCTTAGCTGTTGCAATGTAATAAGGGTTAACCAGAGAGGCAGTTTCTGTAAGCAGGGCAATAAAGATTAAGCTAGAAACAACACCAGAATGTTTCCTTCCTGCCTTTCTTACAGGATTAGCCCTGTAAAGTGGGAAAAAACAAAAGGAGATTTCTTCCAACAACCGGTTCTCTGAACTGCTTGGAAAGTTACTAACCGGTTCTCCCGAATAGGTGCGAACTGGCTGAATCCCACCACAGGGGCTGCCGAATCAGTAGTTGCAAGGACTGGCTGGCCCCGTCCACCTCACCTCTCCCCTCCCAGGAGGCTCCACATGGTCCATTTTGGATGCCAGGTAAGAGCAGGGCCCGCACGGAGGATCTGGGAGGGAGAAAAATGGGCCTCCCGGAAGTTCCAGAAATCCCGAAACGGGCGCGGGAAAGTTCCGTAAGTCCAGAAATGGGGGGTGCTGCAATGGTCATAAGTGTGAAACATGGAATAAGTCACTTCAGTGTTGCTGTAATTTCAAACCGTCACTAAATGAACTGTTGTAAGTCAGCCTGTAAATACGATTTTTCCCTGCCTCAGGAAGCATCTATTAGTGTTAGTTGAAGCAACTATTTATCTATTTATCTATCTATCTATCTATCTATCTATCTATCTATCTATCTATCTATCTATCATCTATCTATCTATCATCTGTTGTGGCCCAGCAGGAGCCGTTGGAGCTGCCGACAGACTCCGATAGCGAGGGGCCCTATGAGTCGGCTCTGGAAGATGTGGAGGACCCTGGACAGGGTTCAGACTCCGAGCAGGGACCAGAGAGGCTGGTTGGCCATCAGGTTGGCGCCTGAGGCATGGAGCAGTGGTGAAAGCCAAAGGGAGTTGGTCCCTGACGTCAGGCCCTGGATCAGTGGGGAGGAGCTAAGGGAATTGGTCCCTGATGCCAGGCAAAGGCGGGCAGATAAGCGCAGACAGCAACTACGAAGATACAGAAGATAATTGGGGCCAGGTGGTTGTGATTAGGCTCCTCCCAAGAGAGTATATAAGAAGAGACTTTGGGAGGAGGCTGTTTGCAGGGCACAACTAATATACTAAAGCTGGAGAAGCTCTCGTGTGTATTTCTTATCTGTGGAAGTCTGGGTTGCTGCCAAAATCTTGTTGGTGTGTTAATTTACTGTGAATAAATTGTTTAGCAGTAATCTTGTGTCGGCATGCCTCACCGTATGGAGGGGGGTCAGAACACTATCTATCTATTTTGCCGCCTATTTGCCCATGGTGACTCAAGACCGCTTACAGAATATAAAACCACATTTAACTATCCCGCTAAGCTAGGGTGAACATATTTAAAGATCTGCATGAACTTCCAATTGTTTTTGGAACAGATGGAAAAGTATTTGATTGATTGATTGATTTTATCCCAGTTTTGGTTCTGACTATTTGGAAAAGAGCCTGGCTGGGTATTAACCTACCTGTCTATGTATAATCACCTAAAGATGCCTGTCAGGCATATAGTGGAAGCCCCTTCTTCTGCTTTACTCCTCAATTGTGGGAGGCCCCCTCCTCGGAGCTGGGTTTAGATGTATCCCGTTTCTTTCTCTTTTCAAGACAATCTATTCATTGACTTTATTTCTTTTGATGATTCACTGGAAAAGTTGAGCTGTCTTGAGTGGGCCATTGACAGAAAATGAAATATATTTTGGAATGACAGTCATAGAGTTGTAAAAATGGAAGGGACCTCATTGACCATTGAGTCCAGAGGTGTTGTTGAGGGCCATGTTAGGGTGGTGTTTGACCTTGGGGGGGGCTGGGGGAGTGTGGCCAGGACATGGCCAGCTCAACATCACTCGTGTCGGGGGTGGGGCTGTGATGGCCCGAGCACTCTGCCAATGAAAAAGGAGCTAGGGAGGGATGGACCCTCCCCTCTCGAGCTTCGTTTTCACTGGCACTGCAGGCCAGTCTTCACTGTTTCCCAGGCAGAACAGCAGGCCAGATCTAAGCACCCCGCGAGCTTGAGTTTGATAAGCCGGATTTATTCCAATTCTCTGCAATTGGGAAACCAATGAAACCTTCCTTGAGAGGTTCTTCAAAACCTCCTAAAATAGAGAAGCCATAAACTCCAAAGTTAGACCCAGATATGTCAATCCCTACCTCAATTTCTACCTCTGTCTCTCTATCTGTATCTCACTCTATATCTCTACATCTAATCTACACCAGTGGTGGGTTTCAAAAATTGTTGGAACCTACTCTGTGGGCGTGGCCTCCTTTGTGGGAGTGGCTTGCCGCCCATGTGACCGGATATGAAGATGCCGACGACACTTGTCAGAACCACCTTAAACTACCTCACACACAGCACTGGCATGCATAAGAATATGATGTCAACTTGTTTTTTAAAAGGCATCTTTGGGTTGCGTTAAAACAACTTCAACACACGCAATGTTCTGATTGCACCACAAACGCAGTAGTCATCCTTACCTTTCACAGAGGCACTGAGTTTTATAAGTATGAGCATGATAGTGTAGAATAATCATATCCAAGGACCAGTGGTGGGTTTCAAAAAATTTCGGAACCTCTTCTGTAGGTATGGCCTGCTTTCCGGGTCCACTGGTGGAACCTCTTCTAACCGGTTCGGTAGATTTGACGAATCGGTTCTACCGAATAGGTGTGAACTGGTAGGAACCCACCTCTGATCTACACCTATCTCCATCTCTGTCCTGGTCTCTATCTCTATTTCTTTATCTGTATCTCCACATCTAATCTACACCCATGTGTACCTCTATCTATTTCTACCTCTGTCTCCATCTCTATCTCTGTCTGTGTATCTTTATGTCTATGTACCTTAATCTACCCTTGTCTTTGTTTCTGACTCTAATCCCCAGTTCTGTGTAGAGGTGCAATGCATAAGTGGCCATCCTTAAGCACAAAGGTGTTGACTTTTGATCTAGACACATCCATGATGAGTGAATTATATGAAATTGTTTCGGCGAACCAGCAGACCTGGCAGCAGAATCAGACAGTTAGGAGGTTGGGGAGCAACATGGACCAATCCTGGAGGCTGGGGAAGGCTCTGATGAGGGCTCTGTGTCGGAGGCAGAGATAGGGCGAAGGCCATCTGGCAGTTCTCAGCAGACAGCAGTGAGGCAGAGGAACAGCTGGAGCCTGTTCCCAGTGTGCACTTGCACAGAGCTGCCAGAAGAAAAGAACAGCTCAGAAATCAGGGTCAACTTGAGAGTAAAGCTGCAGGTAGACAATGAACGGCCCCTCCCATAGGAAATAAAAGAGGGGCCAAAGGGGAGTGGGCTTTTGCAGGAAACCATTCATTCATTCATTCATTTCAGGGGTGTGAAGATCTGTCCATGAATCTCAGGGACTCTGTGCCAAGTCTTTCCTTACACAGCACCTCATTTGGAAAATATTTACATGGCAGCTTTCCAAGATCGATAAGGTCTGCGGTCATAAATTCACCTTTGAAAGACTGTTTACCAGGCCTTTGCTAATTGTGAATCACATTTGTTTAATAAAAGGCGTTTTGTCGGGACCAGGACTCTGTCTCGTGCTTTTTGGGGAAGCCTAGGTCAGAACAGAAACTGTGGTCCTCTTAAAGTAGATGTAAAGTGAGATTTGGATATTGTGTGAAACCTACTGGGTCAGGCTGGACAGCCTTTTAGAGCCCCTTTACTTCTATATTAAAAGCCACATAGACAGAGTTGGAGCTTGCAAAAGAAACAGGAAGCCAGTGCCTAACCACAAGATGTCCCTATGTCAAAAGCCTATATCAAAAGCCTATGTCAAAAGCCTATGTCAAAAGCCTATGTCAAAAGTCCAAGGTTCAATTAAAGTTCGTTAATGACATGTACTCCATAAACAAAAGGAGAAGTAAGACCCCATCTCCTTATAAGGCTTTCTCCTCAAGGTAACCACTAAGAAATGTGTTAAGTATTTCCATGTTGCAATGCTTTTGAGAATGTATAAGAATGCGTGCTTCGATAATGAAGGTTGTTCAGAACTTGCAATGCTAAGCCATGGGCTCGCTTTCTGAACCTGGCTGCCAAATAAACTTTTCCTGTATCCTGAGAAGTCTAAAGGCTGTCATTTTCTGCAACACTCTCACATTGCAAAAAATAAATCTATGAAATGTCTGCTTCACATGATCTACAAAAACACGTGCTGAGGCAGTTATTATCCTTCCCAAAACATAACAGCCCACGTGTCAAAAGTCACCAAAACGTTACCACCCATTTTGCATCTTAAATGTATCTTTCATTCTGTCCAAATGCCTATTTTCAAAAGCTCTCATAGCCCCAGTTTGCATCTTCTTTTGAGTTCCTGCTATCCTGCGATTAAAAAATAAAGTGAAAGCTTTGAATAAGGTTATCAAGACCGCTTCCTGGCATGAATTTTAATATTGCACAATCCTCTTGAAAAAAACCGTCTCCTACGAAGATGGAATTTGGAATAATGCACTCAGTGCCAACGAACGGCAAGTCGAAAGAGAATTTACCTCTGTTTGAACCAAAGCCTGCCAAGCTCCGAGTGATTTCTAATCAATTATTTAATTACAGGAACATCGGAGGCCTGAGTCTTACCTGTAGGATCCTGGCTGCAGGCTCAGTAATATCCTTTTATCATTTGAAGACAAGACTTAAAAAGCAGAGAGAGAGAGAGGAAAAACCCACCTACCTGTTTGCAGTCAGAAAGGGTCTTCTCATTAGCCAAAGAGCTGAAATGGGACGTCTGAAAGAAAGAAAGAAAGAAAAAAGGTATTTTCCCACCTTTTATTTTTCGTAGGTTTTGTTTCCCCACCCCCACCCCAAATATTGCAATATTATTTCAAGGAGCAACCAGAGAGATCAAATATAGGAGGGCAGAAGATTGAAGAGGTGATCCAAAAGGATAACCTTCCAAGAAGAGCAAAATACAGCCCAGCGGTTTCATTTTTCCTGGAAGTTCACTGACCAGCTTATTGTTTGGTCAATTGGTCAATTGGGTATTTGGTATTTGGAACTGGACATGACCCCCGCTTAATCTTATTTTGAAGTTCTTAGCAATCCATTCCATGACACTGAAAAATAATGAAAGATGGTGAAAATCTATCTTTGAATTTCACTCAGGTTGAATGAATAAAAGGATGGATGGATGGATGGATGGATGGATGGATGGATGGATGGATGGATGGATGGATGGATGGATAATGGAAGGATGGATGTTAGGTGCTAGATGATGGATGCATGGATGCATGGATGCATGTTAACCTAATTTGGATTTTGAAATGTCTGCAAAAAAACAGCTAATGTGGTCTGAGGCAGGAGTGAAATGCTCTGAAATCTGCTACCGGTTCGCTTTGAACCGGTAGTAAAAAAAAATGATTAAAAAAGTTGTGCGATCGTCGGAACTTTTTTTAAAACGTTTTTTAAGCATTTATTAACTACCGGTTCTCCTGAATATAAATATTGGAATTTAAATACCGTTTCTCCTGAATTATATTCTAGCAAATATACACCGGGCGGCACAGATACCGTATTTTTTGGAGTATAAGACGCACTGGAGTATAAAATGCACAAGGTTTTGAAGAGGAAATTTTTTTTAAGGTTTTGCACTCTGCAAACCTCCCAAAAATGGGCCGTTTTTCACCCAAACTGGCCCATTTTTGTCCAAAAAAGGGCATGGATAGCCTTTAGGAAGCTTATAGAGTGCTGCTGGGGGGAAATGGGCAGTTTGTCACTCATTTCTGCCCTCCTTAGCCCCCAGGGACTCTCTGAAAGCCTTCTAAAAGCTATGCACGGCCATTTTGGTGATGGGAGCGGAGTTTCAGGAGGCCAAAAATGCTGTATTCAGCGTATAAGATCCACCCAGATTTTCAGCCTCTTTTTTGAAGGAAAAAGGTGCGTCTTATACTCCAAAAATATGGTAATTGTCACACAGCTGGATACCGGTTCGTGTAAACCGGTAGCATTTTTTACTGCCAGTTTGGGTGAAGCAGCCCAAAACCGGTAGCTTATCACCCCTGACCCAAGGTGACATAAACTTGACCTGTGCTATTTCATCCGTTATGCAGTGATGCTAGCCATGGCCCTGTCCATTTTCTGGTGGTAGATAATAACGGAAGATACTAATTACGTAAAGATTGAAGAAAACACACCGGCAGGATTTATACCACTAGCTAATGAGCCTCATCTGTTTTCCATTTAATTAATGAACATTTGGAGAACGTTTTGAATAGAAAGATTGCGTGCACTTACTTCTTTACTTACTACTAAATGCAGCTAATGGCTCTCACTTTATTTGCAGGCCAATGTTTATTCAACGAGGGGAGCTCAGGAGTTCAAGAGGCAATTTAGTTCTTACAAAGGGGAGTGGGATTTGAAATCCCCAACTGACTAAACCTCATTGCTGTGCAGGTAGTTCCCAACTAGGAGCACAGTGGCTCACTTCAGCCTGCAGAGCCTTAACCCAGTGGCTGGGTTGAGGCTCAGCAGGCTCACGTTTGAAACCTGGTTGCTGCAGCATGGCGGGGTGAGCTCTCATCACATGTCTTAAAGTGGTGAAGTTTGAGAAACACCAAAGTACTGTATTTTTCGGTGTATAAGATGCATAGAGCCAAGGTGGCGCGTTGGTTAGAGTGCAGTACTGCAGGCCACTTCAGTTGACTGCTATCTGCAGTTCGGCGGTTCAAATCTCACCGGCTCAAGGTTGACTCAGCCTTCCATCCTTCCAAGGTGGGTAAAATGAGGACCCAGACTGTGGGGGCGACATGCTGACTCTGTAAACCACTTAGAGAGGGCTGAAAGCCCTATGAAGCGGTATATAAGTCTAACTGCTATTGTTAACTGCTATGCACCGGAGTATAAGACGCACCAAGATGTGAAAAACAGGGCATGCAAAGAGTTTGAGAGGTCTGCAAAGTGGTTTTGCTAGGGGGGGCAAAAAAGAACAAAAAGCCAGTTTTTCATGAAAACGGGCCCATTTTTGCCCCCCAAAAGGGCATGCATAGCCTTTAGGAGGCTTGTAGAGTGCCCTTGGGGGCTGGGGGAGGCAAAAACGAGTGAAAAACGCGCCATTTTTTGCTCATTTTTGCCCTCCCCAGCCTTCAGGAGCACTTTGCAGACCTCCCAAACCCTCTGCACATCCATTTTTGTGAAGGGGGTGGGGTTTCGGGAGGTCAAAAATGCTATATTCAGTATATAAGACACATGCAGTTTTTCACCCTCTTTTTTGGGGGGGGGGGGGAAAGGTGCATCTTATACTCCAAAAAATACATATTCCCTCCCCTGTCATCAACTTTGGCTTGGATTTACTCGTGTGTACATTTCTCCTACCCGTTTACACATTCCCTTGGTTCCTGGACTCTCCCTGTTTAAACCTTGACACAGAATCAGAATCATCTTTTAAAGACCTCAATCCCTTGCGGGGTGGAGTCTTAGGCAACTGAATGGAGCTGAGTGTTTACTGGCCAGATGCCCTTACTGTTGCCAATACGGAGTTTTGTTCAGTAGATACATTCTCAGTGTACAGAGAGGGAAATATCCGCCTCTACCTAGGATCGAACTTACAGCCTCTTGATTGTAAGGTGGGAGCTCCACCTCTAGGCCACCACACCACTCAAAACCTTGATGTTGAACTGGGGTGGTATACACTTACCTACCGGTTCACAAATGTGAGCTCCCTGCATGTGCGCATGCGCTTTTGACAGAAAAATGTCCTAAATGCGATGCCGTAGAGCCGGGCGTGGGTGGGTGGAGCCACCTGTGATTTCCGCTACCAGTTCGGGCGATCCGGTCTGAACCGGTAGAATACCACGACTGACGCAGAATATTCCTTTCAAATCAGTTCCGTCAAGCGAATGGCTTTTTTCTGAGAGGCTCAATCAACTTGCGCCGTACATAGGCACAATACATTTCCCAGCCTGTGAAGTTTAGAGCCAAAGGCCATTATAAAATTAGGAAGCTTTTGCCTTCAGAAATGCCGATGTGGATTTTGGGGTGATGTTAAGGGGAGAGACATCATCGCTTTGCATTAAATGGACGTGTTAAAGCTGACCTGAAAAGCGTTGTTTTTAAAAAAAACCCACTGTCTCTCTGCCATGGCTATCGTCATTATTATGGAGATAATTATGCCCTCTGGCAGGACTGCCAGCCTTCGTCGATGTCCTTGGTTGAAGACTGAAACTTTGGATTCACATATGAGTTTGCTCTTCGGGTGTGTTTTTAGCAACTAAACCTGTTTCTTAGCATGCTGCATGTACAAACTCAGAAGTGTCCCAGGGAGGAGGGGATTATCTCAAAAGCCAATCATGGCTGACATGATTATGCAAATAAGCACCATTCTATTTAACAAAGGGGGGGGGCAGAGTTTCAATCAATGAAATGCAGCCACTAACTTGACTTTTTGACCCCAGGCGATATATCACCATCTCCTTTAAATGACCCCATAATCCCTTGCGGGGTAGAGTCTGGCCCAGATGCCCTTCCTGTCACCAATACCGAGTTATATTCGGCAGATATATTCTCATTGTTCCCAGAGAGAGAAATACCTGCCTCTACCTAGTATCAAACTCACAGCCTCCTGATTTTGAGGGGAGAGCTGCCCCACTAGGCCACCACACCACTCACCCCAGCCAATATATAAATATAATTAATTAAATAGGACGCAGGCTCTGCTGTATCAAATGCTCATAATATGTTCACTCCCAAAATTGCAGGTAGCCTCCGTCATTCCAGGTTGCTTCACCCCAGTGGTGGGTTTCAAAATTTTTTGGAACCTACACTGTGGGTGTGGCCTCCTTTGTGGGAGTGGCTTGCCGGCCACGTGACCTGGTGGGAGTGGCTTGCCAGCCATTCTCTCTCTCTCTCTCTCTCTCTCTCTCTCTCTCTCTCTCTCTCTCTCTTTCCTTCCTTTTGCCTCTGTCCCTTTTTTCTTTTTTTCTTTCATCTCTCTCTCACTCTTTTTCTTCCTTTTTTATTTATTTATTTATTTATTCCTTTCTTTCTTTCTCTCTCTCTCTCGCTCTGTGTCTGTCTGTCTGTCTGTCTGTCTGTCTCTGTGTGTGTGTGGCAGTGGTGAGTTTCAAAACATTTTGGGACCTCTTCTGTCGGTGTGGCCTGCTTTCCGGGTCCACTGGTGGAACCTCTTCTAACCGGTTCGGTAGATTTGACGAACCGGTTCTACCGAATAGGTGCGAAGTGGTAGGAACCCACCTCTGATCTACACCTATCTCCATCTCTGTCCTGGTCTCTATCTCTATTTCTTTATCTGTTTCTCCACATCTAATCTACACCCATGAGTACCTGTATCTATTTCTACCTCTGTCTCCATCTCTATCTCTGTCTGTGTATCTTTATGTCTATGTACCTTAATCTACCCTTGTCTTTGTTTCTGTTGAACCCACCTCTGCTTCTCTCCTTGATTAGTTTCCAACCATTGTTTCTTGTCCTGCCCTCAGATGCTTTGGAGAATAGCTTGACTCCCTCTTCTTTGTGGCAGCCCCTCAAATACTGGAACACTGCTATCATGTAGCCACCACCACCCCCGCCAGTCCTTCTTTTCCCTAGACTAGCCAGACCCAAATCCTGCAGCCGTTCTTCATATGTTTTAGTCTCCAGGCCTTTGATCCTCTTAGTTCCTCTTCTCCGAACTTTTTCCAAAGTCTCAAATAAACGGTTGTATGTTAAGGACTTCCTTGCTTGTTATTGATTAGCTGTACGGGTCTTTTTCTCAATGTCATCCTGCTTCCTCAAGGTAAGTAACATTCCTTTTGTTTTTGTCAGAAAGGATTAAGAGGGATTTTCTGAACCACCGTTCTGGTGGATCAGACAGGATTAAGTCAAGTGCGAATTAGGACAGGGAACCTGGTCTCTGTCATGGTTACTAGATCAGGAGGGAAGTGTGCTAGAAGGAATCCTTCACCTCTGTTTGCCCTAACAGAGTACTGGAGCTGTCAAGGCTGTTTCACTTAATAACCAAGAAAGAAACCACTCAATTCCATTTTGCAGAATTAAGAGTACTTTTACTGGTTATAAGTAAATAGAAGCTAAGCAAAGCTGGATCTGAGCAAAAGCGCGCGCAAAGCAGTAGATATCAATACATGACCCCTTCCCCTCCCCTTGGTAACCCCAGCCCATAGTCCAATCCAATATCCCCACGGCTGTCAGGTGGGAGACATCTTCAAAAATCATCATCAGGTTGGTATGCCGGACAGTTGGCCTTGGCGGGAAGCTCCCCTCCTTGCCACATGTGCAGTAGATGGTGAGCACAACTCCCAATTAACAGTCCTCCTGTACAGATTAATTCCCACACCCAAATACCATGCCCTCTCTCCCCGTTTCAATGGCAGCCGAAAAGCAAGCAGCAAAACAGAGGCTGACAGGCGCCATTGCAATTATTCACTATTTACCGTACGCATTTGGTATCCGTGTGAAAAGGGTGTTGGAACAAGCATTTGTGCTTAGACTTATATACCACTTCACAGTCCTTTACAGCCCTCTCTAAGCGGTTTTACAGCGTCAGCATATTGCCTCCAACAATCTGGGTCCTCATTTTACCGACCTCGGAAGGCTGGAAGACTAAATCAACCGGTGAGAATCGAACTGCCGAACTGCAGTCAATCAGCAATCAGCAGACGTAGCTTGCAGTACTGCCTTCTAACCACTGCGCCACCATGGCAGTGTTCTTCCATGCATTAAAAGGTAAAGATAAAAGTTTCCCCTGTTGAGTCCTAGCCTACTCTAGGGGGCAGTGTTCCTCTCCGTTTCCTAGCTGAGGGAGCCAGTCTTCTCCAAAGACACTTCTGTGGTTGTGTGTATGTGCCAAGGTACACAGAACACCATGACCTTCCCACTGACGTGATACCTATATATCTACTCGCATTTGCATCAGAGGTGGTATTCAGCCAGTTCTGACCGGTTCTGGAGAACCGGTAGTGGAAATTTTGAGTAGTTCCGAGAACCGGCAAATACCATCTCTGGCTGGCTCCGCCCCCATCTATTCGCTGTTTCCCGTGTCCCAGCTGATCGGAGTCCCAGCTGATTGGCTGGGCCTTTTTCTGTTGCCCTGCACAGGAGAATGGAGCTGGAAAGCAGGTTAGTGGGGTGGGGAGGGAATGGAGATTTTACAGTATCCTTCCCCTGCCATGCCCACCAAGCCATGCCCACCAAGCCACGCCCACCGAGCCACGCCCACCAAGCCACGCCATGTCCACAGAAATGGTAGTAAAAAATTTGGAATTCCACCACTGTTTTGCATGCTTTCAGATTGCTAGGTGGGCAGGAGCTGAGGCAAGTAACGGGAGCTCACCCCATCGCACGGCGCTCAAGCCTTGAAGCTGAGCTGCCACCTGACTAGCTCAGCATCTTTAACTGCTGAGCCATCGCGCTCCCAACAAGCATTCTTGTTGTCAGTTCAAATCTGTAACTAGATTTCTAATAAAGGGAATGAGTCTTAAACAGGAATAGGTTTCCTTTGACACTGATGCCGATTCATAGCTATGCAGAGTACAGCTAATTCTCATTGAGAATTAGTAGTTGAGACCAGCATCTTGGTCATTAAGGGAAGCAGTCGCTAAGTGAAACCACAACTGTGTTTATGATCTTCCTTCAGGAAAAAGTTAAAGGCAGGAGAAAAAAGGTGCAGAAAGAAATTTAAAAAAGGAATTTTAAAAAAGTAGTGCCGTCCCATTTTTTTTGCAGTGCAGCAGAATATAGTTTCAAAAGTTACAACCTCAGCATATTCCTTTGCATTTCTAAATATTTCAAGCCAACTTCTATAACCACAAAATCGTTCTAATTGTCAAAACATAAAATTAGAGTTCCGTTTTTAAATTTTAAATTTCAAGTGATAAAATCTAGAAGTGTTTCCCAAAAGGAAACAAAGCTAGATAAATTTATCTAGCAGGGGGCTGGACTAGAAGACCTCCAAGGTCCCTTCCAACTCTTATTATAGGTAGCCCTCGACTTGCGACCACAATTGAGCCCAACATTTCTGTTGTTAAGTGAGACATTCGTTAAGTATGTTTTGCCCCATTCTATGACTTTCTGGCCACACATATTAAAGGAATAACTGCAGTTGATAAGTTAGTTATTCCGTTGTTAAGTGAATCCTAGTTCCCCATTGACTTTGCTTGTCGGAAGGTTGCAAAAGGGGGATCACATGATCTTGGGATGCAGCAACGGTCATAAATATGAACCAAATCTTTGATAAATCATGGGGATGCTGGAAAGGCCGTAACCATGAAAAATGGTCATAAGTCACATTTTTCAGTGCCGTTGGTAACTTTGAAAGTCACTAAACAAGCTGCTATAAGTCAAGAACTGTGTTCTAACCGAGGCTTCCCAAGAGCATGAAGCAAACTCCTGGTCCCGACAAAAAAAACCTTTATTCATTTACTGTGAATACTGCTCATCCAGCAAAGTCTTTCAAGGGAGGATTTACAGTCACAGACCTTATCTGGCTTGGAGAGCTGCCAGGCCGATCTCTGCAAAACTTGGCAAGGAGCCTCGGAGAGTCACAAACCAATTAAGCGAACTAATTGTCTCCTGCAAACTCCACTCCCCTTTTGCTCCTCTTTTATTTCCTCTGGGAGGGGCCATTCATCGTCCACCTGTGGCTTTACTCCCAAGTCCACCCCTGTTCTTTAGCTGTTCCCTTCATCTGGCAACTCTGTGCATGCACACACTGGGAACAGGCTCCAGCTGTTCTTCTGCCTCACTGATGTCTGACTCTGAAGGCAGCTGATAACTGGCATACGACTCTGGCCCCCTCTCTGCCTCCAACACAGAGCCTTCATCAGAGCCTTCCCCAGACTCCAGGACTGGCCCATGTTCCTCCCCAACCTCCTCACTGTCCGAATCTATTGCCAGTTCCGATGGCAACAGACTGCCTGTATTCTGTTAAGCTCATTAATTAAAAACAAGTTGATTTTGCCACATCTGCCAATTTTATTCCTTTTATCATCCATCCATCCTTCCATTATGGAAATTAGCGTGCCTTTCTCCATCGTCTGTGCATCTAAGATTCTCGGCGATCTGGGAAGATTTTCAAAGCAATTCTACCAAGCCTTCCAGGGAAGCATCTGCCTCGCTGCTTTCAGTGGAAAAGGCCGGCCAGATGTTGCCTCCTCCTCAGTCAAAGCTTCTCTGCCCCGTCATGCCGCATCAAACATCCCTTTGAAGCTTAGCGCAGCCCTGGAACCGATGCGCAAGGAAGTTAATTTGTGATACCTCCTGCTTCAAAGGTAGCTTTATCCCAGAAGGAGACTTCTACTCGGACACGTTCGGCATAAAGATGAGAATGCTGGGATAAACAAACACTGTGGGGTGGGTTTCAAAAATTTCAGCAACCTCCTTCAGGCAGAGCCATAATAGGAATCCCAAAGCCCTTTCATTACATCATCACCCAGCAAGAGTCAACCAAGCCTGGTAATCAAGACAGACTACAGATTTGCCCCTGCATGGCCCCATGGGAGTCTGACAACCAATCAGAATACAAGCTTAGATTCAAAAGCCCAGAGAGGGCATAAAACCCAGGGACCCTCAGCATCTCTTCCCTTTTGTTCCTTCACCCAAGATCTTCAAGGCATGGGATCCTGTCCACCATTAAAACCATCTTTCCAAGCAGCCTCCATGTTTCCAGTGTCTTTCTCCCCTCTTGGAACTGAACCAGGGGTGAGTTCCTGCCAGTTCTAACCTCTTCTATAGAAGAGGTTCCACAAAGCTACAGTGCCGTTTAGAACCGGTTCCAACTCCCACCCCCCGCCCGTCCACACATCATCAAGATGAAGAGCAGGAGGAGGAATTCTGGGAGTTGAAGTCCACAAGTCTTAAAGCTGTCAAGTTTGAACACCCCTGGGGGGTTTTTTTCTAAAGGGTTAGGGGTGCAAGGTTCTTGTAACTTGACAGCTTTAAGACTTGCATGCTTCAATGCCAGAGTTCCTGAGTCAACATGACTGGAGGAGGAACTCTGGGAGTTGAAGTCCACAAATCTTAAAGCTGTCAAGTTTGAACACCCCTGGGGTTTTTTTCTAAAGGGTTAGGGGTGCAAGGGTCTTGTAATTTGACAGCTATAAGACTTGGGTGCTTCAAATGCCAGAGTTTCTGAGCCAACATTTTGGTTGCTAAGCAAGAGGGTTGTTAAGTGAGTTTCACCACATTTTACAAGTTGGCCATGCCCACCCAGTCACATGACTGCCAAGCCATTCCCACCCGGTCCCATTGCCGGCAAGCCACTCCCACCCGGTCACATGGCCAGCAAGCCACTCCCACAAAGCAGGCCACACCTACAGAAGAGGTTCTAAAAAATTTTGAAACCCACCACTGAATTGAACCCATATGGGCATTTCTTCCAACAATACAAACCGTACTCCATAAATCTCACCCATCTCCATTCTTGCCCGCAGTCTATTCCCAACCTCAACTTCATGTGCAGAAAACATCTGGCAGAGCTAAGCAGACAAGCTTCAGCAAATACTAATGAATTGCCTTGGTTTGTCTGAGGGAAGACGGGGGATGAATTAATGAGTTGTCTTTTAATTATTTAAAATACATTAAATTTTAAAAGAAAGTTAACAAAGAGAGAGAGAGAGAGGACAGCAGTTTGAAGGTGCATTAAGGTAAAGGTAAAGGTTCCCCTCGCATGTATGTGCTAGTTGTTCCCGACTCTAGGGGGCGGTGCTCATCCGTTTCAAAATCGAAGAGCCAGCACTGTCCAAAGACGTCTCCGTGGTCATGTGGCTGGCATGACTAAATGCCAAAGGCGCACGGAACACTGTTGTGTAATTCAGCATCTCTTCCCTTTTTTGCCCAGGATCTCAAGCCACGTGATCCTGTCCACCATTAAACCATCTCTCCAAACAGCCTCCATGTTTCCAGTGTATTTTCCCCCACTTGGAACTGAACCCAGATGGGCATTTCTTCCAACAATTCCAAGTGTGGCCTTAACAAACCGTTATAAAGTGATACTAACATTTCCCGTGATCTTGATTCTATCTCTCTGTTAATGCAGCCTATGATCGTGTTGGGTTTTTTTTTTTTTTTTTTTTTTTTGTCATTACAATATCAAAAATTGTGTTTTTGGTTTCTCTGCATGGATGCCTCCCAAAATTTAGAATTAGAGCTTTCTAAGCAGCAGTTCCGATTGAGTTGAGTCATCCTTGCTCCAATCTCTCACTCAGAAAATTTATCTCTTCAGGAAACCCTGCAGGATCCTCAGAATTAACATCCCCTAGTACAGGAGTGTAATGGGTGTTGATGGTCTTTTAATTAGTTGCTCAATAAAGTCCATATGTTCCTGTCACCTCAAGGTCACTACGAAAATAGCAAGAGCGAGGAAGTCCCTGGGAGATGGGAATTTGAGTCCTCTTCTTGAATCAGAAGTTCAAAGCCTAACAAAATGAGTAAGTATCTCGCGGTCAGCTTCACTGTTTTTTGTTCTGAAATTCCGCATAGAAGATTTATGGGCTGCCACGAAGAAGAGGGAGTCAAGCTATTCTCCAAAGCACCTGAGGGCAGGACAAGAAGCAATGGGTGGAAACTAATCAAGGAGAGAAGCAGCCAGAGGTGGGTTCTGGCTGGCGTTACTGCTGGTTCACTCGGGGGTGCACTCATGGATGCGTGCACATACGCAATTCAATGGAAATTGTTCTGCACATGTGCAGAACTCCAAATAAAGATGGTGGCGGCAACAGCAGTGACTGGGAAATCGGTTCAGGGGCATGGCCAGCCAGTTTGCAAGCCAGGCTGGCATAATACTACCAGTTCGGCTGAACCGGACCAAATCAGTAGGAACCCACTTCTGGAAGCAACCTAGAACTAAGGAGAAATTTCCTGACAAGGTCCCTTCCAACTCTGTTATCCTATTCCTATTCCTATTCCTATTCCTATTCCTATTCCTATTCCTATTCCTATTCCTATAATTCCAATTCCAATTCCAATCTATTCTATTCTATTCCTCAAACTACCGGTAATAGCAATAGCATAGACTTATATACACCCCAGAGTTTTCACCAGGACTCTCTGGATGGTTTGCAATGTTAGCATATTGACCCCCCAATAATCGGGAGCCTCATTTTACCGACGTCCGAAGGATGGGAAGGCTGAGTCAACCTTGAGCCGTGCCAGGATCAAACTCCAGGTTGTGGGCAGAGTTTTGCCAAACCAAACCAAGCCTCTGCCAAACACCCCTCCTGACGAATACGTCCCCCCCACACACACACACCAAGAGCTTATTGAGGTAAAAAAAATAAATCAGGATAACAAAAACGCAACACCTATTTGTTAACTTGCTTGTTTTGCCCTTTCTACGCTTGCTCTCAGTGTTAATTTCAGGCGATGTTTCTAGCCGTTTAGAATAACGAGAGGCAAGAGGCCAACTTGCTGAAACGAAGGGGAAAAAATGTTCGAGGATTAAAAGGACGGTCACTCTGGAGAGCTTTAAAACTTGTACAAGTCGCGTCTAAGGAAAGGAGGAAGAAAAGGAAACTGACACAGATTGCACATCAGCAAAATGTGAAGAGTCAGAACAGTGGTGGATTGCAGGCGGTACGCCCCGGTACAGGCGTACCAAAGCCTGCCCGGAGCACCAGGTCCCGTCCCAGTACGGTGTTCCGGAGGACTCACCCACACTCCTTACCTGTCCTTTAAAGCCTTCGGCGCTTCCGCACACGTGCAGGGCGCATACAGCGCCTGAGTGATGCTCCGCCGAGCAGCTGGAGTGTCACGGAGGCATCGCCGGAAGGTAAAATGCATGGGCGCACTGCACTCATTCATGTGGAAGATGCCAGGCCCTGTTGCAACCGTACCAGTACCGGTTGCAACAGGATCAGGAACCCACCACTGAGTCAGAAGCAAGACTGGGACAATGGTATGGAAGGGAGACTTATAATTTCCAAAATTCTGTATTGACTCCAGACTAACATTCAAGAAATCGTAAAAGGGAATCAACCAAGATTTGTTCTTCGGAAGGACAAATCCTGAAGCTGAAACTCAAATTCTTTGGCCACCAAATGAGAAGAGAGGACCCTGATTTTGGGAAAGACGGTAGGCAAAAGGAGAAGAAGAGGGTGAAGACAATGGTTAGATAGTGTCATTGACACAATGAACGTGAATTTGGGCAAACTTGAAGGCGGGGGGACAATAGCAATAGCAATAGCAGTTAGACTTATATACCGCTTCATAGGGCTTTCAGCCCTCTCTAAGCGGTTTACAGAGTCAGCATATCGCCCCCACAGTCTGGGTCCTCATTTCACCCACCTCGGAAGGATGGAAGGCTGAGTCAACCTTGAGCCGGTGAGATTAGAACCGCTGAACTGCAGATAACAGTCAGCTGAAGTGGCCTGTAGTACTGCACCCTAACCACTGCACCACCTCGACAGCAGAGGACAGGCCAGCCTGGTGTGCTGTGGTCCATGAGATCGGACACAAGAGATCAGACACAACTTAGCAACTGAACAACCCAACTTTAAAGAAACCTTCCAGGCATTTATGCTTGTTTCCTTGTCTTGTCAACTGTAGGAAGCTCGCACCCATCCCTTCCCAGAGGTGCTATTCTGCAGGTTTGCCTCAGTTTGGGTGAACCAGTAGTGGCGGCACTGGGAGGCTCTGCCTACCCGCCTAGACGTCATCGTGGATGCTCTGCACATATGCAGAAGGTTCTGTGCATGTGCAGAATCACCGTGCGCGAGCAAAGCGGGTATGGTGCTGAATCGGTAGTGAAGATTAAAGCATTTCATGCCTGCCCCTCTCCTAGAAAAATGAAATATTTTAGGAAATATGAAAAGGACAGAATATTCCCCCTAAACGGGAAGCAGAAACTCATCCTCCCCTCTCCACCTTTGTCAATGGTCCATTGAGGCCTGGGCCATTCTATTCTACATAACAAAGTTCTACCTCCTTTAGGCAGAGCCATAATAGGAATCCCAAAGCCCTTTCATTACAACATCACCCAGCAACAGCTCAACCAAGCTTGGTACTCAAAAGACAGAAAGCCTACAAAGCTGTCTAAGAACCCCGCCACCTGGGAATCTGACCACCAATCAGAATACATTTCTTACACAGGAACAGGAAGCTCCAAGGCGGGGCCCAAGAAATGGTATAAAACCCAGGCTCTCTCAGCATCTCTTCCCTTGTTTTCTTCAAGATCTTCACGGCATGTGATCCTCCTCTTCTCCCGCAGGACCTCAAACCATGTGGTCCTGTCCACCATCAATAAACCTTCTTCCCAAGCAACTTCCATGAATCCAGTGTCTTTTTCCCCACTTGGAACTGAACCTAGATTTATTTATTTATTTTTATTTATTAATTAGACATATACCACTTCATAGGGCTTTCAGCCCTCTCTAAACGGTTTACAGATTTTTAGCAAATTGAGTCAGCGAATTGCCCCCACAGTCTGGGTCCTCATTTCACCCACCTCGGAAGGATGGGAGGCTTAGTCAACCTTGAACCATTGAGATTTGAACCGCTGAACTGCAGATAACAGTCAGCTGAAGTGGCCTGCAGTACTGCACCCTAACCACTGCGCCACCTCGGCTCCTGAATGGATGTTTCTTCCAACAAAACAATATGGAGCTTGACAAATTGAGCAATCTCGGATTCTCGGAGCAATTCCTAGTCTGTTTGTCTCACATGGGCAACAAGCTCGTCTCATTTCCTCCCCCCCCCCCCTCCATCCCCCCCCCCCCACAACTCGTCCAGGATTGTGTGATGGGAAAATAGTCCCAACTGCACCTTTTAGTTCTGCTACAAAACTGGCATCTCTGTGCCAAAATCCTCAGAACTTACTGCTGAACAAACCACCTTGAGGGCATCAAGCTAATTGCGAATAAACTCTTCCCATCATTTGGCCATTAGGTTAATGTAATGATGGATTTTAAGCATAATCTAATCCAGTTAGCTGCACCTGATGATCCTATTTTCCGGTCTATCAGCTGGCAGAACCCACTGGAATTGCCTTCTCTTGAAACTGATGTCCCTCGCTGCATTCGGGGAGGCACACCTGGGAGTAATTATTCCAATCCAAAGGGATTTTCATGGCCGTTAAATAAATCTACAAATACAGATCAGATATGGAAATGTTGCCGTCGCGGTTACGGCAATCCATCACGGGGAGCTGAGGTGCCAGAATTTGATGGTTGTGTATTTATGACAAAGCCAATAATTGTTCATTACGGGAGTCCTTATTATCTTTAATAACTTTGCTATTGACATCTGTATGCCACCACATCTATCGTCAGCACTTTAGCAAACGTTTGTTGATTTCTCGAGGATAACTAAAAATAAATTTAGAGACTAGGGATATCTGGTGATGGCTAACTTTTTCCCCATTATATGCCAAAGGCGGGGGGAGCACAGGGGGGGGTCGTGCATGGGTGTGCCCACACCCATAATGCTATGTGCGCGACACACACACCCTGTGTGCTTGGTGCACGATGGACCCGTTTTTCACCCTCCCAAGGCCCCAAAAGCTTTCTAGGAGCCTGGGGAGGGCAGAAGGAGCCTCCCCCCACCCGGAGGCCCTCCGGAGGCTTTCCTGAAGGCCCTGAAGCTTCCCTGAAGCCTCTGGAGTGCGAAAAACGGCCCTATGGCCAAACTAGAAGTTCGTTACTTCCGGTTTGGCTGTAGGGCCATTTTTCATCCTCCAGAGGCTTCAGGAGGCTTCCCTGAAGTCTCCGGAGACCGAAAAACAACCCAACGGGCAAACTGGAAGTTTGGGAACAGACTTCTGGTTTGGCGTAGGGCCATTTTTCATCCTCCGGAGCCTTCAGGAGGCTTCCCTGAAGACTCCGGAGGGCGAAAAATGGCCCTATGAGCAAACCAGAAGTGACTTCCGGTTTGCTCGTATGGCCGTTGTTCCCCCCCCCCCCCGGAGCCTTCAGGAGGCTTCCATGAAGCCTCCGGAGTGTGAAAAACAGCCCAATGTACAAACCGGAAGTCCATTCCCGAACTTCCAGTTTCCGCGTTGGGTTATTATTCGCCCTCCAGAGGGAAGCCTCCGGAGGGCGAAAAATGGCCTTAAAAGAAGACCAGTCAGCTGGTCAGCGTGCGCATGTGCACTGGAGCTGACAGGGCAACGCCTTGCATGCCCTAACAAATGGCTCCGCTTGCCACCTGTGGCTCACGTGCCATAGGTTCGCCATCACGGTCCTAGACTTACAACAGTTTATATCGGGACCGTTCAAAGTTACAACAGAACTGAAAAGTGACTTATGATTGCTTGCCATCATTGCATCCTCCCCATGGTCACGTGATAAAATTTACATGTTTGGCAAATGGTATGTGTTCTGACCCCCTCCTCTGTCCAGTAACAAATGCCGAGACAAGCTTAACTGGAATGTACTTTAATAGCAAGACACCAAAACCTCGGTGGCTGAAAGCCAAGCAGAACAAACAGATAAGGACCTTGACAGCAACTCAGACAAACTCAGGCAGCAATAAACACAGATAATGCTTGGCAGCAATCCAGCCTGCCAAGTTCCCAGTACTGTCCTCCGACATTCAATCCTGCGTTGACTTCTGCAAAGAGGGCCGTGTGCACAAGTAGCTTTTTATAGTCTGGAGAGGAGCCTAATGACCACCAGCTGAGTACAATCACCTCCTGTAATGGTGTAATTGTTCCTAACACCTAGTAGCTCTTCAATGGCGTGCATCCAGGAACAACTCACTACTGGCCTCCGGCTCACTCTCCCTTGCCTCCTCCCCACTGGTCCAAGGCTCAGGCGCCTCCTGGTGGCCAACCAGCCTCTCTGTGCCCTGCTCGGAGTCGGAACCCTGTCCAGGGTCCTCCACATCCTCCAATGCCGACTCAGAGGGCCCCTCGCTGTCGGAGTCTGGTGGCAGCTCCAACGGCACCTGCTGGGCCACAACAGGTATGTATATATGACAGTTGCAATGTCCCAGGGTCATGTGATCACTTTTTGCGACCATCCGACAAGCAAAGTCAATCATCACCATCTCCTTTTAATGACCCCATAATCCCTTGCAGGATGGCCACTGAATGGAGCTGAGTGTTTACTGGCCGGATGCCCTTCCAGATGCCAATACAGGATTATATTCAGCAGATATAGTATCAACGTGGCCAGAAAGAGAAATATCTGCCTCTACCTAGGATCGAACTCACAGCCTCCTGATTGTGAGGCGAGAG
Organism: Thamnophis elegans; assembly: GCF_009769535.1. Lineage (NCBI taxonomy): Eukaryota > Metazoa > Chordata > Lepidosauria > Squamata > Natricidae > Thamnophis > Thamnophis elegans. Next base: position 10,602,198 of record NC_045549.1, read on the forward strand.
CGCCATCTCTAGGCCACTGCACCACTCTCTGAACAAGCAAACTCAATGGGAAAGCCAAATTCATTTAACAACCATATCACTAGCTTTAGAACCACGGTGATTCACTTAACAACTCTGGCCAGAAAAGTTGTAAAATGGGGCAAATCTCACTGAACAGATGTCTCATTTAGCAGCAGAAATGTTGGGCTCAATTGTGGTCGTAAGTTGAGAACTATATCTCCTTCAGAAACATAAGCAGCGTATAGAATTTTAGTTTTAGAAAGTAATGGGAAGTGGCTTGATGAATATAGAAGGAACCGTTTTTTATATACAATCAAAAACGGAACTTAAAAGAGCTGGATCGATTTTCTTAGATGTGGAAGAGGTCTTTGATGATTTGAACTGGTTTTCTGATTAAAGTTCTGGACGATAGCAGAACTTTGGAGAGAATTTTATTAAATGGGCAAGATTGATTAGTGGCTCACAGAAAGGATAAATAATCGTTAGAGGAAAATTAACAAAACCCTGTGCGATATATAAAAGACAAGTCAAAGATGCCAGTTTTACCCAAATTTCCCTGAAAATAAGACCTCCTCGGATAATAAGCCCAATTGGGCTTTTGAGTGCATGCGCTAAAATAAGCCCTCTCCTGAAAATAAGACCTCTCCGAAAATATTGCAACACAGCAGCAGCCACGAGGTGACCACGCTCGCCGCCTCCTACACCTCAAAAATAATAAGACCTCCCCGGAAATAAGGCCAAGTGCTTATTTTGGGGGTCAAAAGAAAAAAAAGACCCTGTCTTATTTTGGGGGAAAACACAGTAGTTCATTTTATTTCTTGAATGTTGAACAAACAGGATAAGAGAATTGCAAGATTAAAGATTACAAAGAGAAAATTATAATTTAAGAGCCTTTCCTGATGATTTGGTGCTGGTTTTGGAGGATCCATCAAAGGGACATGAGTGACATCGAGTTGGCCACGCCCCACCCAGTCACATGACCACCTAGCCTTCCCCGCCCAGCCAGTCATTAAGGGGATCATATTAGTGGTCCGCGGGATTTAAAATTATGAATTTAGTGATCCCTGAGGTCCGAAAGGTTGGTGACCCCTGCTCCGAAGCACCTGAAGACACGTCAAAGAGCAACGGATGGAAGCCTCTTAAGAAGAGAAGCAACCTTGAACTCAAGGGAAATTTCCTGACAGTTAGAAACTTAATCAGTGGAACAATTTGTCTCCAGAAATTTGGGTGCTCCAATATTGGAGGTTTTTAAGAAGATATTGGACAGCCATTTGTCTGAAATGGTATATGGTTTCCTGCTTGAGCAGGAGGCTTGACTAGAAGACCTCCAAGATCCCTTCCAACTGTATTGTTCTGTTGTTCCGTTCTAAGTTATAAATATCACAAAAATCAGAACATAATCGCACAATGCCAACGCCAGTTTACAAACATAGAGTTGACATGTCTTCGTGCGCGTTATGAAGCCCAAAGTTTGCTGTCATCCTAATTAAGTAGCTGTCAGAAATATCAAGGCTGAACGGTGCCTGAATCTGACAAGTTCATCTCCAAAGAGGCAGAACTCGTTCTCCTCTTTTAAATTAAATGTGTACCGCTAATTTAATGCATATGTCTTGGGATGATCGTAGGAAAGAAAAAAATAAGGTGTGGGTGGGTGTTTGTGCATCTTGAAGGCAGCCATTTGCTGACATTGACAGGGATGAAAAATAATACTAGCTCCGTTGAGAGTTCAGAATAAGCAGTTGGCTTTAATGAAAATTGGAAGATGGGAAATGGATAATGGAATTATTGAGGTTTTGTAACTCCCGTGGACCAAATTATCCCTCCTGGGTACCATGGCCCATTTCTATTTGAGACGACTGGCTTTTTTAAAAAGGACATTCCTTGGCCAGGAAGAATCTATGCCTCTCCAACAGTGATGGGATTCACTTACCGTATTTTTCAGACTATAAGACGCACCGGAGTATAACCCACAGTTTGCCACTACCAATTTGGACAAACCAATACGAACCAGCTAAATACCACCTCTGCTCTCAGCCAAGTATGTCCTCTGCTTTTAGAGTGGTATTGTCCAGGAAGTGATAGGATCCTCCCCCAAAAATTGAGGACCTGGTTTATTAACTGTTGTGGCCCAGCAGGTGCCATTGGAGCTGCAAACAGACTCCGACAGCGAGGGGCCCTATGAGTCGGCTCTGGAAGATGTAGAGGACCCTAGACAGGGTTCAGACTCCGAGCAGGGATAAGAGAGGCTGGTTGGCCACCAGGAGGTGCCTGAGGCATGGAGCAGTGGTGAAAGCCAAAGGGAGTTGGTCCCTGATGTCAGGCCCTGGAGCAGTGGGGAGGAGCTAAGGGAGTTGGTCCGGATGCCAGGCAAAGGAGGGCAGATAAGTGCCGACAGCAACTACGCAGATACAGAAGATAATTGGACCCAGGTGGTTGTAATTAGGCTCCTCCAAGAGAGTATATAAGAAGAGACTTTGGGAGGAGGCTGTTTGCAGGATTCAACTAATATACCAACGCTGGAGAAGCTCTTGTGTGTATTTCTTATCTTGAAAGTCTGGATTGCTGCTAAGTCTTGTCGGTGTGTTAATTTACTGTGAATAAATTGTCTAGCAGTAATCTTGTGTCGGAGTGCCTCGGTGTACGGAGGGGGGGTCAGAACAATTAACTATGGTTTAACAGTTGTTAGTTCCAGCTAGAACCTGGTTAATGGTCCCTGGATTTGGTAGAACTTTAATCCTTAATCTCTATGTTCTGGTGATCAATTGAGATTGGAAGCCATGGGAAGGCTATTCATAATGTCCTCCCTATCTCTGCTGGAGCCTGAAGTACCTAATACAGGGGTGGTTTCCAGCTGCTGCTACTGCCAGTTCACTTGGGGACATACTGCGCCATGGTGGGTTGCAGGCGGTATGCACCGGTACGGGCATACCCGAGCCTGTCCGGAGCACCGGGCACCATTCTGGTATGGTGCTCCGGAGGGCCCACCCATCCGCCCACGCTTCTTACCTGTCTTTAAAGTCTTCAGCGCTTCTGTGCACGGTGCATACAGCGCCTGTGCGATGCTCCGCTGAGCAGCTGGAGCATCGCGGAGGCGTTGCTAGACAGTACGACGCATGTGTGCGCTGCACGCATCCATGTGGACGACACCGGGCCAGTTCCAACCATACCGGTTGGAATGGGATACAGAACCCACCCACTGCACTGCGTGCACACACATGCTGCGCACACTTGGTGTGTACTGCGTGCGCATGCACACTACTAAAAAGTACCTCTGCCCTAGAGTCAGACACGACTGGACAGGGGAAACCTTTATCTTTCATCTTGTCTCATGCAAAGTCCAATATATTTTCCATCCTTCCATGACTCAGAGAACGTTTTCAAATCCTAAACGAATGAACTATGAAGCATTTCCCTAAGTCCGTCTCCATGTTTTAATACCGGCCATGCATGGACCATCCTGGCAGAGTTTGATCCAACAATCTGTGTGACTCCTTGCAGTTATTTCTGAGTAGTTCGGAGAACTGGTAAATACCACCTCTGGCTGGCCCCGCCCCTATCTATTCTCTGCCTCCCGAGTCCTAGCTGATCGGAGGGATGGGGATTTTGCAGTAACCTTCCTCTGCCTCACCCAGCAAGCCACACCCACAGAAACCGTAGTAAAAAAAAATTGAACCCCACCACTGACCCTGATCCTCCCTGCACAGGAGAACGGAGCTAGAAAGCAGGTTAGTGGGGTGTTCTGACCCCCCTCGTCCCACACCAACACCACTCCAAGCCAAAGATAAGTTACGGCATTTAATTAACAGACAGACAGGTCCTTGGCAGCAAACCGGCACAGGACAAGTTTGGGCAGCAATCCAGCACAGATAAGGCTTGGCAGCAATCCAGCCTGCCCAAGCTCATAACAAGGTTCTCCAACATTCGTTCCTGCGTTGACTTCTGCAAGAGGGGCGTGGGCACAAGCAGTCTTTTTATTAGTCTGGAGAGGAGCCTAATGACCACCAGCTGAGTGCCATTACCTCCGGTAACTGCGCAACTGTTTCCTGACGCCTAGTAGCTCTTTGGTGCGCTGCATCCAGGAACAACTCATACTGGAGTACGGCTCACTATCCCTTGTCTCCTCCCCACTGGTCCAAGGCTCAGGCGCCTCCTGGTGGCCAGCCAGGCCTCTCTGCGCCCTGCTCGGAGTTGGAACCCTGTCCAGAGTCCTCCACATCCTCCAGAGCCGACTCATCAGGCCCCTTGCTGTCGGAGTCTGGTGGCAGCTCCAATGGCTCCTGCTGGGCAACAACAGTGGGGTGCAGAGGGAATGGGGATTTTGCAGTATCCTTCCCCTGGAGTGGGATGGAAATGGGGAATTTTACAGTATCCTTGACCTGGAGTGGGGAGGGAATGGGGATTTTGCAGTATCCTTCCCCTTCCATGCCCACCAAGCCACACCCACAGAACAGTAGTAAAAAAAATTCGAATCCCACCACTGTTCAGACTGTAAGATTGGGTAGGAGCCCCCATCCCTTATTTTAGTGGGTATAAATTAGCATTTCATTACTTCACGCTCACACCGAGGATATTTTTACGCAATTGATCAAACATGTGGCTTCTCCCCGGAGGGCCAAGTTAGGGGTCTTTCCAGGGACAAAATCAGAAGGCTTCAGAAGCAGCCATCTGAGACCTCAGCTAGCTTTATGATGAGAAACCGATTCTTTTATCCCATGAGTTCAATATGGGAGGGAACCAGACGGCGAAGTATTTCCAAAATCACCACCACACACAACGTAGCTCACTCAGGAAAGGCTGCCGGAGACAAGACCCTCCAATGGCCAGTACGCCGCCTAGTTAATGCGCCAGAATGTCACGCTATTGTTCCCAATGGGGCCATGTTCATATATTTTAGAGACATTTAAAAAAAGAAAAAAAAACCTTCCACAAATGGAATAGAAGCAAAATGGCACAATCTGCCACAAAAGCACAGACAGTCCCACTACGGAGTGGGTCACATCGGTCACTCTCCCCCTTAAATATTTGCACAAGCTCCCCCCAAAAATGGAAAAGTTGCATTCAAAAGAAGGGCGTATTTTGAGGAAAATGGCTTATAAAGCTCACATTTTAGGACAATAGCAATAGCAATAGCAGTTAGACTTACATACCGCTTCATAGGGCTTTCAGCCCTCTCTAAGCATTTACAGAGTCAGCATATTGCCCCCAACAACAATCCGGGTCCTCATTTTACCCACCTCGGAAGGATAGAAGGCTGAGTCAACCCTGAGCCGGTGAGATTTGAACAGCCAAACTGCAGAACTGCAGTCAGCTGCAAGTAGCTTGCAGTGCTGCATTTAACCACTGCGCCACCTCGGCTCTGCAGAGGCCCTGGAACCAATGGTGGGATTTTTAAAAATTTACTACCGGTTCTAGTCCAACCCCCTGCTCAAGCAGGAGACCCTATACCATTTCTGACAAGTGGCCATCCAGCAGTGGTGGGTTTCAAAATTGTTCAAACCTACTCTGTGGGTGTGGCCTCCTTTGTGGGAGTGGCTTGCCGCCCATGTGACCAGATATGAAGATGCCGACGACACTTGTCAGAACCACCTTAAATTACCTCACACACAGCACTGGCATGCATAAGAATAGGATGTCAACTTCTTTTTTAAAAGGCATCTTTGGTTTGCGTTAAAACAACTTCAACACACGCAATGTTCTGATTGCACCACAAACGCAGGTAGTCATCCTTACCTTTCACAGAGGCACTGAGTTTTATAAATATGAGCATGATAGTGTAGAATAATCATATCCAAGGACCAGTGGTGGGTTTCAAAAATTTTTTGGAACCTCTTCTGTAGGTGTGGCCTGCTTTCTGGGTCCACTGGTGGAACCTCTTCTAACCGGTTTGGTAGATTTGACGAACCGGTTCTACCGAATAGGTGCGAACTGGTAGGAACCCACCTCTGCCGTCTTTTCTGAAAGCCTCCAGCAATGCAGCTCCCACCATTTCTGCAAACAAGCTTTTTAAAAAGCTTTTTAAAGCATTTTATCCCTACCAGTTGGGGGTGAACCAGCCGAACCAGAGGATCTCGGGGTGCTTTGGAAAATAGGTTGTCCCCCCCTCCTCTCCTCACCACTGATGAAGGAGCCGAGGTGGCGCAGCGTGGTTAAATGCAGCACTGCAGGCTACTTCAGCTGACTGCAGTTCTGCAGTTCGGCGGTTTCAAATCTCACCCGGCTCAAGGTGACTCAGCCTTCCATCCTTCCGAGGGGGTGAAATGAGGACCCAGACTGTGGGGGCGATATGCTGACTTTGTAAACCGCTTAGAGAGGGCTGAAAGCCCTATGAAGCGGTATATAAGTCTAACTGCTATTGCTATTGCTATGATGTCATCCTGCACATGTCATCAATTGCCCCTGTTTGTTTCTCCCCCCCCCCAATCTCTGGCCCCAAACGATTGTTTGCAAGGAGCCCCTTGTAATTGTCCTCCGATCTGTCAAAATGCCATCCACTTTCGGCCCCTTCAGCATTTCAGCCGCAAAAGCCTTTTATGAACATCTCACTCTTTCGAGCTGTAACGCTCTCAGCTATCAACTTCTCCAACTGAACAGGTTAGTCAGACTGAAAACAATTCAGGTTCAATCATTGCCTGGATTTCAAAGTAGGGATGCAGTTTATTTTCTGCATGGGTGCCAAGACCAATTTTCTCTGCCTTTTTTTCCCCCCCTTGACCTGTAAGGTGCTCCATCTACTCCCATCTCATTTATTCAAGGAGTGGCGGTATTTCATTTCTAACCAAGAGGGAAAAGCGAAGTTTCCTTCCTGATGCCACCCCAATTATATCTCTATCTTCTGACGGTGCTTTCAACATTGATCAAGAACAGATTTATAGATGGCGTTCCTGTCTTCTCTTGCTGTCGCTAAATCACGCTGACATTCAACCTTGTCTCCGGCAGGCTGTTAATGCAAAAATGAGGGGAGGACAGAATGTCGAAGGGTTCAAAACTCGCCTCGTGAAAGAAGAGCTTAGGCACAACAGTCTCATTCATCTATCGAGCAGGTCTGAATTTATTTTTTATTTGCCAGTTGTTGTCCTTTTGTAATCCCCCAAAATCTCATTCTTGGCAAAGTCAGAAGATTTTTTAAAAAATTACTTTCCCGTACATTGCGTGAGGAAACGTAGCCATCCCTTCACGGAAAGGCACTTAAAGAGATTCAACAAGGAACGCGATGAGTGGAGGAGCTGATAAAATGGTACAAGAGAAATGATGGGTTTGGATACTCAGGATGTAAATAGAGTAGAGTAGAGTAGAGTAGAGTAGAGTAGGGTAGGTGTTCTGTCCCCTCCTTCACGGCTCTTAACAAACGCAGGCAGACAAACTTAAAAGGAACTTTTCTTTATCAGTTCACAGTTCAAACTGGCTTTGAGCCCAAAAAAAACATAAATCCAAGTCTTTGACCAGATAACGTAATGAAAACAAATCTTCCTTACGGCAACTCAATTTGAAGAAAACGAAAGCCAAAACTTCTTCCAAAATCTCAATGAATCAGGGTTACAGACAGACAGAGCACCTATCCAAGTGAATCTTACATAAACCATGACTGATGATCAAAGAATGTGTACAAACCAAGGCACGCATGAAGGAATGTTGACTCCAGCGACTAGGGGTGTGCAGCATCCGTCCTTTTATCTCCAAACTTGCTTCTAACCAGCCCCAGCTGCATAATGAATCTTGTATCCCGAAAAGACTCACAGCAGACATCTGCTGAGTCACAACGGTAGGGTAGGGTAGGGTAGGGTAGAATAGAATAGAATAGAATAGAATAGTAGTAAAATTCTTGAAACCCACCCCTGCAGTACTGGTCCATTAACTGGTAGGAACTGGGCTATACAGCTGGAGATGAGCAGTGCACAAGTGAAACTGCACATGTGCTGGATCTAGGTTGAGCGTTCCTCTCCCCACCGGTCAGTGGAAAAATGATCTTTCACAAAACTGATCCCTGGGGCCAAAACGCTTGGGGGCTGTTGCTCTAGATCGACCCAGAGATTGCCTCCAGTTCTACCTTACCACTGACCTGTAGAGGTAGATGTCAAGGATCCAACTAATGAACCCAAGCAAATCAGAACTCTGAGACTAGAATCCTCCTCAAAGAACTTCTTTATTGAGTACATCGTATCGGCACTGCTTAAAGGAAAACCAACTCTACATCATTCCCGGTCTCAGTATAATAAAACAAAGCACCGTGAAGCGGCATATAAGTCTTAAGTGTGATTGCTATATGTGCTATTATGTGATTGCTGATGAGGACAGCAATTGATTGCAGCTCTGTGACAAATTCATCTGAGCTGACCGTTTCCAGACCATCGTTCCTGCTAATAGGAAGGCGTTTTTCCTTTCATTTGGAGGGGATTCAGAGCAAGGCCCCAGGAGAGTGCAAATAGCAATTTCCACTTATATTTAGAAGCATGCGGTTATCAAATGTCACTGATCATATTCTGAGGCACAAAACAGACAATAATTAAATAGCCAACGTGCTCACAACAGAGCAAACATCATTTAGGGGATTCTGTCAAATGCCTAATTAGAGAGGTCATTAAAATCTTCATCCCCTGAAGGAAGTCGACCCTCGGAGAAAAATTCTATGCCAATAATTTTGTCAGCCTGGAGGCTAAGATCTGGATGTATCATTTCGAGTGCCTGCCTGATTCTGCGTAGTTGTGTCAAATATCGAAATAGGTTGTCTTTTATGGCAGTTTCAGGGAGAAAAAAGATGAGGGGGTGATTCACTAGAGTCTGACCTTGCTTGGAATTTGCTGAATCTGTATATTCTGAAGCAGATTTAAGCTTCCAACAAGTTCCATCTTCTATCCCCAAGCAATATCTCAGAAAAACTTGAGACAACAGATTGGAAATATTCCTTACTTCTTCCAAATATCTGATAATCAGATATATCACTATTAATCAGGGGCGTGCAGTCAGGGAGGCAGGGGGGCAGGGCTTCACCACTGCATCATGAAAAGGAAAAAAATGTAAAAGGAAAAAGGTAAGGTAGTTGCTGCCAGAGTCACAGTGGATGACTCTGCTTAGTGCTTAAATGTGTAAAAAGCCTCTAAAAAGTGCCCTCTACAGGGGGCAGCAGGAGCAGAGCTAAGCAAGGTTAAAAGATGAAAAATTCCTTATGTAGATGAGGCACAGGTTCTCCTGCCTCCTCTAAAGGGCATTTTTAGAGGCTTTTAGAGTTCTCTGGGAGCAACTACTCAGTCTGACCTCAGAGCTCATGCCTTTCTCCTTTTACATTTTTTTCTTTTCATGATGCGGCAGCAGCAGAGTTGAAATCCTCTGAACAGCTGGAAAAGATGCATGTGGGGAGGGGGAAGAAAAAGTTTGATTGCATGCAGAGCCACATTGCCTTTTCAAACACGCACACACCACACACACACACACCCTGGATTAAAAGTATATAAGCCCAGCTTCACTGATTACAAGTTGAAAAGGCACGTGGCTCCACTGGCAATCAAGCTCGGAGGAAGGCAGCAGGGAGGGGGGTATCAGACTGGAGCTGCTTTCAAGCCTTGGAAAATATATAACTCCACTTCTTGTTTGTTGTGTGTTTGAGAGGAGTGAGTGAGAGGGATCCAACTTCTCTGTTTGTGGTGTGTCTGTTTGAGAAAGGAGAGGGAGGGAGAGAGGAAGGAAAGAGGGGAGGGAGAAGAAAAAGATGAAGGAAAACTTTATTTGCAAGGGGGGAAAATGCTGTCGCTTTAAATCGGAACTGAGGATGCTGGCTGTGGAATTCCCCAGGGGAGGACAGGGAGAGTGATCCAGAAGCCAGAAGTGAGTTGCTCCTGGATGCACGCCATCGAAGAGCTACTAGGCGTCAGGAAAATTACGCAATTACAGGAGGTGATGTACTCAGCTGGTGGTCATTGGCTCCTATCCGACTATAAAAGCTACTTGTGCACACGGCCCTCTTTGCAGAAGTCCCACGCAGGATGATATGAGAGGACAGTACTGGGAGCTTGGCAGCGCTGGATTGTGCCAAGCCTATCTGGTTTATTGCTGCTGTGAGTTTGTCTGAGTGCTGCCAAGTCTTATCGTTTGTTAGGCTTGGCTTTCAGCCACTGAGGTTTTGGGTGTCTTGCTATTAAAGTACATTCCAGTTAAGCTTGTCTCGGCATTCGTTACTGGACAGAGGGGGGTCAGAACATAAGCCCTACCCCCCAATAAGCCCCAATTATAATTCTCATCCAGCTGGATGCATTTAGTAGTGTATTTCCCTCAAAATACGACATAATCAAAAATTAAACCCCAATGCATCTTTTGGAGCAAAAAATAATAATGTAAGAGCAGGTCTTATTTTCAGGGAAACACAGTAAGTGAGCCTCTTAGAGTAGGCATTTATTGAAGCAATGTATAAACCACAACATAACTTTTAAATAAGTAAGGTCAGGTGCCAGAGGAAATTGTTCCACCTGGCTTTCTCATCCAGTGAAAGAAAATAGCCTGTGACAAAGGAGCTGACATTATGCTGTCACTTGTCAAGATCTTCAAAGAGGGTTTTAACTCCTGCCTATTGCAAACATTGGTGACAGGTGATGCAGTAACTAATCCAGAAATGCTTGTTGTCTACAAAATTGTCTTTCACACATGACATATGATTTTATGGAACCACTGAATTTTATAACTGTTCTAAAACACAAACCGTGTTTCTAAGGCAGACTCAACAAACTCATAGAACAGCCTTAAATATGAATTTACACTCAGGTACCTTGACATATGAACGGTCATTTAGTGAACTGTTCTTAATACAACATCTCCTGGGGATACCTATGACACAGATTCGAATTTTGATTCGTTCTCTCTGTGGTCTCTGTCCCTTTCTCTCGCTCTCTGTCTCTCTGTTCTGTTCCACTCTCTCGCTCTTTCTCTCTGCTCTCTAATTCTATCTTGGGCTCTCTCTCTTTCCTTCTATCACTCTGTCTCTCTCGTCTCTCTCTCTCTCCGCTGTCTCTCTCTATCTAGCTCTTGCTGTCTGTCTCTCTCTCTGTCTCTTTCTTTCACCCTCTCTCTGTCTTTTCTCTAATCTCTCTCTCTTGCTATCTCTTCTTTCTCTCTTGCTGTCTGTCTCTCTGTTCACTCTCCGTGTCTTGTCTCTCGCTTTCTTCTCCTGTCTTTTCTCTCTCTAATTCTCTCTCGTCTCTCTCTCACTCTCATCTCTTTCTATCTCTGCTGTCGGTCTCTGGTCTCTCGCTCTCTCTTTCTCATTCTCGCTTTGCGTCTGTCTCTCTGTCAGTTCTGATCTCATTCCTGTCTAACTTATCTGTTATTCTATCCACTCTGTCTGTCTGTCTGTCTCTCTCTGTCTCTCTGTCTTCTGTGTGTGTCTCTGTCTCTTTTTTTCACTCTCTCTCTGTCTCTTTCTAATTCTCTCTTGCTATCTCTCCTTTCTCTCTCTCTTGCTGTCTGTCCTCTGTCTCACTCTCTTGTCTCTGTCTCTGTCTCTTTCTTTTCTCTTCTCTGTCTTTTCTCTCTCTCATTTCTCTCGCTCTCTCTCACTCTCTCTCTCTGCTGTCAGCTCTCTGTCTCTCTCTTCTCTCTCTCTCGCTGTCTGTCTCTCTATCACTTTCTGTCCCTCCCTGTCTCTCACTCTCTTCTCTTTCACTCTCTCTCTTTCTCTCTCTCTCTTGCTGTCTGTCTCTCTGTCACTTTCTGTCTCCCTCCCTGTCTCTCACTTTCTCGTCTCTGTCTGTCACTCTCTCTCTCCTCTCTCTCTCTCTCTCAACACACACACACACACACACACACACACACACACACACATTATGTGACCACTCTTCAGGCATCAACAACTGGACACATTAACAAATATTTGCACTTGTAACTATGTTCACAACAGTTTTGCCTAAATTGGCATTATATAGAATTACAATAGGACTTATATATGCTTGATAAAGCTTTACAGCCCTCTATAAGTAGTTTACAGCAGCGGTCCCCAATTCCTGGTCCATGATCAGCACTGATCCACAGCATGCCACAAACTGGGCTGCACAACAAGGGAAGCCCCATCTGTGGGATTTTTGGTATTTTGGTATTTATGTACATTATAGGCCGCCCTTTTCCCTGAGGGGACTCAGGCGGCTTACAATCAAAGAGGAAAAGGGGGTGTAAGACAATAACAAAAGAAATGTGAACAAAAGTAAATTAAACAATAAAACTCAACATTCACTCGGCATTCGGGAGGGGCGAAAGTAACTTATCCCAGGCCTGACGGGCTAGCCAGTTCTTGAGGGCTGTGCGGAAGGCCTGGACGGTGGTGAGGGTGCGAATCTCCACGGGGAGATTGTTCCATAGCGTTGGGGCCACAACAGAGAAGGCTCTCTCCGGGTAGTCGCCAGTCGGCACTGACTGGCGGATGGAATACGAAGGAGGCCCACTCTATGCGATCTGATGGGACCAGGGAGGGTAATTGGCAGAAGGCGGTCTCAAATAGTCAGATCCACTACCATGGAGCGCTTTAAAGGTGGTGAGTAGGACCTTGAAGTGCACCCGGAGATCAACAGGTAGCCAGTGCAGCTCACGGAGGATCGTGTTATGTGGGCGAACCGTGGTGCGCCCACGATCACTCACGGGCCGCTGGACTAGCTGAAGTCTCCAGATGCTCCTCAAGGGCAGCCCCATGTAGAGCACATTACAGTATTCCAGCCTGGAGATCACAAGGGCTCGAGTGACTGTTGTGAGGGCCTCCCGATTCAGGTAGGGCCGCAACTGGCGCACCAGGCGAACCTGGGCAAATGCCCCCCCAGCAAACCATGCCCCCCCCTCCCCAGTCCACGGGATAAAACCCTTTCTCCATGGATCTGGTTCCTGTTGCCCAAAAGGTTGGGTGGCATTGGTTTACACAGTCAGCATATTGCCCCCAACATCTGGGACCTCATCCCCAAAGAGCTTTTTCAAGAGGCAACGACTTTCGATTTTTCTATGAAGACATTCGCTTCTCATCCAAGAAGCCTCTTCAGAGCTGAAGAAACTTCTTCCAAGAAAAAACAAGAGAGTCCAGTTACTTCTTGAAAAAGCACTTTGGGGACAGCCATGACCTGGATGATTGAGAATCTCCATAGGAATCTGGAACCTCATTTTACCTACCGAAGGATGAAGCTGAGTCAACCTTGAGTTGTTGAGAATCGAACGCCTGTCGGTCAGCAGAATTAGCCTGTAATACTACATTCTAAACACTCTGGTACCAGGGCTCTTTTCAGTTCTGGCAAAACCGCCCCTAGCAAACCACCGATTTGCTTAATGACCAAAAATGGACATAAAATCAGATGGGTCGCATAGCTGACTATCATGAGTTATGACCATGATGAGAAGGTTACATTACAGTTATAACATCTAATGACTATCTAATATGCTACGCTTGATTCATATTAACCTTGGTTAATTATTTTTCAGCTTGGTATGTTATACAAACCTAGCCTGTTTGGTTAAGGTGTGGCCTGGCAGGAGCCGTTGGAGCTGCCACCAGACTCCGACGGCGAGGGGTCTTATGAGTCGGCCCTGGAGGAGGTGGAGGACCCTGGACAGAGTTCCAACTCCGAGCAGGGCTCGGAGAGACTGATTGGCCACAAGGTGGCGCCTGAGCCGGATCAGTGGGGAGGAGAAAGAATGAGTGATCCAGAAAATACTTGTGAGTTGTTCCGGGATGCACGCCGTCGAAGGGCTACTCGGCGTCAAGAACAACTGCGTAAGCACCGGAGGTGATTTCGCTCAGTGATGCTCATTAAGATCCTCTCCTGATTATAAAAGAGACTGCTTGTGCCACGCCTTTCTGCAGAAGTCGACGTTAACGATTAACAAGCATTGCTGCCAAGTTTTGTAGGACTTGCTGCCGGAGTGCTTATCTCTTTGTTTATTTTGGGCTTGCAGCCAATGATAGTCTGGACTGATTAAAAGTATTCTTATTTACATTTGTTTTTGGCTTTCGTTCCTGGACGGCGGGGGGGGGGGGGTCAGAACAGTTAGGTTACAGCTCAGTATGGCATGGAAACCTAGAAATAAGTCAAATTCTGTACCAGGTTAAATATATTGTAAATTGGAATTAATGAGGGCCCAGCTGACTGGCTGAAATTTCATGAAATCCAACTAAGATCACGTGGTGTTTTGAGCCACTTGTGCCTGTCAAAACTATTCATTTCAGCACCAGGGAGAGCGACAGGGAATGCATTAAAACCCTGGAATTTGCAAAAACAAAGGTAGTATAAATGAAATTATTCTTTCTGATTGTGTGCTCAGAATGACAGGGAAGATCTATTTTAATGACAACTATCAACACTTTAGTAGTTTTAAAATGTATTTTGCATCAGGGCCCAGTCATAAGTCACATCTTCAAACAATGTTTGCTATACAGCATATAAATGACAAAGCAATTAAATTAAGCATTAAGATTTTGTAAAGCTCTTGTGCCTGAAACAAGATAAATGCTTGTCAAGTGAAAAGCTCCTGAGAGGAATATTAGAGCAAGTGAGTGTTGGGTCTGCATTTTATTTCGATTTCTCTTTTTTTTAACTCTCTCCTAGAAGCCGAAAACTGCCTCTGAATGAATGTCATGCTAAGGTCCAGTGGTGGGACTTGAATAATTTAACAATCGGTTCTCTGGCTGGGTAGATGTGGTCAATTGGTCATGTGACTAAGTGGGTGACATCACTCATCACACCCAGCTCCACCTCCCAGCCATTTGCCTCAAAGGCAGAGGTAGGATTCAGCCAGTTGGACTTAATCCCACCACTGGCTGGCCTCGCCCCCACCCATTTTTCCCCCACCCAGGTTTTGGGGCAGTTTTCAGGCCATTTTTACAGCAAATGGCTGAAAAATGGCCCAGAAAACAACCCAGAAAACAGGCTCCAAAACAGGCAGGGGCGGGGCCAGCCAGTGGTGGGATTTGCCAGTTCGCCGAACTGTGCAGAGTCTCAACTACTGGTTTGCCTGAATCTGTGTGAACTGGCAGCAACCTACACCTGCTGAGGTCCTTAATGAGGATGGAGGATTGTCCAGTGACTGGGGGAAATTTTTTAAGAGTGTTTTTTTCAGAATTTGAATTGCCTTTCTCTTTACTTTTCAAAGTATAAAATACACTTGTAATAAAAGGTGGGGACAACAATTAAATCCCAAATATAAAGAAATGTGATCTGGTGGTGTCTCAAAGGCCCATTGGTCAAAATATGTACGGGTGACGTAATGGCTCATAAGAATAACTGTGAGGAAGAGGGGGAAGAGCACCAGCCAAGGCAACAGTCAGATAAGAGAACTCTGAGTCCAGAGCAGGAATGCAGTTTGAGGCTGGACTATCCCTAGTTCTCCTTAGGATAAAGGCTGGGAGGGGAGAGGCACATTCAGAGTTACAAGATAGGCATCAACCCATTGAGGTAGACTAGACTGATACACTAACACCAGGGGAGGGGAGTTGGGCTGAGAGAGAGGGACTGGCCCAAGATCACCTAGTTGGTTTCGTGCCCAAGGGAGGGGACTAGAACTCACCGTCTCCTGGTGATTGGCCCAAAGTCGCCCAGCCAGTTTTCATATCTAAAGCAAGACTAGAACTCACCATCTCCTGGTGATTGGCCCAAAGTCACCCAGCTGGTTTTCATGCCTAAAGTGGGACTAGATCTCACAGTCTTCTGGTGATTGGCCCAAAGTGACTTAGCCAGTTTTCATACCTAAGATGGGACTAGAACTCACCGTCCTGGTGATTGGCCCAAAGTCATCCAGCTGACTTTCATACCTAAGATGGGACTGGAATCCACAATCTGTTATTTTCTAGCTTGGTATCTTAACCATTAGAACCAGGCCTAACTGGCTCCTTTGTTATACTGTTACCGCCACACGATCTCTGTATCTGACCGTTGCCTTGGCTACAACTCTCCTCCTTCTTTAAAAAGGGCTTTCTCACAGCCCTTACAGGAGACCTGGGATCCAAGCATTGATCTTTGCTTAAAAGAAACAGGAAATATATATGACACCAGCCCAGATGCCTCTCCATGTTTGAGTCTGAGCTTCAAATATTCTCTTCTCTCAGTATTTCTTCATTGTTTGATTTTCTTTTGTTAAGGGAAGAATGCCATGCTGCTTTGTTTTCAGCCTGATCCATTTTCCTTTCAAATTCACTTGACTTTCCTGAGGCATTCTCTGTCCCAGAGTTTTGGGACACTGGCAGACATGACTCACCACTGGCTTTGTAATGCTCCACCTGATATGTGCTCTATGTCTCGGAGACAGCTTTGAAATGGACTTTGAAAACTCATTGGAGTCACATTTTACACTAAACCACCACTACCATTTCTTGGGAGCTTATATATGATATAGACAGACAGACAGACAGACAGACAGACAGACAGACGGACGGACGGACGGAACGGACGGACGGACGGACGGACGGACGGATGGATAGATGGATTATGGATTATGGAATGGATTATGGATTATGGATTATGGATTATGGATTATGGATTATGGATTATGGATTATGGATTATGGATTATGGATTATGGATTATGGATTATGGATTATTTGATTTGATTTGATTATATTTATATGCTGCCCTTTTCCCCCGAAGGGGACTCAGGTGGCTCACAACATGGATGATGGATGATGGATGATGGATGATGGATGATGGATGATGGATGATGGATGATGGATGATGGATGATGGATGATGGATGATGGATGATGGATGATGGATGATGGATGAAGATATAGATATAGATATAGATATAGATAGATATAGATATAGATATAGATATAGATATAGATATAGATATAGATATAGAGATAGATATAGATATAGATATATATAGATGTAGATATATGATGTAGATGTAGATGTAGATATAGATACAGATATATAGAGATAGAGATAGAGATAGAGATAGAGATAGAGATAGAGATAGAGATAGAGATATATAGATATAGATACAGATATATAGATATAGATATAGATATATAGATATAGTATAGATATAGATACAGATACAGATACAGATACAGATACAGATACAGATACAGATATAGATATAGATATAGAGATATAGACATAGACATAGATATAGATATAGATTGGCCTGGTCCTGACAAAACCCCTTTTATTAAACAAATGTGAATTCCTCCCTTTCCCTTCAGCAAAGGCCTGGTAAACATCCTTTCAAAGATGAAGTTATGACCACAGACCTTATCTAGCTTGGAAAGCTGCCATGTAAATATTTCCCAAGTGAGGTGCTGTGCAAGAAAAGGCTGGGCACAGAGTCTCTGAGATTCAGGGACAGATCTTCACACTCCTGAAACGAATCTAATGACCGAACTCCCCTTTCGCTCCTCTTTTGTTTCCTCTGGGAGGGGCCAATCACCTTCCACCTGTGACTTTACTCCCAAGTTGACCCTGATTTCTGAGTTGTTGTTGTCTTCTGGCAGCTCTGCGCATGCGCATACTGGGAACAGGCTCCAGCATTCCTCTGCCTCACTGCTGTCTAGCTCCGTAGGCACCTGATCACTGCCAGACAGCCTCGGCCCCCTCTTTGCCTCCGACACAGAGCCCTCGTCCCAGCCTACCCCAGCCTCCAGGACTGGCCCATGTTCCTCCCCAACCTCCTCACTGTCCGACTCTGCTGCCAGCTCTGCTGGCTGCTGACGGGCCACAACATACAGAATCTATGATGATTTGGCACATCATGTGAACTGCGTCTTTGTGGCTTATTTGAGAAGCCATGGATTTAAAACCACAGGGTAGCCTTTTCTTCCAAGAATTGTGTCATCGCTGCCAATTCGATAATATTGGAAGCTGGTTTTTTAAAATAAGTTTTAGTCAGCTCTTTTTTAACAGCTGTCAACAGCTTCTCAATTGGCCCTAAAGACAGTATCAAAAGCCAGCCTTTTGACGGAGCTGTCATATCGTCCACTCAATTCGTAGGGTTCCCCTATTTTTGAAAGCATGACTAAAGCAAATTATTTTTGCCCAACTGAATGCGCTTTGTATAAATATTGTTTATTTTATTATGTCATAAATTCCATTCTATATTGAACAGTGGGTTTTCTAGGTGTCCAGCGTGTTAAAATATAAACATCATCATAATCATTATAATCATGTGCATATAAACATGTATGCGTTAACATCAATCATTATTGAAAAGTATACTATCTTCCATCATGATATCAATGATAATCTTCAAAATATTTACTGATCCGTTTTTCTTTCTCATGTAATCCATATTTCACATTAATCCATTCCTCCAACCTCTGTATCTGTCAACAAACCATTTGTAGAAAAGTTCCCATGTTATAAAATATTCTGAATCTTCCTTTTCTTTGGTTTTTAGAGTAAACCTATCCACTTCTGCACATTCCAGAATTATTATTTTTTTTAATTAATTATCATCTGTAGGGGCTTCTACATTTCTCCGGTATTGTGCATATACAATCATGGCAGCTGTTAGAACATGTAAAATTAAATATGTGTTACCTTTATTATAATTTCCTGGAAGCTTGCCCAACAGGAATGTCTCAGGTTTCAAGTCTATGTGTTCCTTTGTCACGGTTTCCAGCCATATGTGTAATTTCTTCCAGTTTTTTATTCTTATTTTTTGCTTTGGGACACATCCACCAAATATGACAATAGGAACCTGGTATATTTGGTTGCATTTCCAACATTTAACAGATTTATTTTATAAGGTAAAGGTTCCCCTCGCACATATGTGCTAGTTGTTCCTGAATCTAGGGGGCGGTGCTCATCTCTGTTTCAAAGCCGAAGAGCCAGCACTGTCTGAAGACGTCTCCGTGGTCATGTGGCCGGCATGACTAAACACCGAAGGCACACAGAATGCTCTTACCTTCTCACCAGGGTGGCTCCTATTTTTCTACTTGCATTTTTACATGCTTTCGAACTGCTAAGTTGACAGAAGCTGGGTCAAATAACGGGCTCTCACTCCGTTATGTGACACTAGGGATTCGAACCACCGAACTGCTGACCTTTCTGATTGACAAGCTTAGCCACTGAGCCACTGCATCCCATGTATTTTATATATAGGTTTAGGTTTAGATATATACTATATGTCTATCATATGTCTATTTTTATACATATCCGCTATTCTTGCAGGTGAATAGTGTCATCTATAAAACATTTATAGAGATGCCCAACTGAATGTGAATTGAGAGGAACAAAAGTATGAACAGGATTTCATTTGCCTGGCTGGAGTAAGACTTAACAGGCCTGGCCCCCTTGGCGCTCTGTTCATTGAAAGAGATCAATCCTGCAAAAGATCTTTACACAGAGATGAAAATTTACTCTGTTATCGAGCTGCAGATCCTCTCCTAAATCCTACACAGGGTGTAGAGCGATTCGTCTTCCAGGGAGCCTTCACAAAGCTCCCTTTTCACCCCTGAATAGCTCGATGACAGTTTTGCAATAGAGTCCTCAAGAAATAGGACAGCATCCACTATTCATTTTATCTACATTAGGATTAATAGCTCCTTCATTATGTCCCACGTGGTTAAGACAGAACTTTATTTAAAGGGTTGCGGTGTAATGCTATGCATCATGTTAATTAATATTGTCTTCAAAGAACTGTGGTCTAAGACTCAGGGATGGGAGAATGGAGGTAATGGTCTTCAGGAAGGAGTTGCATGAACTTTGCATAATCCTCTCTTTTTATTCCATATACAGTTGGACGGGGCCTTGTAGGTCTTCTAGTCCAGCCCCCTGCTTAGGCAGGAAACCCTATAACCATTTCAGACTAATGGCTGTCCAATCTCTTCTTAGAAATCTCCAGTGCTCTATTCTGGGAGCTGAATTCTGGGAGTTGAATATTGGAAGTTGAATTCTGAGAGTTCAGGCCGGGGGCTTTTGAAATATCCAGCCCCTCGGAAATTGTGTTGTTGTGTATTTTAATGTTGTTTTGTGTATTATCCCCTTCCCTTGTTTTATTGTAAGCCACCAGGAGTCCTTCGGGAGTGGGCGGCATACAAGATCAATAAAACTAAACTAAACTAAACTAAGAGTTGAATTCTGGGATTTGAAACCCACCAGTCCTAAAGTTGCCAAGATTGGACATTGCTGGTATAGCGTGTGTCTGTGTGTGTGCACGCGCATGTGTGTGTGGGGAAATAGACATGATGGCACAGTGGTTAGAATGTAGCATTGCAGGCTAATTCTACTGACTGATGGGACTTCGATCCTGATCGGCTCAAGGTTAACTCAGCCTTCCATCCTTCCGAGGTCAGTAAAATGAGGACCCAGATATTGGGGCAGTAGGCTGACTCCGTAAACCTCTTAGAGAGGGCTCTAAAACACTGTGAAGCTGTATATATAGGGTGGGATTCAGCCGGTTCGGACTTGTTCGGACAAACCAGGTGTTAATTTTACATCTGGTTAGCTGAACTGGTAGTTGCTAGGAGTGGCTGACCACGCCCACCCCACCCCTCCCAGGAGTCTCCACGTGGCCCGTTCATCATGTCAGGTAAGTTCAGGGCCTGCGCAGAGGCTCTGGGGGGCGAAAAATGGGCCTCCTGGAAGTTCCGGAAGTCCAGAAATGGGCCCTTTTCCAGCCTCCGGAGAGCCTCCAGAGCCCAGGGAGGCCATTTTCACCTTCCTGGAGGCTCAAGCAAAGTCTCCGGAGCCTGTGGAGGGTGAAAACCAGTGGTGGGATGCGAGCGGTACACCCCAGTATGGGCATACCGGTGCCTGCTGGGAGCACCAGGTACCATTCCGTTCCGGTGCTCCGGAGGGCCCAGCCATCTGCCCATCCTCCTTACCAGAATTTGAGCTGTTCGGGGATTCCGTGCACAGAGTATACGGCACCTGCACAATGCTCCACCAAGCAGCTTGAGCATCACAAAAGCATCACAGAGCATCGCGGCTGGTAAGTACGCATGCGCGCGTTGTGGTGGTGCGTTCGTGTGGTGAACACCCGGCCCCATTGCACCGTACCAGTTGCAGGGATCCAGAACCCACCACTGGATCGAAAACATACCCCCACCATGGTTCAGGAGGCTAAGTAGGCCACACCACCATGGCCACACCCACCCAGCAACCGGGCAGAGAACTGGTTGCTAACATTTTTCAATCCCACCCTCAGCTGTGACCAGGGGGGTCTTTGCCCAGGTTTGCCAGGTGCATCAGTTGCGGCCCTATTTGGATCGGGAGGCACTTCAAACGGTCACTCAGGCCCTTATCACCTCAAGGCTGGACTACTGCAACGCGCTCTACATGGGGCTGCCCCTGAAAAGTGTTCGGAGACTGCAACTAGTCCAGAATGCAGCTGCGTGAGCAATATTGGGTGTACCAAGATATACCCACGTTACACTATCCTCTGCGAGCTGCACTGGCTTCCTATTGGTCTCCGGATGCAATTCAAGGTGCTGTTATTACCTTTAAAGCCCTACATGGCTTAGGACCAGGGTACCTGCGAGACCACTTACTGCCGCATACCTCCCAACGGCCGGTGAGATCCCACAGGGTGGGTCTCCTTCAGATGCCATCAGCCAGACAATGTCGGCTGGCGACTCCCCGGAGGAGGGCCTTCTCTGTGGCTGCTCCGACCCTTTGGAATGAGCTACTCCCAGAAATCAGGATCTTACCCACTCTCATGGCTTTCAGAAAAGCTGTTAAAACCTGGCTATTCCGGCAGGCCTGGGGCTGTTGACCTCACTGTTGAGGTCCATCCCCGATCAGATTGAGTGCATGTGTGATGTTTTTAAATTGTCTTTCCTTTATTTATTTTTTATTAATTCCTTTTTCTTTTTGCTTTGTAAGCCGCCCGGAGTCCTTCGGGATTGGGCGGCCTATAAATTTTATTAATAAATAAATAAATAAATAATATATAAATCTAAGCACTATTGCTGCTTACTTGCTGATATATATCTTTTTATTGCATGTTCTTGCATTCACTGCCCATCTTCTTTTTGCTTTCCATTATAAAGGGAAACAGCTGCAATTCCGTTGACTCTTCTGTATCACAGAACTGGTCTGACCCTTTTGGATGGCTGTCGGCATAATGTGAAACTATAAACATCCGCAGTAAAGCAAAGGAGACGGAGCCTGAGCATCTGCCATAAAAAGTCATACATTTTCATTGACAAGCCATCCAGCAACCTCCACAGGATGGAAAGGGTTGCCTTGGGTCTCATTCTCAAGCTGGGAACAGCTTCCCTAGGTGGCAATTTCAATAAAAAAACATTTTCCCCTCGCTTTCCGGAAATGTAAACCAAGCTGGCAGGCTGTGCAATCACAGAAGACGATGCAGCTTGGTGGACAAAATAATGATCTCTTTTGATACGGCAGTTTAGATCAAAATAACTCTCTCTCCTTTCCCCATCCCAGTATACCTCCACAAGCAAAGCCGTTGTGGGTATAAGGAAGAAGGTAGAAGGAGATATGGACAAAAGGCTGATAAAAGCTTGAAATCTGAACTGTGCTCCAAAAAAGCCAACACAGTTCTAGGCTGCATAAACAGAGGGATAGAATCAAGATCACCTGAAGTGTTAACACCACTTTATAATACCTTGGTAAGGCCACACTTGGAATACGGCATTCAGTTCTGGTTGCCACGATGTAGAAAAGATGTGGAGACTCTGGAAAGAGTGCAGAGAAGAGCAACAAGGATGATTGCGGGACTGGAGACTAAAACATATGAAGAACGGTTGCAGGAACTGGGTATGTCTAGTTTAAGAGAAGAAGGACTAGGGAGACATGATAAAGTGTTCCAATATTTCAGGGGTTGCCACAAAGGAGAGGGAGTCAAGCTATCCTCCAAGGCACCTGACTGTAGAACAAGAAGCAATGGGTAGAAACTAATCAAGGAGAGAAGCAACTTAGAACTGAGGAGAAATTTCCTGACAGTTAGAAAATTAATCAGTGGAACAGAAGTTGCCTCCAGAAGTTGTCCCCAATGCCTCAACACTAGAAGTCTTTAAGAAGATGTTGGATATCAATTTGTCTGAAATGGTGTAGGATTTCCTGCCTAGGCAGGGGTTGGACTAGAAGACCTCCAAGTCCCTTCCAACTCTGCTATTGAATAAGATTGTATAAATTAATTACAGGTAATCTTTAACCAACAAGTGTAATGGGGTTTGCTCATCACAGTGTTTTAGTGGCCCCTTCAGAGCCTGGGTCCAAGGAAGAGGATGAGACGGGTTGTTGTGGCCCTCCAGCAGCCAGCAGAGCTGACAATAGATTCGGACAGTGAGGAGGTTGGGGAGGAACCTGGGCCAGTCCTGGAGTCTGGGGAAGGCTCTGAGGAAGGCTCTGTGTCGGAGGCAGAGAGGGGGCCAGAGCCATATGCCAGTTATCAGCTTCCTTCAGAGTCAGACATCAGTGAGGCAGACGAACAACTGGAGCCTCTTCCCAGTGTGCATATGCGTAGAGTGGCCAGACGAAGGGAACAGCTAAACAGCAGGAGTCGACTGGGAGTAAGGCTACAGGTGGATGATGAATGGCCCCTCCCAGAGGACTAAAAGAGGAGCAAAAGGGGAGTGGAGTTTGCAGGAGACAATTGGTTCACTTAATTGGTTGTGAGTCTCCAAGACTCCTTGCCAAGTTTTTCAGATATCGGCCAAGCCAGATAAGGTCTGTGACTGTAATCCTCCCTCGAAAGTCTTTGCTGAATGTGAATGAGCAGAATTCACAGCAAATTAATAAAGGGTTTTTTGTCGGGACAAGGAGTTTGCTTCATGCTCTCAGGAAGCCTCGGTCAGAACAGGAGCCAGGGCTGACGGAGGAAGATGGTGCAGTCTCCCTGGCTCCAGATGAGAGTGACCAGGGGATCAGGATGAGACAGTCCTGTGTCCCTCGGTCCTCAGAGGGATGGCTGGCAATAGAGAAAGGGTGCAGGATGACTGAGCGAGGGAGAAGGAGAGGGAAAGAGTAGGCAGCGGAACAGAGGAACAAGAGAGTTCTGGAGAAGAGCAATTGCCTCCCCCACCTGACCCTCGACGGAGAATGGAGATCAACGTAGGGTGAACCAAGTCGGGTGGACAGTGCCCCACCCCTCATCACAAGGCTCACCTGGGGAATAAGATTTAAAGAGATGCCGTGGGGAGGGGCGCTTGTCGGGAACAAACATTGCCTTTTTTCAGCCACACTTGCGGTTGCCGATATCTTACTTTACCTAGCTTTGCCCGAGTTTGACTTGCCTTGCCCAGCCCGGCCGTGGGCAAATACACAGTGACAAACTCCACTGCAAGTTGTGCTGCAGCCTCAGTGACCCCACCCTGTGATGAGGACCAAGTTTCCCGAATTGTGCCTGCTGTCAGAAATGGGAGCTGGTGGAGGGTGTGTACATGTTTAGAGTTTTGCTCTTGGACCAACAGTGAACTGTTGTGGCCCAGCAGGAGCCATTGGAGCTGCCACCAGACTCCGACAGCGAGGGGTCCTATGAGTCGGCTCTAGAAGATGTGGAGGATCCTGGACAGGGTTCCGACTCCGAGCAGGGCGCAGAGAGGCTGGTTGGCCACCAGGAGGCACCTGAGCCTTGGACCAGTGGGAAGAAGACAAGGGAGAGTGATCCGGATACCAGCAGTGAGTTGTTCCTGGATGCCTGGCACCAAAGGGCTAATAGGCGTCAGGAACAGTTGCGCAAGTACAGGAGGTAATTGCACTCAGCTGGTGGTCATTAGGCTCCTCTCCAGACTATAAAAAGACTGTTTGTGCACATGCCTTTCTTGCAGAAGTCAAACAGGAATCAATGTCGGAGAACATTATGGTGAGCTTGGCAGGCTGGATTGCTGCCAAGCCTTATCTGTGCTGGATTGCTGCCCAAGCTTGTCTGTGCTGGTTTGCTGCCAAGGACCTGTCTGTCTGTTAATTAAATGCCGTAACTTATCTTTGGCTCGGAGTGTGTGTTAGTGTGGGACGAGGGAGGTCAGAACAGTGAACTGTTGGGACTTTGGGGCGGGGGGAAATTGGAGAAATAAAGGGAGTTTTATTGCTATAATACTATTAATACCACTTTATAATGCCTTGGTAAGGCCACACTTGGAATACTGCATCCAGTTTTGGTCGCCACGATGTAAACAGATGTGGAGACTCTAGAAAGAGTCCAGAGAAGAGCAACAAAGATGATTAGGGGACTGAAGGCTAAAACATATGAAGAACGGGTGCAGCAGTAGTGGGATTCAGCCAGTTCGCACCACTTCGGGAGAACCGGTTCTTAACTTTCTGAGCAGTTGGTGAACTGGTTGTTAGAAGAAATCATTAGGGCAGAGAACCGGTTGTTAAATTATTTGAATCCCACCACTGGGTGCAGGAACTGGGTATATCCAGTTTAATGAAAAGAAGGACATGATAACAGTCTTCCAATATCTCACGGGCTGCCACACATTCAGATTTCCACCCTCTTTTTTGGGGGGGGGAATGTGCAACTTATACTCTGAAAAATACTGTATGTATTTATTGTAAAACCTCCCCCCTATAAAAGAGGCATAGAAGTATATCTTGTGAACCTCGGAAGTATTCTTGAAGGTAGAATGAAAGGACGTGTCAGATCCAGATGATCAAATTTTAGAATTTATTTATTCCCAATTTATTATTTATTTATTTATTGTTATTAGGCAAAATCATTCATACTCCTTACATTCAATACCCTGCTTTTTTCTTATGATTTTGTTGCGGCATTATATACCAGATCTTGTCATTTCATTGCATTGGAAAACTTCTCATTCGACACATCGCAGCTGTAACTTTTCTGCACTATAGTAATCTGATTCAGCAAATAGTTCCATAATGTGCCTACTATGTTTATATTTTAACTTCCAACCTACTGAACGGGTGCCCAAATCACCCAAGTCACCAACCCAAATCTTGTTCAAATCTCTTGCTGTTACGGATAACCGAAAACAAATTCAGCCACAGCCTGCCTCACCCTGTCAGTGCTGCTCCTAAATCCTCACTTCCTAACGAATCATTAAAATGACATCTTCTTTTATCACACCTGTGCAGCTTATCTTACTGCATTTTCATTCTTCTCATGTGAGTTTATTCTAAGCCTCAGTCCCGTTCCAACGGAATTGCAGGTTTTAAGCTAAAAAATGCCCTTACACTCACACACGTGGGTGTGCAAATGCACCCACATGTTTGCCCACATCCGGAAACATTGGTGCCCACAATCAGCACCCACAATTAGTGCCATCAATCCTTAAAAGAAAGTGACAGGGGAAGAGGTAATTAAAAAAAATATATTACCATGCAGAAATGAATAGGTTAACATTGGCAATTAAAGAGAAGGAAGAATCAGAGCATTATAAGATATGGGGATGTTTTTAATCATTGGATAGAAAATGAATATAGGCAAAAAGAAATAGAAAACTGAATAATTGGGAGGGGAGAGGAACGTAGAATTATAGGGGAGGAGTTGAATTAAAAGCTAATCGAAATGTAAATAATTGGGAGGGGAGAGGAATGTAGAATTATAGGGGAGGAGTTGAATTAAAAGCTAATCGAAATGTAAATGTAAAGGCAACATAAAAATAGATTAAAAACGATGTAACTGTTAAATATGATGACATAAAAACTGTACCCAGATGACACATTGTAAGATTATTGATGTCAGAGAGGTGACGGAAAAATAAAATAAAGAACTTTTCCAAAAAAAAAGATGACAGGTGATATGACTAGTAGATCAATCAAACAGATTTCCATAACTTAGAGATATCGAGAGAACATAACTAAACTCCAGCTAGATGACAACTAGTAGGCTTATCCGTCAAGGGGAAAGATAGAACTTTGAATCATGGAATGATA
Organism: Thamnophis elegans; assembly: GCF_009769535.1. Classification (NCBI taxonomy): domain Eukaryota; kingdom Metazoa; phylum Chordata; class Lepidosauria; order Squamata; family Natricidae; genus Thamnophis; species Thamnophis elegans. Next base: position 10,628,952 of record NC_045549.1, read on the forward strand.
GGGCTGGAAGGGACCCCAGAGGTCTTCTAGTCCAACCCTCTGCTCAAGGCAGGTGACATGCCATCCCGGTCAAATGATTGTCTAGTCTATTTTGGAAAACTTCCAAAATCGGAGCACCCACGAGCCCAGGAGGCACCGATTAATTGTTCTCAACCACGGACGTAAAGAAAGCCACTGTTCATTTTAAATCCTCTTCCTTCTGCCCCACCCTTGGAGGGATCTCTAAAACCTGGGATGGACAGAACAGGATGAAGGCAGGGACTTTCCTTGAAAAGGAAGACACCTCCCCTGTACGAGGTTGCCAAGAAGTTGGCTGGTTTTTTCCCCAGTTTCCTCAGCCACCAAGACACCTGTACCTACCTGGAACATGGGGGAATGTCTCTTGCGTCGTTGCAGCGTGCAGCCCAGGAGCTCTGCAAAAAACTTTGCCATATACGAAGAGGGTGAGAGGCGTCTTTTGACCGGAGGCTGTCTCAGCCCTTAGATGATTCCTCGGGAGCTCAAAGGGGAGGGAGCCTCCTCAGGGCCATGGCATCCAAACGGAGGCATCCTTTATCCAGGTTCCGTCCACTCCAGTATTGTGCCAGGAGGTCGGTGCCACAAGCTGCAAAGGACGCCCTCCCAACTGGACCGCTGGGAAGCAACCGGAGCCACTCCTTCCTCCCTCCCCCCTCCCCAGGCAGAAAGGAAGGGAATGAAATCCACAGGGTTTGCCTTTCAGTTGCTGGCTTCCAAGCTTTCTTGCCGAAATGTCAGGATTGCTACGGCGAAAAGGAGAGGGCCGTGTGAGGGGGAATCGAGAGGGACAACCGTGAAGGCACGTGAAAGAAACATGGGGGGGGGGGGGGAGGAGAAGAAGTAGAAGAAAAGGAGGAGCAGGAGAAGCAGAAGGAGAAGGAGGAGGAGGAGAAGAAAAGGAGGAGGAGGAAGCAGAAGCAGAGAAGGAGAAGTAGAGGAGGTGGGGGAGGAGGAAGAAGGAGAAGGGGAAGGAGAAGAGAAGAAGAGGAGGAAGAGGAAAAGCAGAAGCAGCAGCAGAAGAAGAAAAGAGGAGGAGGAAGAAGCGAAGGAGAGGAGAAGTAGTAGAGGAGGTGGGAGGAGGCAGAAGAGAGAAAGAGGAAGGGAGAAGACAGGAAGGAGGAGGAGGAGGAGGAGGAGGAGGAAAAAAGCAGAAGCAGCAGCAGAAGAAGAAAAGAGGAGGAGGAGAGGAAGCAGAAGGAAGAAGAAGCAGCGAAGAAGGAGAAGTAGAGGAGGTGGAGGAGGAAGAAGGAGGAGGTGGAGGAGGAGAAGAAGAGGAGAGAAGAGGAGGAGGAGGAGGAGCAAAAGCAGAAGCAGCAGCAGAAGAAAAAGGAGGAGGATGAGGAGGAGAAGGAGAGGAGAAGAAGAAGAAGAGGAAGAAGAAGAAGAAAGAAGAAGAAGAAGAAGAAGAAGAAGAAAGAAGAAGAAGAAGAGAAGAGAAGAGAAGAAGAAGAAGAATGCAAACTCTCGTCTTGCTGAGTGATTTTGCAGATACAGAAAGGGGAAATCCAAGGGATATCAAATGCCTGCTTGCCTCAGGAAGGAAAGTTACACCGGCAGCTGCTTCCTGCCATGGCAAAATCTACAGATTTCCAGGTGGAGGTGCATGGCAGGGAGTGGCCGAACCCTAGGAAAGGTGAAAGAAGCACCTGATGCACTCGATTTCAGGAAAGGATCTCTGATCAGGCATGCCACCAGGCAAGGGGCCAAAACACAAACAACATAGCATCATCATAGCCATAATGTATACTGCGTGGGTCATAAGGAGACCTGAGAAAATATCTACAGATCCCTCACATTCTGGACATAAACTCCTATATAAACTCTCCCCCCCCCCTTTGGGATGGTGCTACAGGGCACCACATGCCAAAACAACTAGACACAGGGACGTTTTTCCCCCTTGGGCCACCACTCTGCTGAACACCTAATCCTCACAGTATTGCCCCATGTACATTTACGCTTGTAGCATGGCTGTAGTATTATTATGACCTTTCCAGCTGCTTTACTTCCCCTCTTAATGGCATCATTATTAGGATTGTTGTTACTCTGTCGCTTTGCATGCAAACTGAGAGTTTATGCACCGGACACAAATATCTTGTTTGTCCAATCACACTTGGCCATAAAGAATTATATTCCATTCCTTTCCTTTCCACTCCGTTCTATTAATTTTATATTCTATTCTGTTCTAATTTTCTATTCCTGTGATGGCACACATGCCACAGTTGACATATGGAGCCGTATGTGCTGGCATGGCAGCCCCCAGCTCGGGACACATGTGTATGCATGTGCATGCTGGCCAGCTGATTTTTGGTCTTCATGAGGGCCAGGAGAGGCCATTTTCGCCCCCCCAGGCTTCAGGAAAGCATCCAGACTAGAGTGGGCAAAAAACAGGCCCAATGAGCCAACCGGAAGTCCGTTCCTGAACTTCCGGTTGGGCCATTGGGCCGTTTTTCGCCCTCCCCAACCTTCAGGAAAAGCTCCGGAGCCTGGGGAGGAGAAAAAACAGGACCAACAGGCCAACCGGAAGTTCATTTCTGAACTTCCGGTTGGGCCGTTGGGCCGTTTTTCGCCCTCCCCAACCTTCAGGAAAAGCTCCGGAGCCTGGGGAGGAGAAAAAACAGGACCAACAGGCCAACCGGAAGTTCATTTCTGAACTTCCGGTTGGGCCGTTGGGCCGTTTTTTCGCCCTCCCCAACCTTCAGGAAGAGCTCCGGAGCTGGGGAGGAGAAAAAAACAGGCCAACAGGCCAACCGGAAGTTCATTTCTGAACCGTGGGCCGTTGGGCCGTTTTTCGCCCTCCCCAAGCTTCAGGAAGAGCTCCGGAGCCTGGGGAGGAGAAAAAACAGGACAACAGGCCAACCGGAAGTTCATTTCTGAACTTCCGGTTGGGCCGTTGGGCCGTTTTTCGCCCTCCCCAAGCTTCAGGAAAAGCTCCGGAGCCTGGGGAGGAGAAAAAACAGGCCCAACAGGCCAACCGGAAGTTCATTTCTGAACTTCCGGTTGGGCCGTTGGGCCGTTTTTCGCCCTCCCAAGCTTCAGGAAGAGCTCCGGAGCCTGGGGAGGAGAAAAAACAGGCCCAACAGGCCAACCGGAAGTTCGTTCCTGAACTTCCAGTTGGGCCGTTTTTCGCCCTCCCAAGGCTCTGATGGCTTCCTGAATCCTAGGGAAGTCAAAAACGTGGGAGGCCGTTTTCGCCCTCCCCAGGCTTCAGAAAAGTCTCTGGAGCCTGGGGAGGGCAACTCCCCCATGTGGAGGGTTGCGCGTGCATGCGCAGGGGGGGGGGTCACTTGCCCATGCATAGTTGGGGGTGTGTCCGCATTCACAGGTGAAGTCACTTCCGGTTTGCTCGTAGGGCTGTTTTTGGTCCTCCGGAGCCTTCAGGGAAGCCTCCTGAAGGTCCCTGAAGGCTCCGGAGGACTAAAAACGGCCTACAAGCTACGCATTGCATTATGGGTACGGCACCCCCGCACATGATCCCCCCCCGCGCTCCCCTGCTTATGGCACCGAGCCAAAAAAGGTTCGCCATCGCCCATCGCTGATGTAGTGTATATGGAGGTGGGGGGCCCTTTGAGAGCTGTAATACAACGAAATTTCATTTGAATGTATGCCGATTAGCCTATATCTTATCTTATCTAGCGCTGACTATTAACTGTCCAGATTCTTGAAATAATAAATTCTTCTGTGCTTTGAACCCAACGAATTCTCCTGGTCATTTGTGCCTGACACATAGGAGCAGCTGGCTAGATTTGAGAGAAATGACAATTCCCACAGCACCTACCACCCACAGCCACTTTGGCATAAAGTCGGGGGGGGGGGAGTCTATCCTGCACATACACGCTTTCTAGACAAATGAGTAGTAAATTTAAATCAGTGGACTTAACTATGCCTGAGGAGGCCTTCTACTACTCCAATACAAATATCTGTGAGGATAATAATATCCCCAAGCCAGAGGTGGGTTCCTACCAGTTCGCACCTATTCGGTAGAACCGGTTCGTCAAATCTACCGAACCGGTTAGAAGAGGTTCCACCAGCGGACCCGGAAAGCAGGCCCACACCTACAGAAGAGGTTCCAATTTTTTTTGAAACCAACCACTGCTAAAGGGTTAGGGGTGAAAGGATCTTGTAACTTGACAGCTTTAAGACTTGCATGCTTCAATGCCAGAGTTCCTGAGCCAACGTGACTGGAGGAGGAATTCTGGGAGTTGAAGTCCACAAGTCTTAAAGCTGTCAGGTTTGAAGACCCCTAGTTTTCTTTTCTAAAGGGTTAGGGGTGCAAGGATCTTGTAACTTGACAGCTTTAAGACCTGCATGCTTCAATGCCAGAGTTCCTGAATAGCTACTTGGGCCGACCTAAGTACTAATTCATAATTTCATATCCAGTCACATGGGTGGCAAGCCACTCCCACAAAGGAGGCCACACCCACAGAGTAGGTTCCAGCAATTTTTGAAACCCACCACTGCCCCAAGCTCAGAAGTAATGTTCATTCTCAAATTTTCTCGAACACCAGAATGTTGATTTTGATCGTACTTTACAGCTTCAAAGCACTTTATGGGTACTAAGTAATTAAACCTCCCCCCCCCTCCACCGGTTTTTGGAAAGTAGGTAACCATGTGTTGAAAGGAGTAAGTTGAAGTGTCAGAACAGACACTTTGATAGCTTCTAAATTAACTACTCAGGAAGGGGCCTGAAAACCTGAGCTGATGGTGCTAAAAATGACAGTGGATAATTCAGGGGACTGGATTGTGGAAGCGGGGGGTGGTGGTGGTGGATGTGAATCTGCAGAGATAAGTCTTATAATTCTTTGAGAAATTATAATATTCCTGAGATAAGCAAGGAATTTTGCCCACCTACTTTCCCATTCGAAAAACCTCGACAGAAAGAAGGATGCATTTTCAAAATGCAGACAGATTATACAGAAAGTTTTGAAAACAGATCGATTAGGATTCTGAAGACTTTATGGCTTGCTAGAAAAACAGAATTAATGAGCGCTATGGTGAAGACTATTGATGTTCTGCAATATGATTTTGTATATTGTTGGAAGAAATGTCCTTCTAAGTTCAGTTCCAAGCGGGGAAAAAATGCTGGAAACAAGGAGGCTGCTTGGAAAGATGGTTTAATGGTGGACAGGGACACATGGCTTGAGCCCTGAACAGAAAAGGGGGGATCACATGCTTCCAGATGTTGGGTGAAGAAGAGAAAAGAGAGCGAGAGATGCTGAAGGTCCCTGGTTTTATGCCCTCTCTGGCCTTTGATCTTGAGCTTGTATTCTGAGATTGTCAGACTCCTATGGGGCCATGCAGGGGCAACTCTCTAGGCTGTGCTTTGAGTCTGGTTGAGCATTGCTTCCCAGGTGCCCTGTGGTGAGATGGGTAAAGGTCTAATACTACCATGCCTTAATCCCATCACCCTGGAGCTGAAGGGGGAGATCTTTGTTATGTAGAATAGACCGACCCAGACTTTTTAATGACCCATTGACAAAGGTGGGGGCTATTAAGAGTGAGTCTATTTCCTACCTAAAAACATGTTTCTCCATTACTGATCCAGGGAAATATAATATTCTGCCTTTTCAATATCTCCCAGGATATTAATTTTTCTAGGAGAGAGGTGGGTTTTAACTTCCTACAATAATACAAAGAAAACCCTAATGAAACGAATTGCATTCCTTTACGGTTGGAGCTGCTGACAGATTTTAATTCCTTTTTTTAAAAAGTTGATTAATTGCCCACTCCTTGAGACATTAATCTGAATACATTTTTCTTATCCTCGAAATCTTGAGATCCTTTCTCGCAAACAAAATCACCCACTCAATGTTACAGTGACGGAACAATTTAAATATTTCTTTCCTGCTTTTCACAACTGAGTGTACCTCTAGTTTTTGTGGCTCCAAATAACAGAAGAAGGATATATCATCTCCAATATCCTAATCTATAAAGCCCCTACTTTCTGCGTCAGGAAACAGTCGGGGGGGGGGGGTTAATAAAATTATTTATTAGTTAAACATTAAAAACGTTGGACACAGTGCAACATTTCTGGCATAAACGTTTCCATATAGTGATTAGATCTTACACAATTACATTTTATATCCATTCTAATGTATGTAGTCAGTCATATCACCTGTCTGTTTATCCTTTCTTTTATATAATTACTAATCATACAAATACATATCCAATTCTACCTATCACACATTCTTAATATCATGTATCTCCAATTCTGAACGTCTGGTTTTTCTGTCCCTGGCCTGGTTGAACAAAACAGTCTGAAAAACTGATGACAAGTTGGAGATTGGAATGAATTTGTGGAATTTTACTTTAAATTCTCACTTGAACCTGTCCTGGATAAACCTAATTTAATGGGACAGGATGTCGATAACATCTACATAGCACTCAAAGGAGACAATAAAAAAATGAAGAAGGAAACAAAAAGGCCCAAACACTTCCTCATCAGCAATTAACATCCATATGAGCAGAGATTAACACAAAAGATTAACACTAGATCAACAATCAAGTAAACAATTCCAACACACACACACACACACACACACTCAAGGAACTACCAATGCAGACAAACTAATAGTAAATAATAACCTAATCAAGAACCACCAAGAAGTGTAAAAAAGTACAAGGGACTTATTATCACATATGGTGGACCTGCCCGGAAACACAAAAATATTGGACAAAAATTTGGAAATGGATGCAAGAAATTACAGGAGAACAGATAAAATACAAACCCGAAATCTTTCTACTGGGAATAATCAAAGGGAAATATACAAAGAAAATTAAGTACATATTAACCATCTGCTAACTACAGTTAGAATAGCATTCGCCCAATGCTGGAAACAAAATAATACCCCCTCGGACGAATTAGTGATTAAAAAAACTTTGGATTGTGCAGAGATGGACAAATTAACACTGAAATTAAAAGATAAAGAAGAGTCGGAATATTATGAATTTGGAACAATTGGTACAAATGGCTGCAAAACAGGAACAAAATTAATTAAGCCAAAAAACAATATATATAAATAATATAGAACTGTGTATAAAGGTGTGTAAATATAGAAGCGAAATATTATATACATGTACAGGTAGGATGACATAACAATGTTGATGTAATGACTGTAAGGTGTTGTAGAAGGGAAAAAATAATAAAAAAAGAACCACCAAGAATACTTCCACCAATACTGCCAGACAGGCCACTACGGGTAGTATATAAAAATACGAGGAAACCCCACTCCCTCCTAGTACTGATGTTACCTAGTTGGGTAATGAAATGCCTGCAAGAAAAACACCAAGCTCAGAGACCACCAAGGAGCCCTCATTTCAACCCTGAGCTACAAATACTCTCTTCTATCAGTAGATAATAGTTTCCAAATTTGTCTTGGGCTTCCCCCTGAATTTGAAGGAGGAGCCAAACCAGAGAAAAACGACAGGCGATACTTGACTTTTCTGCTAGCCGGCCTATGGCTCTTTGCAAAGCGATGAAGAAGTGAAGATTTTAGCAGTAAGCTCTCCATGCTAAGTACATTAAATCATTCAGTCCCTTACACCGTGCACTGTGATGGAAGATTTACGTGCTATGAATAAAATATGTCTTCAGAAGTCCTGGGAGATCCATTTAAAAGAAGGATACCCCCCCCTTTTTTTTTCGTGCAGTGCTAATTTTAAATGGAAATATAAATAAGGAATTTGCTATCACACACAGACAGCATGTAGTCAAATTAGAACTTTATATAATTGATCTTCCTAAAAACATATCACAGAACGCAGAAACTGGAGGATCCAATTCTCCCTCTTAACCTCCTTCCTGCCTTCAAGAGAGAAAATTTAAATACTAGGGAGTCATTAAAAGGAATACCTCGCTGGCAGATAGTTTAGACAGCTTGCAACATTAAGTACTAATTGAAGGTAGTTAGACCTAATTTCCACTTTCTCCATTGCACCCATAAGAAGCCTTAGTGTTTCTCTTTTCCTTTGATATTAAATGTGCTTCTGCTTCTGAAATCGTTGTGGTCTGAAACTGGTACAATTCAGATAATGGCTTATTTTGCATTCCTGGTTCTTTTTTTCTTCTTTCTTTTCCTTCTTTCTTTTCCTGCATTCGTTTCTTCCTCATTCTTCTCCAAAGCCATATCTTAAAGACCACTCAAATGAGAGATATAAACGAGACTGGAAAAAATGGATTGACTATATACAAAATAAATAGGACCAAGAAATTCCAGTTAGCCTATGCTTAAGATCAGGAATGATTTAAATTGTTTAAAGTTAGATCAGCAAGAAGAAGCTAAGGTCAATGTAGAATGTCATTAATTTCTTTATTTCTTTTTTCTCAATAGATTTTAGACTGTGTTTGTTAAAAATCCATACTGTGTACGGGTTCTGGAAAGTCGGGGGGGGAAGGAGGAGGGGGGTTGGGGGGGAGCGAGGGAGGGGTATACATTAGGCTAGACAAGAATTTGGTGGTAAACTAGAACTATTTTGACACACAAAAAATTGTACTTCGATGTCTTACTGATTGAGGAATGATGAAATGTTTGTTTTAAAAGAAATAAAACTTTTGAACTATTCTCTCTCCAAAGCCAAAATGCCAAGGTCTGCTCAGCAGCTGCTAGGGGGGAAAAAAAACAAGGTTTTGCTACTAATCTATTCAATTATTGTTAATCCAGTTTATACTTAATTATTAAGTCTTGCTCAAATATGAAATGAAGGGAGAGAAAAAGAAAGAAGAATGAGATGAAGGCTATCTGAGGAACTGCTTCACCCCAGGGATCAGAATAACAGAGTTGGAAGGGACCTTGGAGGACTTCTATCCAACCCCCTGCTCAGGCAGGAAGCCTATACCAAGGATGGCGAACCTTTTTTTGGGCTCGCGTGCCATAAGGGGGGAGCGCAGCGGGGAGGGTCGTGTGCAGGCATGCCGCACCCATAATGCAACGTGCGACACACACACCCCAGTGCGCATGCATGGATGAGAGGCGCTCCCTCCCATTTTTGCATGCTCTTTTCGCTCTCCCAGGCTCCAGAGGCTTTATAGGAGCCTGGGGAGAGTGAAAACAGCTTCCCTGCCCCCCCCCCCGAGGCCCTCCGGAGGCTTTAGGGACCTTCAGGAGGCTTCCCTGAAGCCCCAGAGGGCTTAAACCGGCCCTATGAGCAAACAGGAAGTCCGTTCCCAAACTTCCAGTTTGCCCATAGAGCCGTTTTTTTTGCGCTCCGGAGGCTTCAGGGAAGAGCCTATTCCATTTCAGAGAAATTGTCGTCCAATCTCTTCTTAAAAACATCCAGTGCTGGGGCATCCACAACATCTGGAGGCAAGTCGTTTCTAGTGATTAATTGTTCTAACTGTCAGGAAATTCCACCTTAGTTCTAGGTTGCTTGTCTCCTTGATTAGTATCCATCCATCGTTCTTGTCCTGCCCTCAGGTGCTTTGGAGAATAGTTTGACTTCCTCTTTTATTGTGGCAGCCCTGAGATAGAAGAAGAAGAAGAGGAGGAAGAGGAAGAAGAAGAGAGGAAGAGGAAGAGGAGGGGGAGGGGGGAGGGGAGAATGAGAAGAAGAAGAAGAAGAAGAGGAGGAGGAGGAGGAGGAGGAGGCTGCGAAGGAGGAGGAGGAGGAGAGAGAAGAGGAGAGGAGGAGGAGGAGGAGAGGAGGAAAAAGAGAAAGAGAAGGGAAGGAAAGAGGAAGGGAGGAGAAGAAGATGAAGAAGAAGAAAGAGAAGGAGGAAGAGAAGGAGGAGAGGAGGAGGAGGAGGGAGGAGGGGAGGAGGGGGAAGGAAGAAAAGAAGGAGAAGGGGGAGAGGAGGAGGGAGGAGGAAGGAGGGGGGAGAAAGGGGGGAAGGGGAGGAAGGAGGCGAGGAGGAGAGGAAGGAGAAGGAAAAGAGAGAGAGGAAGAAACAGAAGCAGAAGAAGAGGAGGAGGAGGAGGCGAAGGAGGAGAGGAGGAGGAGAAGAGAAGAGAAGAGGAGGAGGAGGAGGAAAAAGAGGAAGAGAAGGAGAAGGAAGAGGAGGAGGGAGGAGAAGAAGATGAAGAGAAGAAAGAGAAGGAGGAAGGAAGGAGGAGGAGGAGGAAGAGAAGGGGGGAAGAAAGAAGGAGAAGGAGGACGAGGAGGAGGAAGGAGGAGGAGGAAGAAGAAGAGGAGGAGGAGGAGGAAACAGAAGCAGAAGCAGAGGAGGAGGAGGAGGAGGAGGAGGAGGAGGAGGAGAGGAATAATAATATAATAATAATAATAATAATAATAAAATAAACTCCGCCGTTGCCGGTCCCAAGCCGGATGAGAAAGGAGGAAGGTTGGGATCAGGTTGGCATCTGGTCCCGTAAAAAAACCCCCGCCAACCATACAATATGGTGAAAAAAACGAATAAGAATTCCATACCACATCGGTCGTCGCGCGGGTTAACAAGGGCCGCGGCGGATGTTGGGGTCCCTGGACATCCGTCGACAAGTGGGCTACAAGTGGACCAGCCAACAAAACGACAAAATATAGTGCAGATGAAAACCGTGCCATAATGGCCTGTTACTACAACTCAGAGCCAGAAAAAAGAGGCTATTTAAAGCGAATGTATGAATTATGGAAACAACAATATCCAGATTCAAATGTTAGTGAACAACGACTAGCAGATCAAAGGCGATTTATTATACGGAATAAAGTGTTAGTGAAGTTGAACATGAGGAAATTCAGGCAAATTGCAAAACCCAAAAAACAATATCACAAGCGGAAATAACTGATATTCAAGACACAACTAAAGACACTATAGTAGAACTCCCAGAAGAAGCTCTCAGGGAGGAAATAACATCACCACCACTAGAACCAGTTATCACTGAACCAATTGATGAACTAACTCAAAAACAAAAGAATTGAAGGATAAGATCATGGAGCATTTTCTGCTTAATGAGGAAAGGCAATGTTTACCATCACTAAAAACTGTGCCTAAGAAAATTTTGGCCCCTATCAAGAAAATGGTTAATGCAGTGTTTTCAACAATTGAACCGGGATCCATCTTGGAAACAAACCAGTTAATGTACAGCGCAGCTGTAATAGTCACTAACGAACTAGGCATTAAAATTAAAGTACCTAGTCACACAACAGAAAAAGCATCAAAGCCAAAGTGGAAAATCCGTCTAGAACAAAAAATCAAAAAATTAAGGGCAGATGCTAGTAACTTAAAGAACATGCATGAGCAACGGCTTAAAACAACAAAATCATAGATCGGCTAATCAGAAGATATAGATTGGATACAAGAAACATCAATGAAGCTGTAGAGATTGTAAAACAGCAGATAACAGCAACAGCTAGAAAATTGAAAGATATGAGGCACGAATCATCAATATAAACAAAATCAGCAATTTCGATCAGACCAACGGCGTTTTATCAAAGTCTTAATGTGAATGGTGACACCAAAAGTGAAAAACCAGAAAAGCAGGCCACAGTTGAATTCTGGAAAGAATTGTGGGAAAATGCAAAGGACTACAAACAAGGAAGCAAAGTGGATACATGACTTTGAGAAAAGCATTGGCAACAAACAAATGCAAGTATTAGAAATAACAACTGAGATGATCAAAAATCGAGTTAAAAAGGTAAAGAATTGGACATCACCTGGAAAGGACCATTACATGGTTTCTGGCTCAAATATCTGACCAGTTTACATGCAATATTGGCCAGGCAACTGAATGAAATTTTACAAAAGGGCCAAATTGATGAATGGTTGACAACTGGAAAAACATACTTGATTCAGAAAGATCCAACTAAAGGAACAACACCTGAAAACTATAGACCAATAACATGCTTACCAACAACCTTCAAATTACTCACAGGCATTATTGCAGATAACATGATGGATTATTGGAAACAAACAACATCTTGCCAGTAGAGCAAAAAGGCAACAAAAGAAGGAGCAGGGGCACAAAAGATCAGCTTCTAATTGATAAAATGATATTAGAAAATTGTAAGAACAGAAAAACGAACTTGAATATGGTCTGGATTGATTACAAAAAGGCATTTGACTCACTGCCACATAGTTGGATCATAAAATGCTTAAAACAACTGGCATTAGCAAAAATATTACATCCTTTACTGAAAAGGCAATGAAACAATGGAGAACTGAGTTGGCAGTAGGGAATGAGAGCTACGGAATGGTTAATATCAAGCGAGGAATTTTCCAGGGTGATTCACTTTCACCTCTTCTCTTCATCATCGCAATGATCCCACTATCAGTAATCTTAAAAAAAATGAAATTAGGCTACCAAACAGCCAAAAAAGCTGAAAAAATTTCGCATTTACTATATATGGATGATTTGAAACTCTATGGAAAGTCAGAAATAGAAATCCAATCATTGACAAATACAGTCCGAGTATTCAGCACCGATATTCAATGCAGTTTGGCATGGAAAAATGCGCCACTGTATCCATAAAAAGGGGCAAAATCACTGCATCTGAGGGAATTGAAATGCCCAATGGCCAACTAATTAAATGCAAAGAAAATGAAGCCTACAAATACTTAGGCATTCTGCAATTGGATAACATCAAGCATGGAGAAGTAAAAACTATTGTCAGGCGAGAGTACACCAACAGAGTTAGGAAAATTTTAAAATCTAAATTGAATGGTGGAAATACAATCAAGGCCATAAATACCTGGGCAATACCAGTTATAAGATACACAGCTGGCATAGTTAACTGGACACAAGCTGATTTGGACCTTTGGACCGAAAAAACCAGGAAACTAATGACATACACTACAGTTTACATCCACGTGTGATACTGATAGACTATATCTGCCCCGAAAATCAGGTGGCAGGATTATTACAAGTGAAGCAAACAGTTGAAGAAGAAAAACATGCACTGGCTGATATTAAAAGAAAGTCAAGAACATCTATTAATCGAAGTAAAGAACAAAAATCTACTGAAGGCCCAACAGACAAAACAAGAATACAGAAAAGATGTGATAAAATCAAGAATGGAGAGTTGGCAGAACAAAGCACTGCATGGTCAATTTCTGGAAAAAATAAAAGATAAGTGGACAGTGAACAAACTTGGTTATGGTTAAAAACAGGTACATTAAAGAAAGAAACAGAGTCACTAATCCTGGCTGCGCAAGAACAAGCTATCCGCACAAATGCCATTAAGGCCAAAATCGAAAAATCCTCTGATGATGCCAAATGCAGACTTTGCAAAGAAGCTGATGAAACTGTTGATCACATACTCAGCTGCTGTAAAAAAATCGCGCAGACTGATTATAAATTGCGGCACAATTCAGTAGCACAAATGATCCACTGGAATTTGTGCAAAAATTATAATATTAAAACAGCAACAAACTGGTGGGAACATCAGCCTGAAAAGTCACCGAAAATCAGATGGTCAAGATCTTGTGGGATTTCCGTATACAAACCGACAAAATACTGGCGCATAATACACCAGACATCACACTGGTTGAGAAAAATAAGGTCACAATCATAGACATCGCAATACCAGGTGATAGCAGAGTCGCCGAGAAGGAACATGAAAAAATCGCAAGATACCAGGACTTAAAATCGAAATTCAACGACTATGGCACAACCAGCAGTGGTAATTCCAGTGGTAATTGGCACACTGGGTGCTATTCCAAAAGCACTGGAATTACATTTAAAAACAGTTAAAAATTGACAAAATCACCATCAGTCAAATGCAAAAAGCCGCACTGCTTGGATCTGCACGCATATTACGAAAATACGTTACGATGTCCTAGGCCCCTGGGTGGGGCCCGACTAGTAACCAATGCCAAATCCGGCGAAACAACTGGCCGCTGTGATACAATTGTATAATAATAATAATAATTATACGTTACGACGTCCTAGGCCCCTGGGTGGGGCCCGACTAGTAACCAATGCCAAATCCGGTGAAACAACTGGCCGCTGTGATACAATTGTTTAATAATAATAATAATAATAATAATAATAATATAATAATAATAATAATAATAATAATTTTGGAGTATGTTTCACATTGAAATAAGTGAACTGTATTCATTCTTTAAGAAGTCTAAGAAATACATTTCCCCTGACCAGGATTGTTGTTGGCATTTCTAATGTTGTTTTCATCATTTTTGCTGAACAACCTTAAATTGGATTAAATCTCTTTAGCAGTTTTCAAAATCTTGAATTGTTTCTGATGAAACCCCGGGAGAGACAAGGGAGAAAAAAAAGAGCCAGGTTGGAAATAGGAGATGAACTAGAGATACATCTATATATAAAGTCACGGATGATATGAAAAATGTGACTAGAAGGCATTTTTCTCTCTCTTACAACGTTATATAAATTGAAGTATAAATGTGGAGAGAAATGGGGATGTCATTAAAACATACTTCTTCGTAAAAGGATACTGTAGGGAAGATGACCAGGAACGTCCACTGTATATCAAACATGGACAGAAATAATGAATGAGGTAAAGGTATGTGTTAGTCATTTCCAATTCTAGGGGACGGTGCTCATCTCTGTATCAAAGCTGAAGAGCCAGCACTGTCCGAAGACGTTCCGTGGTCATGTGGCCAGCATGACTAAACACCAAAGGCGCACGAAACGCTGTTACCTTCCCACCAAAGGTGGTCCCTATTTTTCTACTTGTGTTTTTTAGGTGCTTTCGAACTGCTAGGTTGGCAAAAGCTGGGACAAATAATGGGAGCTCACTCCATTACAAGGCGCTAGGGATTCGAACCACTGAACTGCCGACCTTTCTGATCGAGAAGCTCAGTGTCTTAACCCTGACCAGTGTTTCTTACCCATAGCCACTTTAAGATGTCGGACTTCAACTCTCCAGCCAGCAATCAATGGTAAAAATAACAACATAAGATGCAGGTTTGTCACTAACATTTGCTAAGTCAACCAAGGCCTGGCATAAGTTATCCCTTCCGTATCCCAAAAATAACCAACCCAAAAAATCAGGCATCTGTCCTGATTTCATTAAAAAGAGCAGGCTTTGAGATGTATATCTTAAAGAACACTGAATGTTCAAAGATTATTTTTGCAATCATTTTTCCAGGATCATAATTTTATGCGGAACAGCAGCTGAAATTAAACCTAGAATTAAAGCAATCCTAACCTTATTTTTTTCTGTCTGCCTATAAGCCTATCTCAGCCTGGATGGATGGATGGATGGATGGATGGATGGATGGATGGATGGATGGATGGATGGTCGGACAGACAGACAGACAGACAGACAATAATGAGAGAGAAAGATGATAATAATGATAGAAAGATAGATAGATAGATAGATAGATAGATAGATAGATAGATAGATAGCAATAGCAATAGCAATAGCAATAGCAATAGCAATAGATAGATAGATAGATAGATAGATAGATAGATAGATAGATAGATAGATAGATAGATAGATAGATAGATAGATAGATGATAGATGATAGATAGATATTATAAATTAATAATAGATAGATGATAGATGGATGGATGGATGGACAATGAGAGAGAGAGAGAGAGAGATGATAGATAATGAAGAGATAGATAGATAGATAGATAGATAGATAGATAGAGATAGATGGATGGATGGATGGATGGATGGATGGATGGATGGATGGATGGATGGATGGATGGACAAATGCACAGACAGATGGACGGACAATGAGAGAGAGAGAGAGAGAGAGATGATAGATAATAATGATAGATAGATAGACAATGAGAGAGAGGAGAAAGAGAGAGAGATGAGATAATAATGATAGAATAGACAGACAAACAGACGACAGATGAGATGATAGGTAGGGGAGAGACAGGCCGGCAGACAGATAGGACAGATATTTAAAGGTCTTTATAAAAGCATCTAAATTATCAAACAAGTGTTAAAGTGAAGGTGCAGAATTTGAGGTCCTCAAAAGGTGGTTGGACTCTTATTTCCATGGCCCTTGGTTCTTGACCATCTTAGACGCTGAGTAGTGGTGTGATGTGGTCACCTTTTCGGAGCTTCTGGCCAGCAAAGTCAATGGAAAGACAGATTCACGTAACAACCGTGTTACTAACTTAACAACTGCAGTGATTCACTTAACAACTGTGGCAAGGAAGGTCGTAAAATGGGGCAACTGTCCCTAACAACTGTCTCGCTTCGTGACAAAAACATTGGGCTCAATTGTGGTCGTACATCAAGGACTACCTATAATACTGTGGTGGCCCAGAGATAGAACTCTCGCCTCACAATCAGGAGGTTGGAGTTCGATCCTAGCTAGAGGCAGATGTAGGGTCTCCTGCTTGGGCAGGGGGTTGGACTAGATGACCTGCAAGGTCCCTTCCAACTCTGTTATTCTGTTAACCGCATTCTGAAGACAGGCTTCTGTCTCTCCTTTTCCTCTTATGCTAAAGAGAACCAAGGCATAGCAAAGTTGAATTTTTCCTTGGCCCTTCCTGTTTATCCAGGCTAAGTTGCTGTTTACGTAATAGTTGCCGAACTCCTTCTCCAGAGCCATCTCTGGGCCCCTTAAAAGGAACGTGGCTGACATTTTCTCTGTGCTCAGCTATCGGCATGGAAGCGCCAATTGCTCCCGCCAGCTTCAGATCCTTGCAAACGTATAAACATAAGAGGTTCTGCAAAGCTGAACATTGATGCGAATCGCCCCTTGAAGCGGTTTTACAAAGCAGGACCCACTTCTCTCTCTCTTTTTTTTTCCAAAAGTGAAAAGAAGCCACAGTATGTATTTATTTTTGCTCTCGGGCTATCGTTCCAATCTTTCTCTGACTCTTACAGGCAGCTGCTGGGAACACCCAAGTCCCAGAGCGACAGGAAGCGATTCCGTAAGTTTCAATTTCAATTTATTGGTATTTGTATGCCGCCCACTCCCAGGGGACTCTGGGCAGCTTACAGACAAACAAGGGAATTAAAAATAAAAATAGAAATATAATCATTTTAAAATTACACAACATGCATACACTTAAAATGGGGCTGGACGCTGATCAACAGCCCCAGGCCTGCCGGAACAGCCAGGTCTTAGTGGCTTTACGGAAGGCCGGAAGAGTAGTGAGGGTCTGGATCTCTACGGGGAGACGTTCCATAGGGCCTGGGCCGCAACAGAGAAGGCCATTCCCCGGGGGGTCGCCAGCCGACATTGACCCACCGATGGTACCCGGAGGAGGCCCAATCTGTGTGATCTAATCGGTCTTTGGGAGGCAAATGGCAGGAGGCGGTCTCTCAGGTAGCCAGGTCCTAAACCATGTAGGGCTTTAAAAGTAACGACTGGCACCTTGAAGTGTGTCTGGAGACCAATGGGAAGCCAGTGCAGCTCGCGGAGGATAGGTGTAACATGGTGTATCTAGGTACACCCATTATCGTTCACGTGGCTGCATTCTGGACCAAAGTTAAATTGTCTGGGTTCCAAATAATACCCCTAACAGAAGAAGACCCCGAGTCAGGGGTGAAATCCATCTACCTTTGCTACGCGCATGCACGACAACAGACCCTGAAACTGGGGCAATGGCTCACATGTCCGCAGAGAGGGCTCGGCATGCCACCTGTGGCATGCGTGCCATCGGTTCGCCATCATTTGAACTTTTCTCTTCAGCCCTCCCTTGGGAACAGAAAAGGAAGGAGAAATGAATTGCACAGACTCCATTAAGATGGAAACAAGCATCTGCCTCCTAGAATTATTCATTAAATAAGGATGTGGCAGATTTATTCTCTAGTCTGGAGGGGATATAAAAAAAATATCATTAATAAGAGTCCAAACCTTGTAGACAAACTTCCCGTAACCAGATCAACAACAAATATTACATCAAAGAAAAATAGGTCCTGTGAATGCTGAAATAAGTTATCCTTGCTTATTTCTACTCAGACTCAAGCAATGTACTGTATCTCAGGGAGAGTAATGTCACCCCTAGTCCTTCTGTTTGTGGTTGAAGGTTGGAGTCCTGATAAACGTACGAGAATGGGAGAATCAGGGTTCCAAATAATATCCAAAATTAAATCAGAGTCCAAGGCAAAGTACTGCTCAAAGTTCCGATTTATTAAGACAGCCATGCTGGCACATCTGGGAAAACCTGAATCTGAAAGCTTCCTGGTTTTCCCACCCAGTTGAAAGGTCAAGATTTTGCCCTCACACCACAAGTCCATCCCATGGTCCAATCTCCCACTGCCGCGCTGGCAGTTCCGCCCACCCAGTTCTGGTAGGTGCAGAGATGGAAAGACAAAGGATGACCTTGGCTTTCTAGAAGGAATTTTGTTCTGGGTACATAGCATCTAACTCCGTACAATCCCCCCTCCCATTTCCCCACTAACGAGGTGGCTGATGAGGAAGAGGAGGAACTGCTGGGTCCCAGTGCCTGACGCACAGATGCACAGAAAGCAGAGGAGAGGAGGGCAGTGGAAATCCGTGGGCAGGTCCTTGGGAAGGAAGAGCCACCGCTGCTGGCGAAGCCCCACCCTAGTTCTGGGGATAAAAGGCAGGGGGCGGGGATGAATAGGTGTCGCTGACAACTATTCCTCTTCTGGAAGGACAGACTTGTTAGCCTGTGAGAGAAACGTTTTTGCTGGGACTGCCAGCATTCCTAATAAAGGAATCTTTGAGTTCACGTCAGAGAATTCATTGTATTTGGGGAGCTGGCTCAGAACGATAGTATTCAAAATGGTGAAAAGTGGGAAAGCAACCTATTGTAACGCAAGGACCAATTTTGTAAAGGTGGCCGTCTGACCTCTTCGACTGCCAAGCTCTAGTGATACCGTCAAATTCAGAAAGACACATGGATTCCTGGAAGTATCTTTACTGCTAATAAAGTAATACGACTGGAGTTTTGAGTGGCTGCCAAAGCCATTTTCTTGATCAATTTATACTTAGCAGAATTGAAGTGGAATTAATCAATTAATCTTTTGCCAATTTTTCCCCCTCCTCCTGGATTAAGAAATCTTTTTTGTGTCTCTTTGTTTTGGTTCTGTATTTGAAAAGTCCGATAGATAGATAGATAGATAGATAGATAGATAGATAGATAGATAGATAGATAGATAGATAGATAGATAGATAGATAGCAACAGCAATGGGATTCTTCAGAACAGATAATAAATGGAGGGTACGACAGAAGCTAGCCAATATGGAATACAGAGAGTCCTCAACGTATGACCACAGTTGAGCCACAATTTCTGTTGCTAAGTGACACACTTGTGACTTTTGCCCATTTTTGCCATAGTCGTTAAGTGAGTCATGCAGCTGTAAGATTAGTAATTGTTCTGACCTCGGCTTCCCCAAACCACGAAGCTTGCCCCGACAAAACCCCTTTTTATTAAGTTACTGTGAATTCCTCTCATTCACATCCAGCAAAGTCTTTCAGGGATGGATTTTACAGTCACAGACCTTATCTGGCTTGGAGAGCTGCCAGGCCGATATCTTCAAACACTGTAGAAGAAAAGTACTGGCAAGGAATCTCTGGTGTCACAAACCAATTAAGCAAAATGATTGTCTCCTGCAAACTCCACTCCTCTTTTGCTCCTCTTATTCCCTCTGGGAGGGGGGCCATTCATCATCTACCTGTGGCCTTACTCCCAAGTCGACCCCTGTTCTTTAGCTGTTCCCTTCGTCTGGCAACTCTGTGTATGCACTCATCGGGAACAGGCTCCAACTGTTCTTCTGACCCACTGATCTCCAACTCTAAAGGTAGCTGATAACTATTGGATGCCCCTGGCCCCCTCTCTGCCTCCGACGCAGAGCCTTCGTCAGAGCCTTCCCCAGACTCCAGGACCGGCCCATGTTGCTCCCCAACCCTCCTCAACTGTCTGCCAGCTCGGCTGGCGGGCCACAGCATTTAATGAATCTGGCTTCCCGTTGACTTTGCTTGTCAGAAGATTGCAAAAGGGGATCAGGTGACCCCGGGACACTGCAACCGTCATAAATGTGAGACAGTTGCCAAATGCCTCAATTTTGATCACGTGACCATGGGGAGGCTGCAACCGCCATAAGTATGAAAAATGTCACTCATAAGTCACTTTTTTTCAGTGCCGTGGTAACTTCAATAGTTCACTGAAGGAACGGTTGTAAGTCAAGCATTACACTTTGCACACATATCACAACGTACCACTTCACTCCCTTTTTGTTTTTTGATAGGACTAACAGTTGCCAGTAAAGTAAACCTACAAGGAAAGCTTCTTTTAACCTGCATAATAAGGTAAAGGTTCCCCTCGCCCATATGTGCTAGTCGTTCCTGACTCTAGCGGGCGGTGCTCATCTCTGTTTCAAAAGCCAAAGAGCTAGTGTTGTCCGAAGACGTCTCCGTGGTCATGTGGCCGGCATGACTAACCGCTGAAGGCGCCCAGAACGCTGTTACCTTCCCACCAAAGGTGGTTCCTATTTTTTCTACTTACATTTTTACATGCTTTTGAACTGCTAAGTTGGCAGAAGCTGGGACAAGTAATGGGAGCTCGCTCGGTTACGCGGCGCTAGGGATTCAAACCGCCAACCTTTTCTGATCGACAAGCTCAGCGTCTTAGCCACTGAGCCACCGCGTCCCTTTAACCTGCATAATATTGTAATTTGTTTTCTTATCTAAGCCTTTTGTATCATCCCCTGCAGTGCAGTGGTGACGGGGCGTGGCGGGGGGGGGGGGAAATCTGACATCGCAGTGATGTTTTTAGATCAGTAAAATGAGACTGCATTGCTATGGATATTTTTTTTTAAAAAAAAATTACGCTGACAGACTGAGGGCCACCAATGCAATCCTGGGTAATAAAACTCATGATTTGCAGTGCTCCTCACCATAGCAGGCAACGGGGCAGGTTGCTAATTTATCACAAAGAGGAGTTCATTGTTTTGCTTTCAAAAGACACATTGCTAAACACCAAGGGACCCATCTGAGGAGATACAGTACGCTTTGCTATATTGTCTGTGTGTGTGTGTGTGTAAGATTCCTATGCCT
The DNA here is from genome assembly GCF_009769535.1 of Thamnophis elegans. Taxonomy (NCBI): domain Eukaryota; kingdom Metazoa; phylum Chordata; class Lepidosauria; order Squamata; family Natricidae; genus Thamnophis; species Thamnophis elegans. The sequence goes on from NC_045549.1 coordinate 10,649,816, forward strand.
AGTGGCATCTTTCTATTTTCTTAGAAGGGGAGCAGGCAGTGCCTAACGTCTTTCCGGTTTCCAAATTTCCACATCAAGATCACACACCGCCCATTTTCCAAGACAGGATACGAAGAGCAATAGTTAAAAGGCTTTTGGAACTGCAATGCAGGGGAACTGCAGTTGATGTTTAAAATAAAAATAAAAATAAATCAAGATGGCTGCCTCATCAGGGTTAGAGTTTAGAGAGTTTAGAGTTTTATTGATTTGTATGCCACCCACTCCGGAAGGACTCCGGGCGGCTTACAATAAACGAGGGAAGGGGGATAATACACAAACAACATATTAAAATATACAACAGTCACAATTTCCGAGGGACTGGATATTTCGAAGAGTCCCCTGGCCTGCTGGAGCAGCCAGGACTTAACGGCTTTTGCGGAAGGCCGGGAGGGTAGTAAGGGTCCGGATCTCCACGGGGAGATCGTTCCAGAGGGCTGGAGCTGCAACAGAGAAGGCTCTCCCCCGGGGAGTCGCCAGCTGACATTGGCTGGCAGATGGAATCCAAAGAAGACCTAACCTGTGTGATCTAATCGGTCTATGGGAGGTGATCGGCAGGAGGCAGTCTCTCAGGTACCTAGGTCCGATGCCATGAAGGGCTTTATAGGTAACGACCAGCGCCTTGAAGCGGATCCGGAGGCTAATGGGTAACCAGTGCAGCTCGCGGAGGATAGGTGTAACGTGGGTGTACCTGGGTGCATCCACGATCGCTCGCGCGGCTGCGTTCTGGACCAGCTGGAGTCTTCGAACACTCTTCAAGGGCAGCCCCATGTAGAGCGCGTTACAGTAATCCAGTCTTGAGGTCACATTGAAGCTGTCTGTTTTTTATGCATGTCACAAGTGTGAGACCTATTAAAGAATAAGCGGAACATGGATGTCAAAAAGGCATTAAGAGTGTTAACCTGATTTTGCAAAGCTACTTCTCTGGCAACATTGTATTGCTAACTAGGGCATACAAACCTTTGCCAGACCAATCCTCAAATACAGCTTGTCTGCCTGGAATCCAAACTGTATATCGGACATTAATATAATCGAGCGAGTCCAGAGGTATTTCATGAGAAGAGTCCTCCACTCCTCTGCTCACAGTAGAATCCCTGACGCCACCAGGCTCAAAAGTTCGGGCTTGGACAACCTGGAACTATGCCGCCTATGGTATGACCTAAGCATAGTACACAAGATTGTCTGCTACAACATCCTACCTGTCAACTACTTCAGCTTCAACTGCTATAATACTCAGGTAAAGAATAGATACAAACTCAAAGTAAACTGCTCCAAACCCAATTGCAGAAATATGACTTCAGCAACAGAGTGGTCAACGCCTGGAATGCTCTACCTGACTGTGTTGTTACATCCTCAAACCCCCAAAACTTTAACCTTAAACTGTCCACCATGAACCTCACCACATTCCTAAGAGGTCCGTCTCTCTACCTTCCCAATTTATTTGTACTCATTTCTTACGTATATACGTTTACCTGCTTATACTTATATGGTTATATGTTATATTCAGAGGTGGGTTCCTACCAGTTCGCACCAGTTCGGTAGAACCGGTTCGTCAATTCTACCGAACCGGTTAGAAGAGGTTTCCACCAGTGGACCCAGAAAGCAGGCCACACCTACAGAAGAGGTTCCAAAAATTTTTGAAACCCACCACTGACACACAGACACACACAGAGACTCACAGAGAGAGAAGAGAAAGAGAAAGAAAGGTAGAAAGAAAAAAAGAAAAAAAGAAAAAAAAGAAAGAAAAGTGAAAGAGAGATGAAAAAAAGGAAAAGGGACAGAGAGACAAAAGGAAGGAAAGAGAGAGAAAGAGAGAGAGAAAGAAAGAAAGAAAGAAAGAAGAAAGAAAGAAAACACATGGCCAGCAAGCCACTCCCACCAGGTCACATGGCTGGCAAGCCACTCCCACAAAGGAGGCCACACCCACAGAGTAGGTTCGAAAAATTTTTGAAACCCACCACTGGTTATATTCATACTTATACTTGTTTTCTCATACATGCTTGACAAAATAAAAATCGATCACCACATGACGGCGGTGATCTTGATTTCACTATGCAGATTATACTCGGTGAATTTACACCAAGGGTCTCCAACCTGAGAGATGTTGAGACTTGTGGACTTCAACTCCCAGAATTCCTTTGGGTCTTCTAATAATGTACCTGTGGCCACTGTAAGTGGATCCATTCATCCCCTGCTCTTTCCTTCAACTTTTCCTAGCTTTAAAATGTTTTTCCAAAGAGTTGGATCCTGCAATTTGTATTCAAAATTATTGTTTTGGACATATAGCGTATTTAAATATTTATATATGATACTTTATTCGTGTATGTGATGCTCGTACACACAATCTAAATTGTAGTGGATGAAGTCACACGTAGGAAAAAGAGCAATATAATTAAAAAGTAATAGACAAAGAATAGTTTTCGAGTTACGACCACAACTGAGCCCAAATTTTATGTTGCTAAGTGAACATTTAAGTGAGTTTTGCCCCGTTAATAGGAATTTTCTTGCCATGGTTCTCAAGTGAATCATTGCATTTGTTAAGTGAGTTAACATGGTTGTTAAGTGAATCTGGATTCCCCATTGACTTTGCTTGCCAGAAGGCCACAAAAGCTGCAAGTTTGGGAGGCAAGTCATTACTCCGATTAATTTTTCTAAATGTCAGGAAATTTCTCCTTAGTTTTAGGTCGGTTTTTAGCAATAGCAATAGCAATAGCAGTTAGACTTATATACCGCTTCATAGGGCTTCAGCCCTCTCTAAGCGGTTTACAGAGTCAGCATATCGCCCCCACAGTCTGGGTCCTCATTTCACCCACCTCGGAAGGATGGAAGGCTGAGTCAACCTTGAGCCGGTGAGATTTGAACTGCCGAACTGCAGATAGCAGTCAGCTGAAGTGGCCTGCAGTACTGCACCCTAACCACTGCGCCACCTCGGCTCTCTTTTTCTCCTTGATTAGTTCCCACCCATTGCTTCTTGTCCTACCCTCAGGTGCCTGGAGAATAGTTTGACTCCCTCTTCTTTGTGGCAACCCCTGAGATATTGGAAGACTGCTATCATGTCTCCCCTAGTCCTTCTTTTCATTAAACTAGACCTACCCAGATCCTGCAACTGTTCTTCATATGTTTTAGCCTCCAGTCCCCTAGTCATCTCTGTTGCTCTTCTCTGTAATCTTGGATATATGTCCATGTACGATATGCCATGTGCTCAATAAATAAATAGAGGGGTTAACACCAGTGGTGGGTTGCCAATTTTGTTCGGGCACGTTCCTACGGACGCTTGCAAGTGATGCTTCTGTGCATGCACAGAAGCGTCTGGGTGGGAGGGCGGAGCCTCCCGCCACCACAACTACGGTTCACTCGATCCGGGCCGAAACAGCAACAACCCACCTCTGGTTAACACAGATAAGGTTTCCAACCATTTACAGTAAGGTCGATCCAAAATCCATGAGCAGAAGCGGGGGGAAAGTAATAGAATTTCTGCAGGGAAGATCAAGGAGAGGCGAAACAGTGAAAGTTGCTTTAGGCTACTGTCACACAAAACTGCAGAGAGGTAGACAGGAGGGAAACGGTTAGTAACAAACATCCTCCGATCTAAATATTATTTTTGGCAAACCTGCCGTAAACACATAAACTCAGGGAGACATATGCGCACGCACTCACACGCATTATGCTGCTAAACATGAACGGGCTACTGTCCGGCCTGCAGTTATATCCCTTTTAGGATCTTTGGCCTGCCACTCTCTCTCTTATTTCATTATGCTGTTTCATTAGCGTAGTAGTTGGGAGGGGGGAATAGAAAGGAGTAGAATTGCTAAGCCAGAGAAATAGGTATGTATTGTGTCACAACCCCTGGTACGTCCAAATATGGGAGGGAGCATACTGCTACCCTTTTCTGTCTATCGGCTCACTCTTCTGGGATAGCTTCCTCCCATAATTGGGGCTCACCAGGGGTTGTGACACTAAATATATACCTTCTTTCCTGGCTTCAGCTGATAAGGAGGAGACCTGTGGCATAATGGCTAAGATGTTTGCCTAAGATGCAATACAGCACAGGTTCGAATCCAGTAAGGGTATGGCTAGCTGATGAGAGCTAAATAGCTTGAAATAGATCTATACTAGTCTCCCTTTATTTATTTATCAGCACAAATACAACATATATATATATTTGTGTGTGTGTGTGTGTGTGTTCTGAGGTTTTCACGGGTGTTTGTATGTAGGTCTTTAGTTATTTGGATTTTCTCCCGCATAAATTTGGAAGTGTCCTGGCGACGTTTCGACGAAGTCTCATTCGACGAATGACTCTTTGTCGAAACGTCGCCAGGACACTTCCAAATTTACACGGGAGAAAACCCGAATAACCAAAGACCTTATGTATGTGTGTATGTGTGTATGTGTATGTGTATGTGTATGTGTATGTGTATGTGTATGTGTATGTATATGTACAGTATATGTAGATGTAGACGTATATGTATATGTATATAAGCAATTTCAAAATAGAGACAAAATTAAATCGATTCTCTTCTTTCTGGATAAAAGAATCAGGTTTTTTAATTAACTAAGAAAAGGAAGTGGACTTCAGCCTACCTCTGTAGGCTTGACTTTTCTACAAAATAAGAGAAAACGACAGTACATATTTTCTTTATTCTGTAAAAATAGTCCCCTCCTGTGCTATTTTTAGTGGAATGTCTTCATCCAACACACACACAAGCACACACACCATTATTTTCCAGGGATATTGCCGGCCTTCTTTAACCTGCAGGTTAAAACTATTACCAAGCTCTCTCTGCCTCCTAAACCATCCATTTCTTGCCCTCAAGGCAATCACATCTAAATACACGAGAGCTTGTATTATCATCTGCAAGCTCTCCCTTTCACCTCTGCAGATCTGCAGCCCCCCCCCCACCCCCCACTCCCCGAAGCTGTCCATCTGGACTTCCGAGATTGCATTGTTGATGATGGATTGAGATACAGTCCCTTGCTCATCTTACCCTGGGTGCGATATTGCTCCAGTGAATTCATCAACCTGACATATTCATGATACTTAAATGCAGGATGGGGGTTATTGCATTTAGCTTTGCTGGCGAGCCGCTAAATTGTCGCGCATCAATGGGCACATTACCCACCGCGATCACGTAGACGGCTTCCTCCGAGGAAGTTTTATGTGGCATGTCCTGTGTCAGTTCTACCTACTGCGTGTAGAGAGGTACAGAGGTGGGTTGCTCCCGGTTCGGCCCGGATCGGGCGAACCGGTAGTAGCGGTGGCAGGAGGCTCCGCCCACCTGCCAGGATGCGCAGAAGTATCGCATGCACATGCGAGCAAGGGCGGGAACGCTCCCGAAACCGGTAGTAAAACAAATTGGCAATCCACCACTGGAGAGGTAGTCCTCGACTTACAACAGGTCATTTAGTGTCCGTTCGAAGTTTCAACAGCACTGGAAAAAGTGACTCATGACCCTTTCACACTTACGACCATTACAGCATCCCCACAATCACGTGATCAAAATCCAGACCCCTGGCAGTTGACTCATATTTATGATGGTTGAAGCGTCCTGCTCCTCCTTTTGTGATCTTCTGACAAGCAATGGGTAAGCCTGATTCGCTGAACAACTGTGTTACTAATTTAACAACTGCAGTGTGTCAGGGTTGCAAGTAAGACCCCCAACGAAAGAAGACTCTGAGGCTTGAAGTTCCACTTTATTAGAGATGCCATATTGGCACATCTGGGGAAACCCGAATCTGAAAGTTTCCAGGTTTTCCCCACCCAAAAGAAAGTTCAAGTCCCTGCCCAGAACCCACATGCCCATCACATGCTCCAATCAGGCACCGTCCCAACTGGAGATGCCTCCCAGTCACACCACTCCAGGTCCAGGGCAAGACGTCCTTGGATTTCTGAGAAAGAATGTTATTATGGCTACATATCACCCACACTCTGTAAAATCCCCTCCTCCGATTTTCCCACAGTAGAAAATGTGGCAGGCCTGAATGCCCAATGTAAAAGATGGTTTCCAGGTCTGACAGGCAGCCCCCCCATCAGCAGGAAGGTGCGTCCTATAATGAAAGTAATACAGGGGTTTAATATCCTACACCTAACCACCTCTCCCCCTTCCCCCATTGGGACCCTTTGGCTCATCAGGGTACTTGCCATGGAACTGCTTAACTAACCTATCCGCCTTCACATTCCAGCTTTTAACCCAGGTAGCTTCAGACACAGTGATTCATTTAACATTGGTGGCAAGAAAGGTCATAAAAATGGGGCAAAACTCACTTAACCAATGTCTCACTTAAAGACATAAATTTGAGACTCAATTGTGGTCGTATATTGAGGTTTATGAAAATGAACTGATTTTAGCCTGCTTTCATTGACTACAGAATTGGAACAATACGTGACAAAAATCAAGATACATGCTGAGTATCCGTCGAGTATGTTCAGGCATACCTCATTTAATGCTATCATCCTTGGAGCTGAAAGAGTGCTGTCGTTTCTTGTTCTGCACAAATATAGGTCTCTGTTCCCTTCATCAACTCCTCTTCCCTCCGAGCCAAACTCTTTCATTCCTCTCTCCTCTCTCGCTTTGCGCAAGGACCACAGAATTAGAATCATAGAATCACAGGGCCAGAAGGGACCCTTGAAGGTTTTCTAGTCCAACCAAAGCAGATAACTCTTCTGACCGAGGCTTCCCAAGAGCACGAAGCAAACTCCTGGTCCCGACAAAAAACCCCTTTTATTAATCCACTGTGAATTCTGCTCATTCACATCCAGAGAAGTCTTTCAAGAGCGGATTTACAGTCACAGACCTTATCTGGCTTGGAGAGCTGCCAGGCCGATATCTGCAAAACCTGGCAAGGAGTCTTGGAGAGTCGCAAACCAATTAAATGAACAAATTGTCTCCTGAAAACTCCACTCCCCTTTCGCTCCTCTTTTATTTCCTCTGGGAGGGGCCATTCACTGTCCACCTGTGGCCTTACTCCCAAGTGGATCCCTGTTCTTTAGCTGTTACCTTTGTCCAGCAACTCTGCGCATGTGCACACTGGGATCAGGCTCCAGCTGTTTGTCTGCCTCACTGATGTCTGACTCTGAAGGCAGCTGATAACTGGCATACGGCTCTGGCCCCCTCTCTGCCTCCGACACAGAGCCCTCATCAGAGCCTTCCCCAGCCCCCAGGACTGGCCCATGTTCCTCCCCAACCTCCTCACTGTCCGACTCTGCTGCCAGCTCCACTGGCCGCTAGTGGGCCATAACAGTAACCTTATACCACCCCAGACAAATGGCTGTCCACTCATTTCTTGAAAACCTCCGGCAACTGCGCACCCACAACTCTGAGACAGAAAGCTGTTCCACTGATTCATCATTCTCATTGTCAGAAAATTTCTGGAGTGGTGTGGTGGCCTAGAGGTGGAGCTCTCGCCTCACAATCAGGAGGCTGTGAGTTCGGTCTCAGGTAGAGGCAGATATTTCTCTCTCTCTGGGCACAGTGAGAATTTATCTGCTGAACAAAACTCCACACCGGCAACAGGAAGGGCACCCAGCCATGAAAACAATCTGCTAGCTCCATTCAGTTGCCCTCCAAGGGATTATGGAGTCATTAAAAGAAGGTGATTGTCAGAAAATGTCTCCTTAATTCTAGATTGGATCTCTCTTTAACAAGCTTCCACCGCTTGCTATTTGTCCTGTACTCAGGTGCTTTGGGAAATATGTCCCACTCGTCTCTGTGACAGTCCCTTAAGTACCAGAAGGCAGCTATCATGTCTGTCAGAGTTTGTTGCCTAAATTCAAATCCAGGAAGCCCACACAGATAACTGATTCCGCTGGATTCATTAATTTCTTTCTATACATAAGAATAGATGAATAAATGTACAATACCAACAGGTGGTTCTTCCAAGTAAACACAAGGCAGGAGAGTTACAGGGAAACATAAGCAGTTAGTTTCATTTCAGCAGACAAGCCCAGACAGACTGCTAGTTTACTTCTCAGAGCAGCAGGCTGCTCAAGTTTCTGTTTCAATTCTCTGCACAGACTCAGATCTGTTTAAGCTCCCGTTGGCTGCCTTAGTTGCTATGCCTATTCAATGGCTGACTTTGTTCCCATGTCTCTCCCAATCATGAATATTTTATCAGTCAAAGGCGTTTGTAGAAGACAATTTGGTGCAGAAGTGGTGTCAGCAAAATCAACTGAGGTGAGGGGGTGTAATTTGCACTGATCTCCTCTTTTGTACCACCTCCCCTGCCTCTTTGAAGTTTCCCCAGGAGTGGGTTGGTTATTCCAGAACTTTGCGGTTTTATTACAATGGCATTATTCTCAACCATAAAACATATGGTTCATTTTTAGGGATGGTAGTTATTCCACCTATCTGCTGCTTTATCTATGGACGTTCTCAGTCATCCACTAAGTCAGTGATGGCTAATCTTTTGGTTGCCAAAAGCGCGTGCATGCACCCATAATGCAATGCATGTGCGCCCCCTGTGTGTGCCCCACCCCTGCGCGTGCATGCATGCCTCCCATGCACTCCCCCTGCTCCCCACACATGCACACACGACCTCCCCCGCATGCACGTGTGAGCCTCCGTACATGTGCCCCCCCTGCGCATGTGACCCCCCCATGCTCCCCCACACGTGTGCACCTCTTGCACATTCACCCCACCACCACACATGCGCGGCAGAGACCCGGAAACCAGCTGGCTGGCAGGAGGTACATACACATGCATGGTGGAACTGAGCTGGGGTGACAGCTCACATGCCTGCAGAGGGTTCTGTGCGCCACCTGTGGCTCACATGCCATAAATTCGCCATCACAGCACAAGGTCATGGTTGTTCCACCGGTGCTTTTTCATGTGGCCATGCTGTTGAGCACCTTTGGAATTTTGGATCTAAGTCATAAGTTCCCTTTTTCCAGTAGGTCGTAACTCAAATGTTCTCTAAGCGACCATTCGTAAATCGAGGACTACCTGTAAACTCACTGTACTTCCTTTCCCCTCTACCAGTTTTTCCCCCCATTCTGGCATGCGAATTGCACGTGCAATTCAAATGCAAAACATCTGCTTGTCACGCATACATCAAATTTTAGATACAACGGCCATTAGTATCCTCGCCTCCTTTTGAGCTGAAAAAGAAGAGAAAAAATTGCAGAAATCTACTGTACTAAACTAATGAGATATTCATTACAAAACAAATAACCAGGTAATAATGCATGAAACTCTAATGAGAATGATATTAAACCTGACACTGCCACAATCCTTGACAGACGATCGAATTAAAGAGTGATATGTGGCTTTGCGGAGGATTGTTTTAAGCCGCGGCATAATATGTTGTGTTATTCCAAAAGTCCTGAATGCTGCATGGATCACAACTGAGACAGGATGCACAAAACCTGATTCTTTCTCAGGCACGGCATTGAGAAAAAGAATGATGAAACATGATCTTTCTTTGTTATGCCCCAAAGGGAAGAAAAGGACAACAAATATCAGGTTCTTCTTCAAAATAAATAAAGTTGTCAGCTTTCCAGCCCTCTGGGGAACTCTTGCCACTTGGAAAGAGGATATGTAGTCTCAAATGGTTAAATCTCTCGTTAAATGTCCTAACTTGTTCATGTTTTCGAAGGTTCCTGCTTATTTGCTGTTCGTTTCATGTCTTTTCTCTGGAATGTGGTCTTTCCTTGTATGTTCCTCACTACAAGAGGTGTGTGAGCAGGGGGGAAATCCAGCAGGTTCTGACCGGTTCTGGAGAACCGGTAGCAGAAATTTTGAGTAGTTCGCAGAACTGGCAAATGCCACCTCTGGCTGGCCCCGCCCCCATCTATTCTCTGCCTCCCGAGTCCCAGCTGATCGGGAGGGAATGAGGATTTGACAGTATCCTTCCCCTACCACGCCCACCAAGCCACACCATGCCCACCATGCACGCTGCACATGCACAGAAGAAAAAACAAGATGGCGGTGCCGCAGGAGCCACGGGAAAACCGATTCAGGGGCGTGGCAGGCCTGGGTTGTTGCCGGTTCCAGCGACCTAGTCCGCCAAACCACTACTGATTCAGCCGAACCGGTCCGAACCGGTAGGAACCCACCAATGCTGCGGGCCATATCAAAGCACTCCGCAGGCTGGATCTGGCCTGCAGGCCTTGAGTTTGACACCACTGCACTACATCATTTTATACCATCTTGGTCAGGAGCAAATATCTATGACACGTTGGGCCCGTTTCTCGCCCTCCCCAGGCTCCGGAGGCTTCCGTGAAGCTTGGTGAGGGCGAAAATAGCCTCCCGCGGCTCTCTGGAAGGCCGGAAATCAGCTGTCTGGTGCGTACATTTGCTCTGGAGCTGATGGCTCTCATGCCAGCAGATATGGCTCTGCGTGCCACCTGTGGCACACATGCCATAGGTTTGCCATCACGGTCCTAGACCAACCCTTGATTTTTACTTCTATTTAATTCGGGAAAGCAGTGCTGCCATTGGGAATGCTGGTGTGTGCTTTGTTATTAAGGCAGTGTTTCTCAACCTTGGCAACTTGAAGATGTCCGGACTTCAACTCCCAGAATTCCCCAGCCAGCTGGCTGGGGAATTCTGGGAGTTGAAGTCTGGACATCTTCAAGTTGCCAAGGTTGAGAAACACTGTATTAAGGCCTTGGGTGACATAAATGAACAGCTGGCTTAAGGAGCCATTTTTATGCTTTTTTAAGACCGGTGTGCTCAAGCTCACAGAATCCGTCCCTGACATTCAAAGAAATCTTCAAAATGGTTCCATCCCACCCAACCTACGTCGAAATCCTCTCTTTTCTGAAAGTAAAAACACAGGAACAAAAAGGAAATTACAGTCTGCGATCCTTTCGTGACGAAATGGTTGAACTTCTACAACTCCCCACCACCACCACCACTACCAAATTAATCTTATTCATTCCTACAATTATTTTTCAGGGAAATATTACTTATTATCTCTATGCCCGGGGATTCATTGTATGAATGAGACTGTTGGCTGGCTAATAATTCAACCCACTCAAGCATCCGTACATAATTTTGCATGTCATCATCTGCACAGCTCATTAAGTTACAGGCCGGAAACTTCCAAACTACATTATTTAGAAGAGAACATAGGGTAACTAATGCTTGCGGCCCTTGAATATTCACAAGAATCCTTCGGGATTGGGCGGCCTATAAATTTATTAAATACAATAAATACAACTTGCATTCGACAGGGCAAAAGAATAGCCCAGCATTGGAAGCAATTTCATCGGGGATGCCCACCGCCGGGGGGGGGGGGGGGGGAGACGAGTCTTTGGTTACAGAATGAACTAGAGCTGTGATGGCAAACCTATGGCAAGCATGCCACAGGTGGCGCACGGAGCTCTCTCTCTGCGGGCACGCCCCAGCTTAGCTCCACCGTGCATGCGTGCACGCCTCCTGCCGGCCAGTTGAATTTCAGGTCTCTGATGCGCATGTGGGAGATACGTGCACAGGGGGTTTGCATGTGCATACGCGGGAGCGGGGGTGGAAGAAGCACGGGGGCGACTTTCCCCACGCAACATTTTTGATCCCAGGAGGCTGCAGGGAGGATTGCTAGGCCCAAAACAGGACACAAGAGGGGAGGTCATACACACCGTGACCCGACAAAAGGGCGAACGACAAAACCGCGCCCAACTAAACCACGTCACTGACTTCATCAACACGGCGACAACAGCCAGCGCGGAGAAAGAAGAGCGCTTTAAATAGCGCGTCGAAAGAAAGCCGATTTAACTTAAGGTAAGGGTTAGCTTTAGGGTTAGCTTTAGGGTTAAGTTAAGGGTTAGGGTTAGGTTTAGGGTTAGGTTAAGGGTTAGGGTTAGGTTTAGGGTTAGGTTAAGGGTTAGGTTTAGGGTTAGGTTAAGGGTTAGAGTTAGGGTTAGGGTTAGGGTTAGGGTTAGGGTTAGGGTTAGGTTAAAGGTTAGGGTTAGGGTTAGGTTAAGGGTTAGGTTTAGGGTTAGGTTAAGGGTTAGGGTTAGGGTTAGGGTTAGGGTTAGGGTTAGGGTTAGGGTTAGGGTTAGGGTTAGGGTTAGGGTTAGGGTTAGGGTTAGGGTTAGGGTTAGGTTAAGAGTTAGGGTTAGGTTTAGGGTTAGGTTAAGGGTTAGGTTTAGGGTTAGGTTAAGAGTTAGGGTGAGGTTTAGGGTTAGGGTTAGGGTTAGGTTTAGGGTTAGGTTTAGGGTTAGGGGTTAAGTTTAGGTTTAGGGTTTACAGCGTGCTTCTTTCTCCGCACTGTTGTCGCCCTGTTGATGACGTCAGCAACGCGGTTTAGTTGGGCGCGGTTTTGTCATTCGCCCTTTTGTCGGTGAACCCATACACACATGCTCAGTACTGCGCAGTACGGCCATGCCAGTAGTAGTCGGGAGCAGCAGCCACAGTACCAGTAGGGTGGCTCATTTGGCCCACCTGTTTTCCATACCTGTTTTAAAGCAACTGGGCCAATTGCGCATGCACAACCTCTGACGAGCAGCTGGGTGTCGCAGGGGCAGCAGAGTATGCATGAGTGCGCAGCGCACGTCAGGCGCGTGCATGAACAGACCAAGAGCATCATGCCAGTAGCGATGATAAGAGCAACTCACCACTGGCGGGTAGTTCAGGGGGGGTGTCATACGTGCATTGTGTTATGTTTGTGGGCACACACTGTGCGTGCAAAAAAGGTTAGCCGTCCCTGAACTAGAGACACAATTCATGGAACACATTTTCTCCTTTTAAAAACATAATAGTGAATTGGTGGGATGTACCAAATCAAGGGCACACAGGAAAATATATGAATAGAGCAGTGGTAGTCAGCCTGGTCCCTACCGCCCACTAGTGGGCGTTCCAGCTTTCATGGTGGGCAGTAGGGGTTTGCTGTAACTCTGCTTTATAAATTTTATAAAGTAAAATTACTTCCCTACTTTATAAATCACCTTTACTGTGGAACCGGTGGGCGGTTAGAAAATTTTACTGCTAACAGAGATACAAAAGTGGGCGGTAGGTATAAAAAGGTTGACTACCCCTGGAATAGAGAAATAGCTATGATATATAACCATAATGGCAAATGTATGGCATTCATGCCACAGGTAGGACGCAGAGCCCTCTCAGTTCCAGGTGAGCTCACTACGCATGTATGTGCGTCTCCCACTGGCCAGCTGGTTTTTGGGTTTCTGTCCCGCATGCATGGGGGCAGGGCACACACGAGGGGTCACAGGCGCATGCGTGGAGGGGCAATGAAAGCTTGTGCTGGTCACGCGTGCATTGCATTATGGGCGTGCTTTCGGCACGCAGCAACGAAAAGGTTAGTCATCAGTGATCTATAATATTATTGCCAACAAATATTTCTTTTAATCCAACCCCATTTGAGTGGGGCTTCAGAGATATACAGAAGCACAGAGACACAAATCTATTTTCTTTACATGTTGAGGCAATGTACCATTGGAATGTGATCAATACAGCTAGTTATAATTGCTTTGTTCTAAGCCAATCAACCCTAAAGCCACATTAATGAAGATGTTGTTTTTCTGAAATTTTTCTGTCCTTAAACATAACCAGAAAATGAAATATTTGGGACTTAAGACATTCCTGAAAAACAAGAAGGTCAAGTATAAAATATCAGACGTGTAACCTTTTTTCCGGATCTGATTATTTTGAATTTGATCCCATGCAAGAAAAAGTCTTGAAAATAGATATGTTTTGAAACTGAAGTTTGGAAAGGAAATACAGTAATAATGGGAAGCAAAGGATTCTTTGTTGTTGTTCATTATCCTAACAGGAAAATGTGCAAATCAAATCTTTTTCACAAGCAAATACTGCCCCCTGGTGAATACTAGTGAAATGGGCAAGGAAAGAGCCAAAATTGAAATAAATTCTAGGGAAATTATTTTATATACCGTATTTTTCGGATGATAAGATGCATCTAAGTTTAGAAGAGGAAAACAACAACAAAAAAGGTTTTTTTGCCTCCATGCGCCACATATTCAGCCCTTTGGGGGGGGCTTTTTCGGCCCTTTTCCAGCCTTTTTTCTACCCATTTTTGGCCTGTTTTTAGGTTTTTTTTCAGCCCGTTTTTGAGGCTTTTTTTTCCAGCCTATTTTTGAGCACTGTAGATTTGTGGAACCTCTTCTATAGAAGAGGTTAGAACTGGCAGGAATCCACCCCTGAACTGCACCCATGTAAACCATTGGTCTGCCTAATGACCAGCACGAAAAGGTCATAAAATTGGGTTGGTTGAATGTAGAGGTGAACAGCTATGGCCCCTTTACAACCTCTGGACTTCCAGAATTCCTGAGCTGAGGAATTCTGGGAATTGAAATCCAGAGAGATCCTCATTCATCTGGGTCATGTGTTGTTCCAAAAGTGCTTTTTCAGGAGGCAACTGGACTTTCTTGTTTTTTCTTTAAAGACATTTCGCTTCTCATCCAAGAAGCAGAGTTGAAGAGAAAAGCAACCAGGATGGTTAGGGGACTGGAGACTGAAACATCTGAAGAATGGTTACAGAAACTGGGCATGGCTAGTCTAGGGAAGAGTAGGACCAGGGGAGACATGATAGCAGTCTTCCAGTATTTTTAATGTCTTTTAAAGTTTTTTTTAATTTTAACTTCATGCATATAACCACAAGTATACCATTATATCTTAACAGAATTTTGTTTTTGGTATTGTCCATTATTATATCATTCCTTCAACCCAGAACAGCTACCATTTGCTCTTCTGCTTTCAATACACCATATTCCTATTTCACCTCCTCTCCCTTTCTCCTCCTCCCTACCTCCTTTCTTCCCTCTGCCATCCCTCTCTTCTCTACTTCCCCTTCCTCTCCCCTTCTCCGCTCTCCTCTTTCCACTCCTTCTTTTCTCTCTTACTTCTCCTCTCCCTTCTATTTCCCTCTCTTCTGTCTCCTCTCTTTCTCCTTACCTCTACCTTTCCTTCCCACTCTCTCCAATTAATTTACATGGTGTATTTCAGCATCTGAGCACACTTCATTTAATATTTGCTGGTATTGATAATTACGTTCCAAAAAAACATCTTTCATATTTATAATTTTACATGCGTCCCCTTTTTAGTGGTATACATATTTCAAAATTCTATTATTCCATTATTTCAATAACGGAATAATGAAAAATAATAATGCAGTGTTCCAATGTTCAAGGGGCTGCCACAGAGAGGAGGGGGGTCAAACTATTTTCCAAAGCACCCGAAGGCCAGGCAAGGAATAATGGATGGAAACTGAACAAGGAGAGATTCCACCTGGAAATAAGGAGGGATTTTCTGTCAGTGAGAACAATCAAGGCATGGAACAGAAGTTGCCTTCGGAAGTTGTGGGGGGTTTCATCATTTGAGACTTTCAAGAAGAGATTGGACTGCCATGTGTCAGAAATGGTGTAGGGTCTCCTGCTTTAGCACGGGGTTGGAGTAGATGATCTACAAGGTCCCTCCCAACTCTTTTAATCTGTTATACAAACTTCTTGGATGAGAAGCGAAACATCTTCAAAGAAAAACCAAGAAAGTCTCCTGAAAAAAGCACTTTGGGGATAAGTCCAGAGGTCCTAAAGTGGCCATAGTTGCCCACCTTGGATGAGCCAAGTCACAAATTACGACCATGATGGGCAGTTGTACTTCAAGGACTACCCATATCCACTATAAGGGGTTCCACCACAAAACCGCGGTGGACTAAAGCGCGCTCGACGAAAGCGCGTACGTGACGTCATCACAGCGCGACGAAAACATCGCACTGTGAGCGGTAAATTTAAAATTAAAGCGAAAACCTTACCCTAGCCCCCCAAAACCTAACCCTAAACCTAACCCTTAACCTAACCCTAAACCTAACCCTAACCCTTAACCTAACGCTAAACCTAAGGCTAACCCTTAACCTAACCCTAAACCTAACCCTAACGCGTAACGTAACCCTAAACCTAACCCTTAACCTAACCCTAACCCTAAACCTAACCCTTACCTTTATGTGAATCGGCTTGCTTTAATTTTATTTTAATTTTAATTTATTTTTAATTTTTTTCGTCGCGCTGCTGATGACGTCACGTACGCGCTTTCGTCGGGCGCGCTTTAGTGGACCGCGGTTTTGACGGGTCACGCTATAAGGACTGCCCTGAGTCAGAATCAAATGACTATGTGGACATATTGATGTGGTTGTCCTGGCAACCATTTGGAATGATTTTACCATAGAAGAAGCATCTACTAGCAAAAACTGCCTAGAATTCCCCCCAGGGTAAAAGAAAGGATCCATACAAATCCAATAATTATCAAACTTCCAGGCCAAATCAAATGGGCCTTCAATTTATGGCGCTGAATTATATAAGCAGGTCACGTTGCTACTCAAGCAAGCTTTTCTTTCTTTGGAGGCCAATTCCATTCTGACCTTCTATGAGGAGAGGGTGGGGTGGGGAAGCCCCGCACCATGGAATCTTTTTGCCCTAAATCGAAGGCCTATTTGATTTGCCCCGGGAGGCTTAATCATTATTCATCATTGGTGGCTTTTGCATTTTACTTATTTATGTGTTTTAGATGACGTAAGTGTTCGCCAAATGTCAAACCTCCCACCACCACCACCGTTTGATGGCCTACAAAATGATGTAAACTGGTTTTAAATATTACTTTGAAGGCCAACTGGTGTAAAACTGTTTTGAAATGGGGCTGAGGAGGAGGGATGTTCCATGGCAGTTAAAATCGGTTGGGAATATTTAAGAAGGGGGGGAAAGAGCCACAGAACTGAACTTTTTCAGTTCTTCGTTCTTTTGTACGTTGTTAATGACAAGCCAGTTGTCGGAATAATTGGTTATTCGCGATAGCGTCTCTTAATTGTTCAGCTTCAGGTATTTACAATAATTGTGGTCGCTTCCTCCATTTGTCTGAAGAAAGCATCACCGAAATATTTTCTACTGTTTTTAACTTCCACCAACTTGCATCCTGTGGTTGTTTTTTATTTATTTATTTCTCTCTTTTCTTTCATCTCTAATATTTCTTAGTTGGGCTGTGTTGTTTCTTAATCTTTCTTGATCCTCATAAATATTTTTATATTTCTTGATCCTGTCAGAGGACAAAATGTTGCACCTCTCAGTGAACCATTAAGTCCTACATAGGGTGCAATCATAGTTTTATAAGGTGACTAATAATTATGACGTGATCAGTATCATGTTATTCTAGCAATAAGTTATTGCCTTTATGGAATTGATGTGATATATATATATATATATATATATATATATATATATATATATGTATGTATGTATGTATGTATGTATGTATGTATGTATGTATGAATGTATGTATGTATGTATATATGTATACATGTCTATATGTATATATGTATATGTTGTATATCAGCACAAATACAACATATTTGTATGTGGCACAGTGGTTAAATGCAGCACTGCAGGCTACTGCTAGATCAGCAGGTCAGCGGTTCAAATCTCACCGGCTCAGGGTTGACTCAGCCTTCCATCCTTCCGAGGTGGGTAAAATGAGGACCCAGATTGTTGGGGGCAATATGCTGACTCTCTGTAAACCGCTTAGAGAGGCCTGAAAGGCCTATGAAGCGGTATATAAGTCTACTGCTATTGCTATATATATATATATATATATATATATATATATATATATATATATATATATATATATATATATATATATATATATATATATATATATATATATATACCGCTTCATAGGGGAGAGCCAAGGTGGCGCAATGGTTAAATGCAGCACTGCAGACTACTTCAGCTGACTGCAGTTCTGCAGTTCGGCTGTTCAAATCTCACCGGCTCAGGGTTGACTCAGGCTTCCATCCTTCCAAGGTGGGTAAAATGAGGACCCAGATTGTTGTTGGGGGAAATATGCTGACTCTGTAAACCGCTTAGAGAGGGCTGAAAGCCCTATGAAGCGGTATATGTCTAATATATATATATATATATATATATATATATATATATATATATATATATATATATACATACATACATATATATATGTGTGTGTGTGTGTGTGTGTGTATGTGTGTATGTATGTGTGTGTATATATATATATATAATCAGTTACCTTCCTCCCATATTTGGGCATACCAGGGGTTGTGACTTTAAATATATATATAAAAAGCCGCTAAGAGTCTGTTGAAGTTCATGGCAGAATGAACAAACAAACTAATGAACGAACGAATGAATGAAAAAACATCTCCCAAATATTGCCTCCCTTTGAAACATGGAAGCAACTCAGTAAATGGAACTCAATCAAGGCTTTTAAGACTACACTGGAATATATAAATACTACTGAATATTTTGAGGGTTTTTTTTAATTCATAAGCAAGCAATAACCATCTCTTCTTTCTTTAGGAAGCAGCATCTCAAACTGTGAGATGGGCAGCAAACAAATTTGACAAATAAATCTTCAAGGTAGTCATGTGACTGCGTGGGCGTGGCCAGCTCAATGTCACTCACATTGATGGGCACCTTGCCAGCCTCTACTCGCCACACCTCGCCTGCCCGCCCAGGCTCTATATGCCCTAGTTAGCAATATAAAAATCCCCAAATTAGGTTAACACACTCTTAATGCCTTTTTCACAATGCTGTTACAGTCAGCTCTGGGGCTTAGATTGTTTGAAATGAGTACTCCTGCCCTGTTTCCCCAAAAATAAGACCTCCCCAGATGATAATCCCAGTCGGGCTTTTGAGCTCACGCACTAAAATAATCCCTCCCCCCAAAATATTACAACACAGCAGCAGCCATGAGGTGACCACGCTCACCGCCTCCCGCCCCACAAAAAAAATAAGACCTCCCCAAAAATAAGGCCAACCGCTTATTTCGGGGATCAAAAGAAAATAAGACCCTGTCTTATTTTCAGGGAAACATGGTAGGTCCTTGACAGAGTGAGGGTTGTCTACGAAATCGTTTCCGCCCAGCATGTATTTGGTGTTCTGATTTTTATTGTCAATGTGTAGGACAGAGCATTTATTGGTCGAGATTTGGAGTTGCCAATTGCACGGCCATTCAGACACATGGTCAAGGTCGCATTGTCAGTGGTGTTGAATACTTTTACGTCATCATAGAAGAGGACGCAGCTGCTTTTCATATGATCGCATAGGTCGTTAATGTAAAGCAGAAAGGGAAAAGCATATACTGCTTCACAGTGCTTTACACCCCTCTCTAAGTGGTTTACAGAGTCAGCCTCTTGCCCCCAACAATCTGGGTCCTCATTTTATCGACCTCAGAAGGATGGAAGGCTGAGTCAACCTTGAGTGTTAGAATCGAACTCCTGGCAGTGAGCAGTGAGTTAGCCACCATAGTTAGCTAAGTTAGCCACTGCACCGCCACAGCTCATTGCCTCAGCTCGCATGATATTTATGTTATTGTAAATCTAGAATCTCTGGGGTAGGCAATATATAAACGTTGGCGTAAATTAAAAGAAAATAGAAACATGAACTATCTTGGCTACATTCTTACCTTAGCAGGTTTATAATACAAATTGTATTAATTAGAAAACAGTTGTTCCAAAAGACTTAAGCATTTTCTCGGCAATGTTGACCCACGGCTCCTTATATTTTAGTTCATTTATGATCTTAATGTAATTTAAGACTTATATAAATATGGCTGTTTTAAACCAAATTCTTTCCCCCAGGTTAAGTTAAAATTACATTGTAGATATAGATTTTAACTCTCTTTCAGTTATGCTTATTGAAATTCATACTGAACTTTTTCTTTTTAGGGTTTTTTCCCCAGATTTGGAAGACAATTGAAGTAACTCCTGGAGATATCAAGTGCTTGTGCAGTTTTTGTGTGTGTGTGTTTAGTGCTAATTGGCAAGACATATTAAAAAAAATAGAGGGTATGTTTGTTTAAACTTTAAAATATTTTGTTTTAAATGGATTTAAAGTAGGACAACAGGATCTCAGTTCCAAAAAACTAAGTGAGTGCCCTGTTTCCCTGAAAATAAGCCCTCCCCACATAATAAGCCCAATTGGGCTTTTAAGCGCATGCGCTAAAATAAGCCCTCCCCGAAAATATTACAACACAGCAGCAGCCACGAAGTGACCATGCTCACCTCAAAAATAATAAGACCTCCCCGAAAATAAGGCCAAGTGCTTGTTTCCGGAGTCAAAAGAAAATAAGACCGTGTCTTATTTTCGGGAAAACACAGTATGAGTGGCAGTGAAATTTGTTATATCTGTATGCTGTCACTGAATGGCAAAAAGGATGTTTGTCCCCCAAACTAGTAATCTAACTTAAGAAAAGTTAATTTGGGAACACAATATATTCTAACTGAACAGAAAATAATTCAGTAGATGATCTTTCTACAGCAGTGTTTCCCAAACTTGGCAAATTTAAGACATGTGGACTTCAACAGAATTCCTCAGCCATTTAGTCATTGGCTGGGGAATTCTGGGAGTTGAAGTCCACCCTTCCTAAAGTTGCCAAGGTCGTGAAACATTAGTCTAGATCAGGGGCATCAAACTCTATTTCAGTCAGGGCCGCATCAGGGTCATTTGACCTTGGGGGGGCACAGAGATGGGCATGGCCTGCTCGATGTCACTTGTGTTGGGGGTGCCTGTAGGCCCGAGAGCTCAGCCTGTGAAAACGGGCTCCCGAGCTCTGTTTTCGGCTGCGGCTGCTTCCGGCAACCCTATGCCAGCGGAAACGGGCTCCGTTTTTGCTGGCAGAAGCACCGTGGGCCAGTCCTTTGCGTTTTCCAGGGTGGCCTCCCCAGGCCAGTCCTTTGCGTTTTCCAGTGTGGCCTCCCCAGGCCAGATCTAAGCACCCCGTGGGCCAGATCCGGGCCCCGGGCTTTGAGTTTGACACCCCTGATCTAGATTAAGAGATCAAAAAGCAACCCAGAGTGTTTTTCATTATTACAGCCAAAAAAAGGGTTACAGTTAATCTGAGCCATTGTTTTCGAAGCGAGAGATGTATAGTTCTAGTGGCATAATGCCCTAATGCTATAAATAAATGGGATTGTCATTTTAGACTTTTACTTTGCCGAGGTGGCGCAGTGGTTAAATGCAGCACTGCAGGCTACTTCAGCTGACTGCAGTTCGGCTGTTCAAATCTCACCGGCTCAAGGTTGACTCAGCCTTCCATCCTTCCGAGGTGGGTAAAATGAGGACCCGGATTGTTGTTGGGGGCAATATGCTGACTCTGTAAACCGCTTAGAGAGGGCTGAAAGCCCTATGAAGCGGTATATAAGTCTAACTGCTACTGCTACTGCTTTGTGTTTCTATTCAAAGATGCTTTTTCACGATTGGTCTATCCTGCCGGAGGGAGACCTATGTAATTTTGTCAATTGCACTGGGCATTTTTTCTAGGACGGTGATGTTTTAAATTTAGAAAGATACACAGAACATTGACAAATGTCTATGTAACAGAATCCTTTTTTAATAACCAGATTCTCCACTCCACATTTTTGGCTGTTGGGTTTGCAATTGTAGCTTTTAGATAATGGGGTTGTTCGTTGTGGCTGAAAACTAGAATAGGACCACGAATGTACTGGTCCCAGGCAGGATAAATGTTGCAAGATCCAATCTGGGTTTGTCACCGGAAAACAAGAGAAAAACACAGAAAAATTACTGCACTAAATCAGGGATCTTCAAACTACTGCCCCTGGCCAGGATATGTGCTATGAACGCTTGTGTTACTGCAGAGAGTCTCCCCCTTCGGGGGCTTTTTGTGCGGGTCGGAGGGAAGAAATTCTGACTTGGGGTCTGCTTCAGCCTCCTGGTGGGGGTTTTTGGGCGAAGGCTGGAGGGAAGCACCGCTGGTGGAGAAGAGCAGGAGGGCCTCGTTCCAGTGGGACTGCATCATGGCCTGGAACTGGCTGACCATCTCAGCCCACTGAGCCTCCAGGCGCCGGTACCTGGCCTTGCACTCCTGCAGGCTTTCCCTCTGCTTGGAAAGCCTATGCTCCTAGCCCTCAGTGAGGTGCTTCTGCTGAGCCTCCTTCCTGGTCAGATCCAATTTGAACTGAGCCACTGTTTTGCCAACTCTTTCTCATGGTGGCTGCAACAACTGCTTCCTGTTGTGGCCCGGGCAAACAGGCGAGGAGTGCTGGGAGGGGAGGAGCAAGTAGAGGCTGGGCAAGGCGCCTGTCGACATGAGTGATATTAAGTTGGCCATGCCCACTCAGTCACATGACCACCTAGCCACGGCTACCTGCTCATTAGGCAGATCATATTAGCGGTCCCCGGGATTTAAAATTATGAATTCAGTGGTCTCTGAGGTCCGAAAGGTTGTTGACACCTGCTTTAGGCTATTCTATGAGTTGTGCTTATGTGGTGCCTTCCTATTGGTTGATTAGTTTGTGGATGGCCAGCGATGCGCTGTTGTTTCCTCAAGCTGCTAATAAGAAAACCAGTCTTGGCAGAGAAGCAATGCACCGTTTAAATATTAAAATAATATACACACGAGTCCACAGCACACTTTTCATGAAACAATAGGAGGCATCCTAACTTAGCATCTTTTTAGAACGACGGGCATTACTTGTAACAAGTCTAATCAAGTAAACTTGTTATCCTGGACAGATGGCGAAATCCAACGATATCGCAATTTCTACACTTCAAGTCCAAGTTGATGACGTGAAAAGCGTTATGACTCAGAACATCGAGAAGGTCCTTGAAAGAGAAGAGCGGCTGAGTGAACTTGCTGACCGAAGCGATGATCTTGAAACAGCGGTAACTGTTTACTCTAGACCCGGGATGTCGAACCTCTGGCACCCGTGCCATAGCCATTTGTCAGGGCACGGGAGGTGTTGCCCTGTCAGCTGGCCAGCGCGTATGCATGCGCTGGTCAGCTAACTTCAGCCTTTTTTTGAGGCCATTTTTCACCCTCCCCAGGAACCAGAGGCTTTATAGGAACCTGTGGAGGGCGAAAACAGCCCCACCCCCGCCTCCCCGGAGGCTTCAGGAGCTTTCCTAAAGCCTCCGGAGCGCAATAAAACGGCCCTACAGGCAACCTGGAAGTTCGGGAACGGACTTCCGGTTTGCTCATAGGGCCAGTTTTTGTCCTCCGGAGCCTTCAGGGACCTTCAGGAGGCTTCCCTGAAGGCTCCAGAGGACTAAAAACGGCCCTACAGACAAACCGGATGTGACCCTGGGCTCCATCTTTGCTGGCAGAAGGCTAGCAAACCAAACCAAAAGCAAAACAGAACAAAACGAGAAATGTTTCCCCTTTTGCATTTGAGCATCCAAGAAGGGACAGGAAAGGAGAAAAGGAAAAAGGAAGGACAAAGAAAAAGGAATGATAAGAAGAGAGCAAGGAAGGAAAAAGAAGGAAAGAAAGGAGAAGGCAGGAAGGAAGGAAGGAAGGAAGGAAGGAAGGAAGGAAGGAAGGCAGGAAGGAAGGAAGGAAGGAAGGAAGGAAGGAAGGCAGGAAGGAAGGAATTATGAGAGGCAGGGAAGGTCCAAGGGAAATCCTGCCTTAGCACTTGGACACCATAGGCGCCCCCGACATGAGTGACATTGAGCTGGCCACACCCATCCCGGGCCACCAAGAGCAAACATAATCCTGATGCGGCCCTCAATGAAATTGAGTTTGACACCCCTGCCTTAGAGAGCAACCTATCATCCAACAGGATGTAGCAGTCCAAACCTATTACAGGTAGTCCTCAATTTATGGCCTCTTGCATGATCATTCCAAGTTACGACAGGACTGACTCCTTACATTAAGGGCCACAGCATTCAGTCACGGGATC
The DNA here is from genome assembly GCF_009769535.1 of Thamnophis elegans. Lineage (NCBI taxonomy): Eukaryota > Metazoa > Chordata > Lepidosauria > Squamata > Natricidae > Thamnophis > Thamnophis elegans. The sequence continues at coordinate 10,673,486 of NC_045549.1, forward strand.
AAAATTTGGGTACTTGGCAAGCAGCATGTCTTTCTAGCATTACAACATCCCAGAATGATGTGATCACCATCTGTTACCTTTTCTTTCCCACAAGCGAAGTCATGGGGAGCAGCCAAATTCACTTAAGAACTATGTGATATGCTTAACAACCACTGGGAATCACTTAACCATAGCAAAAAAAAAAAATCAGGCACTGACTCACTTAATGACCCCATCTCTTAGCAATGGAAATTCTGGTCCTAATTGTGGTCGTAAGTCAAGGACCACCAGTACTTGAGAAAACTGGGCTGATTCCTGAGCGTGTGAATTGGTTAATTAACGGGGTAAATTATTCATTGACTAAGGTACCCCCCCTCCACTGCTCAACTAGGTTCTCCTGCGATCATTAATGGAAAAGAAGAAAATCAAGGCTATATTTTCAACTTTCACCCATTCAGGTGAAACTAGGTGCAGTCTTACCCAATTTAATCTACATTCTATGGACTTTTTTCTCTTCCTCACCTGCCACATTTATCCTAACCACATAGGATAGGACGTTGCAAGACGGTCTGGTTTGTTTTTAAACATTTTAATCACTTATTTAAGTAAATAAAGCAAACTTACTGAACGAAAATGTATGCTGCACTTTTAAAGCAGCTTCATCTTACTGAATGAATCCCATTTTTAAATCATTTTTCCCCATCCGATTTCAGGCTCATGGCTTCCAAAAAACTTCTATCAAGATTTCAAAGAAGCTGTGGTGGAAAAATGCTAAAATGATCATAATTATAACAATAATATTCATCGTCGTCGTTATTTTCATAATTCTTATAGCCACCGGAGTTATTCCAATGTAGGGAATGTTTAAACCTACCTAATGTACAAAGTATTGTATATGGAGCACAAATATTTATGTTGAAATCCTATTTTTATACATAAACTGCTCGCTTTCACCCATTAATAAAGTAGCTCATGCTCCTTCTTCTATTTGGAAGAGTACTTTCTTGTAAAGTGGCAGGTCATTAGATCCAATTAGAAACCTTAAACAAAACAACTAAACCAAATTTCTTATTCTATTCAATTTAAGTAACTTTCACAATCAGAATTGGAAAGAGGCATCCAAACAGAATTAGTCTTTTTTGAGTTCTAGCCCTCCTGTAAGGTTTCCTTTAGTTTCCACCTATGCAGATTAAATCAAGCATAAATTAAAACTCTTGGTATTTCCCTCAAGAATACTCTTCACTGTTATTTGTTACCTAACATCCATTAAGTCACAATCAGCCTTTCTGGAATCTGGAAACACCATGAGCTTTTCAAGGAGGTTGAGGGGCACTTATATATGTTTATGTGCTGTATTTTTTGGGGTAGAAGACGCACTCCCCCCCCCCAAAAGGGTGAAATTTTGGGTGCGTCTTATACACCAAATCTAGTCCCGCCCACCCGCCGGCCCACACCCTTTGGCCATTGCATCCCAGCAATTTGCCTCCTTGCAGCAAACAACAAACAACCCTTTTCAGTTTTAGCTTCAGCACAGCTTGATTAGCACAAGCAGCTGGATGGCCTCCCAACCATCAGCTGTTTCAGGCTGCAGGGATTGCTATTGCCTATTGCTGCCTCTGAGCGCCCCATTTTCCACCCATTCCTATCCCCGCCGCCCGGGGCAGAAAATGGGGTGTGCATGACATTTTACCCATTCGTGGAGTTGGCATGGGCGTGGCCTACACGTGACACATCCGGCCCGCCAGCCGCCAGTTTCAACACCCCTGCTATGCAGGTAGTCCTCGACTTACAAGAATTCATTTAATGACTGTTCAGTCAGAACGGCACTGAAAAGAAGTGATTTATGAACATTTTTCACATTTATGACCGTTGCAGCATCCCCATGGTGATTTGATTTACATTTGGATGCTTGACAACTGATTTACATTTATGACGGTTGCAGTGCCACCGGATCCCCTTTTGTGACCTTCTGACAAAGCAAAGTCAACGGGAAGCCAGATTCGCTTAACAACCATGCTACCAATTTAAGAACTGCAAGTGATTCACTGAACAAATTTGGAGAGAAAAGCGTAAAATGGAGCAAACTCACTTCACAAATTTCTCACTTTACAACATAAATTTTGGGCTCAATTGTGGTCGTACGTTGAGGACTACCTGTATGATCTTTCCTACTTTCTACCAACAGAATTCAAATTTTAAAGATTAGAAATGACTGAAAGGGTGTAGATGTGCCACCTGGTGCCCATACTGTGAAATTTTAACTACCATGTTTCTCCGAAAATAAGACCCGGTCTTATTATCCTTTCTGCAAAGGAAATACAATGCATGCCTCCAGGCTCGAATTAGCGGTATCTGCGCTGCCCCCAAGGAGATGGCAGGCTGCAGCTGGGCACCATCAGTCCCCCCACACCCTCGCCACCTCTCGTGCTTGCCATGCTCATCCCCAGGCTTATTTTCCGGGTAGGGCTGATATCAGGCCAACCCCCAAAATATCAGGCTTGGGCTTGTTTTCAGGGTGGGTCTTATTTTTGGGGAAACACAGTATTTATCACTGCTTGAATAAAAGTGGATGTGGTGGCTTCGTGATTAGAACAGAGGCTTGATGACCGGCAAGCCCAAGTTTGAAACCCGGGTACTACATGCCAGGGTGAGCTCCTGCTATTTGCTCCAGCTCCTGCCCACCTAGAAGTTCAAAAAGCATGTAAGTAGATAAATTGGGGAAGCTTGAGTGGGATCAAGAGACAGCCCCCCCCCCCCACTGGATGTCATCCAGGCAATAGTGACATCATTAGCTAATACCACTCAACCCCTAAGTGCCTTGGTGGCTGCTTCTGGATCCTGTCAGCTACTGAATATCTACTCTTTTTGACGCAGTGGACTTCCAGCTTTCTGTAAATCGTCATACGCTAAATAAATAAATGATAACTAGTTGGATACAACCTTTCATGAAAGACGGAAAAAAACACAGCCAAATTTCCAATAGCCCTTTTCGTGTGCCCCCCCCCAGGAGGGGGGAGGTTGGTTAAAAAAAATCCAATGCACATTTATACAAAAAGATTTATTAAAAAACCAGTAAGACACTACTACATCATGACACTGTCACACTGGGCTTTAAAACACAAGACCTGCTCTACAATACTGGGAACAAAATGGGAACGGGGCATAAGTCAAGTTGATTCCTTAAGCATAGCAATTAAAAAATATAAGACGGTGAAACAATTCTGTGCAATCAAACGTCAGAGGGGACCCACATCTTACTTTCAATTCAGTGACTTGATACAATTTTTTTTTTTTTTAAGTTTGACTGCGGTTAGCAGGCGGCATGGGCCGCCTCAAAATGAATCTTCCAGTGGAGAATACTGCTTGTCCACCTAGAGAGAAAGAAAAACAAGTCAGTTTGGGAAGACCAACAAGGTAGCCAAAGTTTAACAGAAAACTGCTTAGATAGCCCTACTTCCCACTACGTAAATATAGTATCAACATTAATCAAATATGCTTTTTATATTAAAGCTGAACAGGAGAGTCCATGAGCTGGAAATCCACATGTGCACCACGGTTTGGAAAAGGATCTTTCCACATCTGAAATTGCTCAAGAGATATTTATTTATTTACTTCACAAAATGCCATAAAGCATCTCCGCAAACCTTTAATTCTCAACCACCACTAGGTTGTAGCTGGGTGGTGACTATTTTGGCCCAAGACCTCTATTAAAGACTTATGCTGGGCAGCTAAACAGCACTATTTGTCCATTTAAGAAGAATGCAATGAGGAAAAAGAGTTAATAGTCTACTATATAAGACGTAAATAGGGGTGTGTGAATCTATAAATATATATTTATATTTATATATGTATATATTGAAAAGTTAGAGAAGTTGTCACAACAGGACTTCAGCTCAAGAACATCTTGCAATTACTGCTACAACAGTGTCTATAAAAATGGGAAAAGCAAGCATTAAAATAGATTAATAAAATATAAAATTAATACTGGAAAATCCAGAGACAAGCTGTATCCTTAGAAGAACAAACAGTTAAAATTATTCAGTAAGCTGACGTATTTAACCATTACTGGGCCTGTAAAAAATGCATTAAAATTATATTACGAGGAGTTTTGTTTTACAAGCAAAGAAATAAGTGAAGGCAAAGCTTGAAGTATCCATTTTATTATAAGGCTGATACAGGATGTTGGAAGAGACCATACCAAACGGCAGCATTCGAGAGCGTGAGCATCTCGTACCCTGTCCGCATTGAGCGGGCCTGTGAGAATCGGGAAGTCAGCGCGACACAGGGCCTGCAAGGAAGTTCCCGCTGGCGGGTACAAACAAGGTATAATATCAGAGTTAGTAGGCAATACTAGTTCGCGGCAATTCCTTAATTTGTACCCATTAGCAGTACTTTACCTGTTAACTTTACTGACTTGTTAATTTTACAGGGCAAAAGGTAAAAGCTTAAGAGGACCTGGGTTACTTATCTTCAAAGTCACTATGTTACATTACGGTAAGCACTTCTGGGTGCTGTAAAATTTTAAAACATTATTATATAGTATCTTACACAAAGTTTTTGAGAAAACTACTATTAATTAACGAAGTTAGACTTAGAATGCGGCTTTACAAATGCGGAACATACCTGTCTGCAATAGGCTGCAAATGGAATAATTTAGTAGGGTTTGTAGCTGTTTTGATGGCCTCCTCGCCGAGATACCTTCCCGTAACCACTCTGCTGATCTGAACAAAAAGTTCAGGTGTAAGGCTCAAAAAGACTAAAGAAGCTATTGTAAAACATCCCTTTCCTTTGTAAAATCCAGATTCAGCCAGTTTTGTTCCATATGGTATCAACCTTGTGAATTCTCAAGCTTCCTCTTTCTGCTATGTATTCAAGGTGGACAGTGATTCATATTTATATGTATTCATGTTACGAGTGTAGGTATGTGTGTGTGTGTATGTATACACACACATACACACACACACACAAACAGAAATATGTATGTATGTGTGTGTGTGTATGTGTGTGTGTATATATGCAGCATATCTGTGTGTGTGTTATGTATATGTATCCTTTTGAGAGCAGGCAACAGAATTTCATTTTTAATGTGTGCCAGAGGGCCCACAGGAAAAAATGACAATAAAGGTTATCTTTCAAAAGGTCAGGAAAACCAAGAAAACCTCTTCGTATTATATTAACATTACAAATGTGAATAGTATAGGAATGGGAATGAGTTGGAAGGGACCTTGGAGGTCTTCTAGTCCAACCCCCTGCTTAGGGTTAGAGTAACCCTATCTCATTTCAGACAAATGGTTATCCAATCTCTTCTTAGAAACTTCCAGAGGCAACTTCTGGAGGCAAATTGTTCCACGGATTAGTTGTTCTGTCAGGAAATTCCTCCTCAGTTCTAAGTTGCTTCTCTCCTTGATTAGTTTCCACCCATTGCTTCTTGTTCTACCCTCAGGCGCCTTGGAGAATAGCTTGACTCCCTCTTCTTTGTGGCAACCCCTGAGATATTGGAAGACTGCTATCATGTCTCCCCTAGTCCTTCTTTTCATTAAACTAGACCTACTCAGTTCCTGCAACCTTTCTATGTATGTTTTAGCACAGTCCCCTAATCCTCTTTGTTGCTCTTCTCTATAAAACAGGTATAAATCTAATTTCTTAAATAATTATCTGCCAAAATAAAAATCAGAGTATCACATTTTTTAAAAAATATATATATTCTAGGACTGTGATGGTGAATCTATGGCATGCGTGTTACAGGTAACACGCAGAGCAATCTCTGCAGGCACGTCAGCTGTCGTCCCAGCCCAGCTCTACTGCACATGCGTGTGTGCCTCCCACCAGCCAGCTGGTCTTTGGGTCTCTGCCGCACATGCTCAGGGAGAGGGGTGCATGTGCGGGGGATGCTCTCATTGCATTTTGGGGATTCGCGTGCATTCACCCGCCCCTCCCCGCACCCCATTTTGGGCCTGGAAAGACCCCTGCACTAACCTGAAAACCAAAAATGGGTGAGGGCGACGCAGGGCTATGCGCAGGGGATGTGTGTGCATGCGGAGGTGCTTGTGTTGCATTTTGGGGTATCGCGAATATGCACGCATTTCCGCAATTTCGCGTGCACTTTGGACATTCGGCACCAAAAAGGTTAGCCATCACTGCTCTAGGAATACTTCTTCCAGAAGCAGATAGTAATAATGAGAGAAGGCCAAGTCTTAATTATTTCATCACTACCTGATAATCCAGCATTGCACGAGTATTTATTTATAGGGGGGAAATGTCAGAAACAAACGTAATTTCTAATGTTGGGTTTCCCCCTTACCAGAGGGAGCCCCCTTTTGAAGTACTAGGAAGCCGTTACCATGTCAAACCCACTGCGCTGTACAGTGGAAGCCATTTTACAGCAGTGTAGTAGAAGCTATTTTAAAGCACAACAGGCTGTATCTTAACAGAACACACACACACACCCCACAGGGGTGTTAGGGATTTCTTACCCCCTACAGTATTTTTCTCCAGTGAACTGTGTACCAAGTTTGGTTGAAATTGCTCAAGGCGTCCAGAGTTATGCTGGAACATACATACACAGCCATTTTTATAGAGAGAGAGATATATAGAAGGGAATATGCTAAAGCATTAATGATATACTTGATTAGCACCATACGGTGGGGATATCATCATCTGTTAGAAATTCCACAACTTGAAAGGAGGTATCTTTGGAAATGCCTGTTATGTTCTCTAGAAGGGACACTGCCTACTACTCTAGCTTCAAGTTGTACTGGCTTATGAGCTGGTACATCAACTTCTTGTCCAAGCTGGCACGTTTCGCCATTCTTTTCAATGTTCCTTAGCAATTTTTGCGCAAGATGCTGCAAAGATGCAAAGAGCAGCACATTAAAAAAAAAGTGGGGGAGAGAAAGAATTAAAAGCACTGGGGGTTCTGGTATCGATATAACTTAATCATGGATCTGCAGCACCAAGCAGTCGAAGGCTCAAAGTTCTTCAGAACTGGAACTATAGGACTGTATTAGAAGTTGTCCGTTTTCATTTTGTTAAGATTTTTTTTTTTGTAAAATGGGCTCCAATATTTTCTGCTCAGGTTTTCAACTGCTCATAGAAAAGTACGTTCCATCTTTCGAAAAGCCTATCACTACACAATAGTTTTGTTATTTTAAATAACAGAGAAACTGCATAATATTCTGCAGCTAGTCATCGACTTACCAGTCTGCTTAGTGAGTTACTACGGTACTGAAAGAAGTGACTTACGACCATCCCTATGATCAGGTGATCATTCAGATGCTTGGCAGCTGACTTGTATTTATGATGGTTATAGTGTGTCCCAGGGTCAGGGGCCTTTTGTGATTTTCTAAGAGGCAAAGCCAATGGGGAAGCCAGATTCAGTTGTGTTACTGACTTCACAACTGCAGTGAATCACTTGACAACTGTGGCAAGAAAGGGCCTAAAATGGGCAAAATTCACTTAAATGTCTTGCTTAGCCACAGAAATTTTGGGCTCACTTGTAGTCAAGGGCTACATTTATATGAAATAGCTCCTTTCAGATGATTTAGGTCCAGAATGAAAGGCGTGCAGGGGTGGGCTGAGAATCTGCCCAGTTCGGCGAACCTGCAAATCCCACCCCTGGCTGGCCCCGCCCCAACCCTCCCAGGAGTCTCCACACGGCCCACTTTGGATGCCAGGTAAGTGCAGGGCCCGCGCAGAGGCTCAGGTAGGAAGAAAAACAGGTCTCCCAGAAATTCCGGAAGTCTGAAAACAGGCCCATTTCTGGCCTCCGGAGCTCAGGGGAGGCTGTTTTCGCCCTTCCAGAGGCACGAGGAAAGCCTCCGGAGCCCGGGGAGGGCAAAAACACACCCCCACCCCACCGGCTATGGTACAGGAGGCCGACTAGGTCACGCCCACCATGGCCATGCCCACCCAGCAACCGGGCAGAGAACCCGTTGCTAAAATTTTTGAAGCCCACCACTGAAGACGTTTGTTTCAGGTAGGGAGGTTTTAGGGAGAGGAGGCCAAGATGGCAGTAAAGGCAGCTTGAAATGGCTAAATAGAGGTACAGAAAGGAAGGCTCTGAGGAAATCAATGGTTAGGCAATGCACAAGGCATATGAAGAAGCTGAGAAGTGAGAAGCACCAGGCTCATCCATATCAGCCAACATGACCTTTCCAGATTTTGTTTCATGCAAACTCCAGAATTACGTCTTCATTGTCCAGAACCATAGTTGACCTTGAGTGCTTTGGTACAACTTTGTGAATTCATAGTTTTAGGGTTGAAATAAAACTGTTTACCCAACAATACATCAATAATTTTTTGCCGAATACGTACTGCTATAATCTCCATATCCATAATAGTTATTGTAGCCGGTGTAGTCATAGCCTCCGTAGCCGCCATAACCTTGACTGTTGTATCCATAGTTGCCGTACCCCTGGTTCCAATAATTATTGTATCCTGTGTTCCAGCTTTGACTGGAGCCTACAACAAAATTGCAGCAAGAGAATTAAAACAAACCTGAGTTTTTATTTGATATTGCATTCAAGCAAACTGACCCTTCGAAACAGTACCGTATTTTCACGACTATAAGCCGCACTGAAAATCCTAAAATTTGATCCAAAATCGGCAGTGCGGCTTATAACCCGGTGCGCTTTATATGTGGAAAAAGATCTCCCAGCTGCTTTGCTCCTCGCGACTGCAATAGATGTCCAGAAGCGGCTTTTGGGGCTAATGGGGATTGGATTTCCAGCTCGATAGCCCCTGCCGCTTCTGGACGTCTATTGAAGTTGTGAGGAGCCGAGGAGAGTGTGGAGAAGAGCGCGCGACGGTTCTTGGCGCTCCGGGAAGCGGGAAGCAGGAGAGGCGCGCGGTTTGGTTTCTCCTCCCTGGACGTCGCAGCAGCAGCCCCAAGCGCACCGATCTCTGTGTTTTTCGCATCGGGGCATGCTCTTGCAGCACACCCCGATGCGAAAAACACAGGGATCGGTGCGCTTGGGGCTGCTGCTGCGACGTCCAGGGAGGAGAAACCAAACCGCGCGCCTCTCCCGCTTCCCGGAGCGCCAAGAACCGTCGCGCGCTCTTCTCCACACTCTCCTCGGCTCCTCACAACTGCAACTGACATCTAGTCCAGAAGCGGCAGGGGCTATCGAGCTGGAAATCCAATCCCCATTAACCCCCAAAGCCGCTTCTGGACATCTGTTGCAGTCGCGAGGAGCGGCTCCAGGAAGCCCCGAAAGCAGCTGGGAGAGGCGCGCGGTTTGGTTTCTCCTCCCTGGATGTCGCAGTAGCAGCCCCAAACTCACCGATCTCAGTGTTTTTCGCATCGGGGTGTGCTGCAAGAGCATGCCCCGATGCGAAAAACACAGAGATCGGTGCGCTTGGGGCTGCTGCTGCGACGTCCAGGGAGGAGAAACCAAGCCGTGCGCCTCTCCCAGCTGCTTCCTGGAGCGCCAAGAACCTTCGTGCCGCTCCTCGCGACTGCAACAGATGTCCAGAAGCGTCGGGAAACGTGTGGCTTATAACCCGGTGCGCTTTATATGTGGAAAAAGTTTGAAAAATTAACGTTAATTGATACTGCGGCTTATAATCCGGTGCGGCTTTTGGTCGTGAAAATACGGTACTTTGTTTCCAAAAACATAATACATATACATAAATGTTATGTACAATATACATAAATTATGAATTTATATTCATAATTATGTACAATATAATATATTTTTCAGAGTATAAGATGCAACTTTTTCTCTCAAAAAAGAGGCTGAAAATCTGGGTGCGTCTTATATACTGAATACAGCATATTTGACCTCCTGAAACCCCGTCCCCTTCACCAAAATGGCCGTGCATAGCTTGTAGGAAGCTTTCAGAGAGCTCCTGGAGTCTGGGGTGGGGGAATGAGCAACACCCCCCCCCAGCCCCAGGAGCACTCTATAAATTTCCTAATGCCCCCCCTTTTTTGACAAAAAATGGGTCCATTTTCACGAAAATGGGCCGTTTTTTGCTCATTTTTGCCCCCACCCCCAGGAACACTCTACAAGCCTCCTAAAGGCTATTCATGCCCTTCTTTTTGGGGAAAAAAGGGGGGGGGGGGCGTTTTTGCTAAAAACAGGCTATTTTTGGGAGGTCTGCAGAGTGCAAAAAAATTTTTTTTTTAAATTTGACTCTTCAAAACCTTGGTGCATCTTATGTTTTGGTACGTCTTATACTCTGAAAAATACGTACATAAATTTGTATATCGCACAAATTTTATGCTAATGAATGATGATTAAGCCATGCACCCTGCAGCTCACGTACTAAATAACATGGCAATATATACCCAAAGTTTGCTGGCGAGTTGCCATCCAAGGAAAAATGTCAGGCACCTTTGTTGAAGCAAGCTGCCTCACGCTTTTTATATTTTTTTTATAAAAAGAAAAGGTATTAAAAAGAGAAAACAGAAACACCTCAGCACTCTTCCTCTTGCTACCTATTTTCCATTTTTTATGGAGGGAGGGGGTAGCAGGGCATAGACCAGCAGGCCAGAAATGGAGGGCTAACCAGCTTTGAGCCAGACTCTTTCCTGTCTGGATTCAGGGGAGAAATAAAAGTGTAAGGAGGACACCAAATTATTCCTTGTGATGCTGGCTAAGGCATTTCTCATTGACCTAATTTTACGCAGGCATGGATTTTGACGTCACTGTTAACTATTAAAATGCTGCACAACAACAGTCTCTGTGTGTTTCATTTCAGGCAAGCCAATGAGGGCCTTTTTTTATGATGGTGCAGCAGCAGCAGCTGGATCACATTGTGCCACACGTGTGAATGGGTTACATAACTTTCCCAACTGCTCAAAATTATCCCCTCTAGCAGTTCCTTCTCAAATTTGAAAACAACGCCACACAAATTAATCTCTTCATCTAAACACAAAGCCAGTGGCTGAATTATTGACAAGAATGGTGAAACTCAAAAACACTCAGATATGTGGAAAAGACCAGCATTTTTTTTTAAATGCAAAAACCTACCTCCACCACGGCCACGGGTTCTTCCAGAAAATCCGCCTCGAGTTCCCCACTGCTGTTGCTGCTGATATTGCTCTTTTGACATTGCTACTTTTATTTCGCACTGAAATATTAAAAAAAAAAAGATTCAACCGATTATTTAGGTATTTTTGTGAAGTGTCCATTATCTACTCCACATTATCATCTTTAACTATGACGTTAAGGCTTCTATATTCACTGGGGAAGGCAAAGCAATATATTCCTCATATGATTTGCCAATGTAATTGTTTAAAAACTTTATGTCACAGAAAATGCAAATTTAATTTTTTTTAAAAGGTTAGCATCACATCACGTTCTCTCAAATACCTTGGTAAGAATTATGCATGTTTCAGCAGTAACTACTTAATGAGACAGGTTAAATATTTTTGTAACTGGCAAAACGTTATTAAATGTTTGCTTTTGAAATTAACTTAATTTCGCCAAGTAATATATGCTCCAAATACTGTTACTAGGGGAAAAATTGTAAAAGCAAGAAAACACCATTAGTAAAATATTGATAACCCATTACCAAACACTTTAGAAGAATCTTTTTGAAATTACTATCACCATTAATAAACTACATCAAATCGAAAACGATTAGAAAATGGTAACTCTTATTGAAACAAAAAAAAAATAGACTACATAACACAAACACACATACACTGTACACAGAGAGACATATACACAAAATAATGTAACTTATGGCGTAATGGAGAAAAAAAACATTGCAGCACACAGCACCCCTTATTAATTTTTCTCGTTATGCAAAAAACATGCAATCTCTTTCAAAACTTCCCAACTCATTGGTGTATAGATTGAATGAAGATCAAAGGACTGTGTGTGGTTAATCACAGATAATGATTCCAAGTAGTTGTTCACCAAACAGAGGATTTTTGAGAAGCATGCAAAAAATGCATCACACTTGTTACAAGTGTCGCTTCATCCAAGGAATCCACACCAGCCTCTCCATTTGTGTTCTCTCCTGTCTATACTGCAATCTTCAAAGCACTGACCTGAACAAAACCAGGATTCGCTTTCTAAAAAGAAGGCGTTTGGAATCATAGCTTGAAACATACTTTACTAAGACCAACGTTATGATATTTTTTCTCCATGATTTTCTTCACTGGTTCTTCATCTTTGAAAGTAATGAAGCAAAATCCTCTGCGCTTATTGGTTTTGTTGTCCATAGGAAGTTCTATTGATTCCACCTGATCAATATACCAAACAAGATTGATAAAAATCAGTTATTCTGTAGTCCAATTGTTATAAAACTTAACAGTCATTTATTTATTAACGTTAAGCAACCATTATAAATAAGACTTCCTATTAGACCATTTACTGAGTTAGAATGTTTATACTGCTGATCATAAATGAACTTTTATTTATTTACAAGAGTATACATAAAATTGGTAATTACCAAAATCCATATAAAATCCAGCTCAACCTCCTTATAAATCATTACGTCTATCTATAAACTGACTAAGATAAGGTAGCTCTATATATTTATAATGATTTCACTTTTACAGAAAAGATGCCTAAAATTTGACTCACCTCTGCAAACTTACTACCAGTATTTAGATTTAATTTGAAATGCTCTGTTTCATATAATAGAATTTCTTGTACAATAAAATGAGTGCAATTCCCCCTCTCCATTTAACTCAGTGCTAAAACATCTGTTGATTTTAGTGAAGTTGGCATTACCTCTCAATTCCAGAAATGATCACCAATACAATTATGACATTCTAATCAGTGACAGATCAATGCTTAACTCGGCTTCTGGGTGAAAAAAATGAGGCATCCCAAGAAGCACTTGGTTTATTATAATTTAAGATTATAAACTCTATGCACTTGTGCCCTCTAATTGAAGACAAGATCAAAACTGATATTTACACAAACAATTGTGAATCAAACAAACTGGCCAAACTAACACCCAAAACAAATACAGGTAGTCCTTGACTTACAACAGTTCATTTAGTTACAAAGTTACAGTGGCATTGACTTATAACCATTTTTGACACTTATAATCTCACCCCTAGTGTCCACATGATTAAAATTCAGATGCTTGGCAACTGACACATATTTATGATGGTTGTAGTGTCCCAGGGACAGGTGAGATCCCCTTTTGCCACCTTCTGACAAGTGCAGTCAATGGGGAAGCCAGATTCACTTAACAACCGGATTACTAACTTAGCAACTGCATCTATTCACTTAACAACTGTGGCAAGAAAGGTCGTAAAATGGGGCAAAATTCACTTAACTGTCTTGTTTAGCAACAGAAATGTTGGGCTCAATTGTGGTCACAAGTCAAGGACTATTTGTACTACATTTTCTTCTTCAAAGATATACCATTATCTAAATAATTAAGAATTCGTTAACCAAGACATGAAAACAATTAACTCACCTCACCAAAACCTCCAAAATATTCCCTTATTTTCTCTTCTGGTGTATCTGGAGATAAGCCACCCACAAAAATCTTTTTCACTGGTTCTTTTGTTTTCATTGCTTTAGCTCTTTTAGGATCAATCACTTTGCCATTCAGTTTGTGCTCTTTCTGATCCATGACCTGAAAGCAATTTTTCTTTTTTTAAAAAAGGTTTCCGAAATAAAACATATTACGTTTTTATGACTATAATGCAACAACCCGTATCTTATCATTTGTACGGTCTTGAAATTAATAGAACCTCAAGAACGGGCACAATATTTTCACTTTTTCATTACTGATGTGTGCTTATCTGTTTATTTTGTTTATTAAATTTATATGCCGCCCATCTCGCCTGGAGACGATTCTAGGCAGCTTGTCTAGATAGAAAGAAATAAAAACAAGCTTACCTTTTCCACACTCTCAGATTCTTTAAACAGCACAAAGCCAAAGCCTCTTGACCGCCCTGTAATTGGGTCTAACTTCAGAGTGCAATCTACAACTTCACCAAATTTTGTGAAGTAATCCTTAAGATCCTTCTTTGTAGTATCCCAGCTAAGGCCGCCGATGAACATTTTTCTGTAGACACAATTGAGTTTAAAGCTGTAAATTATCAACACTATATAGCAGCATATGTCACAAGTATACCAATTTGTCCTTTAAGGTTCCAAGATTACAAAAATGTTTAAAAACAAATCATCCGGGTTCACAATCACCTTCTGTGACCTAAATGCACTAGAAAAATGAAGTGGGTTTGAAATTTATTCTTTATGTTAATATTTAAGAGAAATAAGCGTACAGTACAACTGCAGGGGCCACACACACAAACCCCACTGATTCGATCAATGAATCTTGGGAGGAGGAAATTCACACCAAAGATCTTATTTTTCAAAAACTTTTCTAGCTAGAGGCTGATCTGCAAATGGAAAGTGTCCCATCAGCCTGGTATTACTGCATGAAGAGAAAATCAGCAAAAGAAAAGCCCCTTACATTTAGCTAAGCCTAATGGCTGCCAATGAGTCTGAAAGACTCTCTCAGAACAGGACACATAGGATTTTTTACTTAAATAGTGAAGTTAATCATAGCATTGTCCAAACAGCAAAGCCCCATTCCTTCCTCCATTCTGCTGACAGTTCAAGCTAACACCCACTCAGTAGCCTAAAATACTCCCCCATAGCTATACGCTTACCTACATAAGAGATAAAGTAGGGCTGCCACCTTGGCATGGAAGTGACCACACAACTGGCTGGCTCTGCTTACATGTCATATCCAAGGCTGCTTTTACTCTATATTGCAACAAAACAAAGTGATGGGTGTCTTAGACCTTAGTGCAAGCACAAGTGTTTTTGTCTGAATGCATATCAATAACAAAATTTGCACCAAGTTTAAAAATACTAATAGTGTCAGCTTCAGTCTCTTGATTTTTAAAGTGAATCTTTGTTACTGTGAGAACTGTGTATAAACTGCACATGACACAGAACTTACTAATGAAACATTATGGATTGTCAATTTTTCAGATCTCAGTCATGCGTTATCTTTATAGTTCCATATGCTACAGCAAGTAAGTTTTTCATGTAATATTTTATCTATTTATATTTCCTGTTTCTAAACCGCCCAATCTCCCTCAGAGATTTTTACATTGATATTACTCCTATAAATCTTTGCCATATAAAATACTAACAGCAATTTCCAAAATGATAGGTAAGGACATGTTCAGCCGCTCCCTACATACCAATGCCAAACAGAGAAATTTATAATCAGGGAACTGAATGTACGACATATTCAAGTTTTCCAAACAGGCCAAAATACTAAAACCATAATTATCTCTTCTTCAGAACAGCATATTGAAGTCTCACTTCTCTTCCCAGCCAACGCCACGGAATTTTTTATCTTAAGTTTGCACCTTATACTTGTTTACTGCATGTGATGAAACGCAAATGTCGAAAGAACACCTCATATTTGGGCTGAATAAAATTCTACATGGAAACATTAACTGATTTTCAGAAGTGGATTATTGAAAAAGAACCAGATGGCGCATATTTAGGTTAAAATAAATAAGCATATGTATTAGATAAATAAGATATTAAATAAATTATTAGATGAATATGCATTATTACAAAAGTTCAAAAATAGACCGACCACCATTTGATTGGGACAGTATAAGATTCCTGCCTTGAGTAAGGGGTAAGACCAGAAGACCCCTGAGGTCCATTCCAGGCCTATGATTCTATTATTCAAAGGCTGATAACCAGATGCACGTTGTAAAACAGGGACCCATGACTACACATGTGGCCACTGAAGCATCCCACAAAATTAAAATTTGGGATTTCTGATTAAGCATTGGGGATTTAAACAGAAACCAGATTCTCTGGCTTTGCAGAGGCTTATGACAAGGGGAATCAGCTTAGAGAGAGGAGGAAACCAAGAGATAAAATTAGATAGAATTAGTATCTTAAGCCTCAGTAAGGCTTAAGATCTCACAACTGTTAAAAACCATTCCCAAAAGTTTTTTTAAAAAAATATCCTACCCTATTCTAATAATGTAACATTTCCAGCCATATCCTTGTGGCTCTAGAGGCCAAATAATGTTGTCTTCTCTCCCAAACCTTCACCACCTATATGTTTGTTAAAGACTTGGGGGGAGGGGGTGAATTTCCAAGTGACAAATGTCCTAAGTAAGCTATTGGTCTGCTTTATGTTGTTAATAGTTGTTAATTGAATGGAAGAAGATTCTTCCTCTTTAAGGTCATCAATGTGTTTGTTACTTAACTGTTTTTTTAAAAAAATCAAACACCTCAAAAAACCTGTGTATTTACAAGACAGATGCACCATGACTGACTTGACTATTTCAAATAAAACATGCAAACCATATGTAATACTAGAACTGCTTTTTAAAATAATGTACTAGTTTTGGTTGCATAAAAAGGTTTTCACGCAACAACTTTAAAGTTGTGACAGATTGAAGTGGAAAAAAATCACTCAAACACAGCCAATTTTTATCACTAGAGGACCCTCTATTAGGGTTCTGCTAAGTTTTTAAAACTGAAAAAGTTTGAAATCCTCTGCTTTAGAAAATCAAATCTCTATACCACACTGTATACAACACAAAGCTTTCTTCTCACAAATATCTGGGTATCCTCCAGATATTTAACAGCCAATCATGTCAACCACAAAATCTACATTAGGATCTATGAGGTTCCATATGTCAATGCCTTTCATGTGTTCATTAATCTACATTTCACTTTAAAAACACATTCACATTCACTGCCCAAACCTAAAACAAACTTTTCAGATTATTATCCCGAAACAAAGAAAAAAAACTATGCAATTTCTCTGGTGCTTCCCTATTTCCCACAATGCATTGTTGAAGCTGCATACATGGCCCTTTACCAACAAAAAATGTTGTTTTCATCCCACAGGTCACTTTATGTTCTTTTCAACTACGTGGGTCTAAAATACATGTTACTCTAAAATAGATTTTGCTTCTGGCTGGGGGAGAAGGGATATGAAATAATACAGGTAGCCCTCGACTTACAACCACAACCGAGCCCAATATTTCTGTTGCTAAGTGAGACATTTGTTAAATGAGTTTTGACCGATTTTACAACCTTTCTTGCCACAGTTGTTAATTGAATCATTGCAGTTGTTAAGTGAAACTGGTTTCCCCATACACTCTGCTTGTCCGAAGAATGCAAAAGGTGATCAGATGACTCCAGGACACTGCAACTGTCACAAATATGAGTCAGTTGTCAATTGTCTGAATTTCAATCACATGGGGATGCTGCAACAGTCGTTAAGTATGTGAAAAACGATCACAGATCAGTTGTCCCACCGATGTCGTAACTTTGAACAGTCACTAAATGAACTGTTGTTAAGTCGAAGATGA
Source organism: Thamnophis elegans (assembly GCF_009769535.1). Taxonomy (NCBI): domain Eukaryota; kingdom Metazoa; phylum Chordata; class Lepidosauria; order Squamata; family Natricidae; genus Thamnophis; species Thamnophis elegans. Next base: position 10,690,761 of record NC_045549.1, read on the forward strand.
TCTGTAAACCACATGCCATTGAGTTAATTCGGATCACAAGTGTGTGATTTCGAACGACAGGCAGCCCTCAGCTTACAACCACAATTGACCCCCAAAAGTTATGTCCCTAAGGGACAGACATTTGTGAAGTGAGCTTTGCCCCATTTTATGACTTTCCCTTGTCCTTCCCTTAATTAACTGTTAAGTTAATCCCCTCACTTGTTAAAATCCGCACATTCGGTTAAGTGAATCTTACTCTCCCACCCGTCCTGACTTTGCTCATCAGGTCGTAAAATGGGAAATCCCATGACACACACCTGGTCATAAATGCGAATCCGCTGTCAAGCGTCTGGATGTAAATCACATGACTGTGGGGGGCGGGGAGAGGGGAACACTGCAATGGTCATTAAGTGTGGAAAACAGCTGTAAGTCCTTTTTTTTCCCCAAGCGCAGTTTCCAACTTCGGTCACCAAGCGAGTTGTTGTAAGTCGAAGACTGCCTGTGACGTCTGCCAGTTCCATCCTTCTTTAGGATGGCCGTTTAAATCTAAAACACTGACCCCAAAGCAATCCCTTCTGGAGTTTTCCAAGCACTTTCCTCCTCCTCCCCCGCCAGCGATGCCCAACAGCCCTGCATACTTCAGTGCACTGAAGGGGGGGGGGGAATTCTCGAATACAGCTCATCTGCTTGGATTCACACTGTTTATCGCACATTAATACCATTGAGCGAGTCCAGAGGTATTTCACGAGAAGAGTCCTCCACTCCTCTGCCCGCAATAGAATCCCTTATGCCACCAAGCTCGAAATTTTGGGCAAACCTAGAACTACGCAGCCTTCGGTCTGACCTAAGCATAGTACACAAAATTATCTGCTACAACGTCCTGTGTGTCAACAACTACTTCAGCTTGAATTATACACCAGCGCACAATAGATAACAAACTTATGGTAAACCGCTCCAAACTCGATTGCAAGAAAATAGGACTTCAGCAACAGAGCGGTCAACGCCTGGGATGCTCTACCTGACTCTGTAGTTACATCCTCAAACCCCCAAAACTTTAACCTTAGACTGTTTACCGTGGACCTCACCCCATACCTAAGAGGTCTTTAAAGGGCCGTGCATAAGTGCACCAGGGTGCCTATCGTCCCTGTCCTACTGTCCCCATTTATTCATGTCCATTTCATGTATTCATAATCAAGTTTATACGTATATATGTTGTCTTATACATGCTTGACGAAATAAATAAATAAAGAAGCGGCGGCGGCCGCCAGAGTTTCTCCTGCAAGAGGCGATCGCCTCAGGATGCCCGTCGCCTCCTGCAGACCGAAAGCGATGGTTGGGGGCGGTGGGGGGGGGGGGAGGGAAGAGGAAAGGAGGCCTCCGGCTTACCCTTCATCCTCCTCGTTCTTGCTGGCGTCGATTTTGGCTCCTTCCGATTCGCCTGAGCCGCCGCCGCCGCCGCCTCCCCCTCCGCCTTCTCCTTCACCTCCTCCTCCCTCGGCCTCTTCCATGCCATCGCCGCCGGGAGCCAGGATCCCTTCGAGCTGCTCGCTCTCTTCCGAAGCCTCCGCCAGCGCTTCGTCTCCGGCGAACTGGTCGTCCGACATGAGGGGAGGTTTCCCCGGCTGGGTTAAAAAAAAAAAGAGACTCGGCGGGCCGGTTTCGAACCGGGGAAAGAGAAATAAATATGCCGCTGAAGGGGTGGGGGGGGGAGAATAAAAAAAGCAGTGTTCTCCACAGGGGAAGGAAACGGGAGGTCTCCGGCTTTACTTCCTTCCTTTCTCGCACTTTTAATGGCGCCGCCTGGCTGATTCCGATCTAAAATGGCTGACGGGAAGAATGCGGCGGCGCGGGTCACGTGAGCCCGTTTCCTCGCGCGCATTTCCTCTCGCGCGCGCAACCACCGAGGCGATGGGCTAGAGCGGCGGCGATTTCGCGCCAACACTCGAAGCAATGCCACCTTGGGCTTTTTCCTCTCCTGTTGGCGCTTCCGACTGTCTGGTTTCCCTTAACCCCCCTTATATACTTTTTTTCCCTCCTCTACCTCGGCGTTCCCCACCCGACCTTGAAAATTTGTAGTTAAAATAAAGAGTGTGGAGAATGGCAACCCGCTCGATCTTATTTAAAGTTTGCCACGGCTGAAAAACACGAGTCCTCGAGACATAAAAATAGGATTTTACGGGCTGCCACTATGTTGCATGCACATTTGAGTCACTTATGGCTTCTGTAGAAAAGGCGCCAGAAAAATTACTCTTGCGCTGCAAAACAATCTTTTCAACTGATTCTTAAGCAGCCACGTGACATTTTATTATACATAAATTTATATTAATAAATAATTTATAATATATAAATTGTCATGTTTTATACACACCCCTAGAAAATCGATAAACTGAGGCTTGGGCTTTATTAGCAAACATTTGCTATTAAGGGCAAACTCGGAATATCAATTTTCTAGGGGAGTAGATAAAATAGATGACTCAAAAGCAATTAAAAACAATTTTTTAAATTTCCATTTAAAAAAAATAAAAATTATTTTTTTAAAAATAAAAGCAGATAAAATTCTCCCACTGAGCAGGGAACCGAAGACTAAAATCCTGCAACTGGGTGTTTTAAAGCACTGCTAGTCCCTTGCCATGAAGTGTTAAGGCAGAAATAAATTGGCCCAAATTTTTTGGGAGCTTTAAATGCCCCCCTCAATGTCAACCAGTCTCAAAGACATAATTATTTTAAATGAGGGGGAGGAATACAGGGAGCATTTAGAAAAATAAAAGTATTTGGAGGAGTCATCTTCAGCTTCCAACAAATCTTTAAAAAAAACCTTTATTATCTGTGATATTTGATACAGCACTTAAAACCACTGGAATCAGTTCGGAATTGTCAGTGGCTCTAATTTAACCTTTCATTCCAAACAGGATTAATTTTGAATCTTCTCATATTTTGGATGTTTTTATTCATACTTAAAACTACTGTATTTTTTAAAAAAATAGCTTTGCTTTCTTAAAATACAAGCAACACGTTTAGCCTTTCCCATTTTGTTCTGTGAATATCTTTATTTGCAATTAATCAGCCATGTATGGAAGTGAAAACTTATCAGCAAGAGTAAATATTAAGTTCATAACTCTTTTTTAAAAAGCAATTTGCTTCAAATTTTTCAATTAACTCTAAAACAAAACTCAACTGGGCCTCAAATGGGCAAAAATGAACTCAATAAAGCTGGTAATACACATTTTGTGATTTTGTTTTTTTTATGGATCACAGCTCATGAAAATGAAGTCCCTTTATGTCAAGCTCAAATCCTCTCTCGATTGCATCTATGGAACTTCCTTGAAACATGAAAATATAACTTTTAACTTTTTCTTTACTTTCCAGTAAAGCCTTAAACTCCTGAGGTTTTTCAGGTTGATCAGGTTCAACCAGAGTTAGCTTTCTGGGATTAGACATCAGCCAGTTGTTGCCATTTTCTGGGCAAAATAGTGTAACATTTTTTTAAAAAGTATAAAAATAAATCTTAAGTTTACAGACAAAATTAGCCTGAATGAGGTAGTTAAGTTTTGAAGCTGTTTATATTGATTCCTAATGCTGGGTTGACATGCAAACTTTCCCAACTATGCTACATTTTTGTATCTTTAGAACAGACTTAAATATTAACATTTTATCAAGATTGAAAAAATCATATTAAATTTTCTATTCAGGAAACTGTTCAAATTCATCTGATATAGGGTTTTTTGTGTGTAAAATCCTTTTGTTACTTATGCCTTAAGTAACATAATTTCTGCATAATTCAGGCTCCATTTTTTTTACTACGCTGAAATATTTGCCCAGCCAAATTATTTTCAGATAATCTATTTAAAAAAACATTTTAACCAACAAAATTATAGTAAAAAACAATCCTAATTGTGCTGCTTTCATAGTGATGAAGTATCATTTATCCAGAAACACCCACTATCCTGCTTCCATAAATTGGTTTTGCAGTCGTATTTTATCAGCATTATCTTGGCAGAGGGTTAGAAATAACAAAAGGTTTCAAGTGGCAGTACATTCAGAATATATTCTCAAAAGTACAAGTTATTTTTTTAAAAAAAGCTCAATTATTTAGCAGTCAGCATTTTTACCAAAGTTGATGGCTACATAAATAAGGTTTGTGTTCGCCTCTATGTGATCACAAAGTGGTCATTTCAATGCATGAAAATTTATTTATTAACATTTCTATACTGAAGATTCCCAGCAGTTAACAAAATTATAACAAATCATAAGGCATTACAACACAGGACACTACTGTTGAAATATCGTTCTATCTTTGCAGCCTCCTCACTGCAATTTTCTAAATCCAGGTACATATCACGGCACACTCCAGTGCTGCTGACCCTGCAAGTCCCAGCATCTGTTGGAAGCATGGCGACGGGGGGGTCTCAAAAACTGTCCACCTCTGCTCCTATACAGCAGTGCCAAGAGCACAACCTCGAAATGCAACAGTCACAGAAGGTAAGTTTTTTTTTATTTGAGTCATTCAACAGGAAATACAAATAAAATTGTATAAACACAAGAACCACATTGGCATCGTAACACAGATGACAAAAGGACCAAAAAGTAAAAACCATAAAGAAAACTAGCCGGTCACTATGTACAGTTAGACACTGCTGTGTCATACACTAAAAGTCTTTTACAAAACAATTTCATGTCACGAAGACTACCCCCTCCAGTCAAGTCCTTTAAACTTCTGCAAGATGGCTTTGCTGTAGTCTCTACCTATAAAACCAAGACAAAATCATTATGAGACCTGTGCAACGTTTAGAAGGATTTTTAAAAGGTCCATTTTCATGAACTGCTTTAAGTCCTCTATTTATTCCTTGCTTCACCGTTAAAGATCATATGCATCTGTCAACATGAAATACTTTTTGATAATCCAATTATATTTTACATCCCGGTTGACCAGTTCAGCTCAAACGATGGAGCTATGTCAAAGAACTGTAGAAGCTCAGCCACGTAGCTCTGGGTTTACTAGAAACCAAAAGCTGTAGTAGAAATCTTTCATAGCTTCAACCGCTAATGAAAATAGAAAAATGGCAATACACCAAGGAAAATTATTGTTAGTCAGGTGGTTAAAATAGAAGCTGTTATTTGCACATGATCTTTAATGTTCCCAGATTTAAAAGTTCGTTTTGGTTTGTAGATTTCACTAATAGCTATAAAAGAAAAAAAGCAAGCATTAAATCTTAAAGAACGAACACTTAAAATGAGGTCCACAATTGATATACAACACTAAACAGAAGGCCAAAAATGATTAAGCTGTAAAGGCATTTATGCACTTTAACTCCTGTAAAAAACCATTTTAAGTTAAGTTAAGACACTTAAATCGTCAAAGATTTTTAAAAAGAAGCCAAAGTCTGAAGTTTTCCACTTTAATCTTTACGCTGGTACATGAAGTTGGAAGAGACCATACCACAGGACAGCGTTTTCTGGTGTATGCCTTGCGCTCTGCCTGCAACGTGCGACCCCCAGAGATAGACGTGGTCAGGGTGACACACGGCCTGCAAGGAAGTTCCCGCTGGCGGGTACAAACAAGGTATAATGTCAGAGTTAGAAGACAACAATCTTGTTTTGCTTAAGTTGTACCCATTTCAGTACTTTACCTGTTGGTTAACACTTCTATTAAGTTTAATTATTCGTCTACACCACCTGGCACACAAAAAATGTAAACAGAAAAACTCTTATGTTTCTCTGACATGCTTAAGGACGACGAATCACCTTTTACAGAGTTAAAGATCTATAGACACTTAAAACAGAAAGTTTAACAGACATTCACACTTTTAATTTTCCTTTTTTAAAAAAAAACAAGCTATCCAAGAGAAGTGATTTTTTTAAAAAAATTATTTGTCTATTGATCTTTAAATTAGATTAGACATAGGAGAGGTGACGCATTCACCCAATACACACCTGTTTCTTCCCAAGTATTTCTTTAATATGGCTGGTAGTTGTTTTGGTGATTACCGCCACCTCGGGATGCCTTTCCATATGTGCTTTGCTGTCCTATTCCAAGAGAGAATATTGGAGTTTTGGGAACTGTAAGAAACTGCAGGTTGGTTTGACAAAAAGGCACTCTTGTCAAGCTAGACCTTACTATTTAAACACACACACACAAATATGTAATACTCCTACACTGACATTAACAATGTTAACAAATGTTCTACCTTAACTACTATTATAAAAAACATTTCAGAATATTGACTTAAGATAGTTTTTAAAATGATTTGGTCTCCGTGATTTACAATAAACTCAAGATCAAGACATTAGACAGTCCAAATAACATAGTTAAAAGTTAAAGAAGGTAAAGGTTTCCATATCTAGTCATGTCCAACTCTAAAGCATAGTCCTCATCTCCAACTCTTGGCTGAGGGAACAACAGCATTGTCCCAAGACAATTTACAAAGTCAACTGGCCATGTAAACGCCACAGGAGCACAGAACGCTGTTACCATCCCATCAAAGTGATACCTATTTCACTACTCGCATTTGCATGCTTTCAAACTGCTAGACAGACAGGAGCTGGAGTAAGAATCTCATCCCCTTGCATGGAGCTCGGGTCTCAAACCCAGGCTGTCAGCTCTCCAGCTGACAAGCTCGGCGTCTTCAACCATTCAGCTATCGGGGCCTCAAGTTCAAAGGGTTTTCAAAAAAACTGAACTTTTCAATGCATCTTTTAATAACTAATACAACTGTTAAGATTTCCCCAACTCTACAGGGAATGTTTTCAAAAAACATGCACCTACACTTCTGAATATGTGCAACAGTACCAGGTCTTCCCGGAAAGAGTTGTTCCAAAGGTTGGATGAGAAAACGTTTCGCTTCTCATCCAAGAAGCTTCTTCAGCTTTTTGCTGATGAGAAGGGAAACGTCTTCAAAGAAAAAACAAGGAAGTCCAGTTTCTTATTGAGAAAAAAAGCACCTTTGGGACAACCATGACCTGGATGACTAAGAATCTCCAGATTGGAAAGAGAGACTGACTAGAAAAGTTAATATAACTAAATGGATAATTAAATGGAAAGTCAAATGAAAATCTTACCACTGTAGTCAGCATATCCCTGGCCATAGCCGTAACTTGGGTAATTGTACCCAGAATAATCATATCCCCCATAGCTGCTGTAGCTTTGATCACTGTAAGGACTGTTGTAACTTCCATATCCTTGATCATAGTAATTGTTATACCCTTGATTCCAATTTTGGCCTTGACCTAAAAATGAAGTGATTGCAGCGTTAAAAGCCCACCATGTTTTTAAATTAATAAACAAGAAGTCGCTATAATGATTGCAAAGAACCGTATTTTTGGACTATAAGATGCTCCGTACTATAAGACACAATTAGCTTTAGAGAACAAGGGGGGAGGGAATCCGCTTCTGCCTCCATCGCCCGTTTGCCACACCTATTTGCCGCCGCAGCCCATTCCCCGAAAACTTTCAGCAGTGGCAGCAATAGGCAGTGGTGACCCCTGCCGCCTAGAACAGTTAATTGGCACCAGACCAACCCCCCTCCTCCTGCTGCAATATTCGCTCTATAAGACGCACAACAGACATTTCCATCCACTTTGTGTGTGTGTGTGGGGGGGTGTCTTATAGTCCAAAAAATACGGTATTTGCTTTGTTCCTTTCTAACGTAGTTTCCTGTCTGATATCCCAAAGCTTATGAGAAAAGCTAGGGTGTACTTTTCCTTCACACTAAAACTGAGGGATTTTTTCACAATTTTATTTCATGAGTTATATACACCAGTTACAATTTGCCATACTTACCCCTGCCACGTCCTCTGGATCCCCCACGCCCACCAGATGAAGCACCTCTGCCTCCCTTTTGTTGCTGCTGTTGCTGCCTATATACGTCTTTGGGCTGTGCTACTTTGATCTCACACTAGGACAAAAAAAAGAGTGTGTAATTTCATTACAAGATATATGAAGAATATATGAAGTTAAGTATTGCAGCTTCCGCAAGTAACAAATTACAAATACCTTGCCAGAACCAATCTGATGGTATCTGCTTTCCAGCAATTTCTTTACTGGTTCTTCATCCGAGTATGTGATGAAGCAGAAACCTCTCCTTTCGTTTGTTTTTGTGTCCATGGGAAGCTCTATATTCTCAATCTGCAAAGCCACATTATCAACAATCAAAGGGTATTCACACCTGACCCAAGCTCCTTATATAGGAGCTCCAATTTTTAAAACAATTTTTTTTCTTGGCACTTCTCTTCCTTTCTTTAAACTGCCTGGAAGGTATCAAAAACTTTATGGAATTGCATTCACATAAATTAACTCTATAAAGTTTAGCCCCTTCACTTTTGCCATACAACAAAACATTTTAGAAAATAATCACTAACACTTTACCATGTTTGTGTCATCTCTACCCTGACAATATAATAATCACTGTTTTGCTACAAATACTAATGTATCAAAAAAAACAACAACCCCAAAGCAAATTCCATTCATTCCCAATATTTGCAGGCTATTTGGGCTGCTGTTTCTCGATTTAGAAGTTACCCAGGTCAAGTTAGTCAAAAGAAAATCCCAAAAACTACTCAAGCTTATTGCAATAAACTATGTTTTTAACTAGACATTAGACTGGATAACATACATACACACCCCATTTAAATAAAGGTTTAAATGGATTATACCTCTCCAAAACCGCCAAAATACTCCTTGATTTGTTCTTCAGATGTATCCGGACTCAGTCCACCAACAAACACTTTTTTGGGTGGCTCTTTCCCTTTCAGAGCTTTTGCCCTTTTGGGATCTATTAACTTGCCATCCAATTTGTGTTCTTTCAATTCCAAGACCTAAAAATAGAGATTTATTGATAATTTAGTTCCAGGAGGAAAAATCGACCCAGGGGTTTGGAATTGTTTTGAGAAGATTCCATGGTCCCACAGAGGTGACTACCTACCTTCTCCACACTGGCAGCATCTTTGAAAAGCACAAACCCAAACCCTCTTGACCTCCCTGTGACAGGATCTGTTTTTATTGTGCAATCCACCACTTCGCCAAAGCGAGACAAATACTCGGTCAAGTCTTTTTTGCTCGTATCCCAGCTTAGACCACCAATGAACATTTTACTGGAATGGGAAAAAAAAGTTTCAAAAAATGACATTCATACAAACAGTTATACATTGATCTAAAAAAATGTATTAGCTAATTTGCCCCAATTCAGGTTTTCAGATACAAATTGTACTTGGGGGGAAAAATAAAGAAACACATTTTTTTAAACTGAAACATACACAAATTATTAATCTTCTCCAACATTTATAAAACATGTAAGTGATTCAGAATATCACCTAAAATCAGGTGAAGGGAAGAGCCAACTGTCCAACAATCCAAAATAGTTTTTCACATATGCTAGGTATGCGATACATTTTGAATATAAACAGCCTATCTTAAGCAAAAAAGCAAAACAAAACAGAAAGTGACTTCAGCCATTCTGGAAACATTCCAAATTCAAAACAGTCCCACAATTCAACCATGAAACACCATTTTCAAAATAGGGTGGTAAAACTTATGATGCAGTAGAATAGTACAGGCATACTTATGATACATGTCAAAATATTACTTTTTGAACTCTAAAAAAACCTTATTTGAATAAAGTACTGAAATTGGGTGTTTGAAATTTCTGCATGTCTCTACTAAATATGACTGTAAGGAACATAAACAATCTCAAAAATCCTTCTGATAATTAACATTTGAAAGTCTTTAAAAAGCAATGTTTTTATTTAAAAAAATTAAGAGCTTGTCTATAGAGATTCTGAAATTATGGCCAGCTATCTCAGCTCCACAGACAAAATTTGGAGTATGTTTATTTAAAAGGTTAATGGATTATAGTGGGATTTTTTTCCTAAATAATTTTTTCCCTGAATCAAAACAGTGTGATAAAATAACAAAACTACAGTACTTAGAGTTAGATGTAATTAGAGATCAAGGAAAGTAACTGGATTACTTCAATATTGTTGAAAAAAAGGTAAAAAATAACAACAGATTCCAAGGAAGTAACTTTTAAAAAACAGCAAAAACTTGCACATTTTATTCAAAGTTAGGTGGGCAATCACACCTTCCTATAAAATCAGAATATAGCATTGTACCTATGAACTTGTTACAAAGGTATTTTGCAAATTATCACAGCAATTGTGACACTGGATAAGCAAATCCAAATCTTCCTGATGCCAGTTCAATTTCTTAATCATTACACTGCAACTGTGTAAATTCTCCTTAACCATAAGTGCATGTAAGAGGTTTATGCATTTGAAGTGAAAGTCCAATTACTGCAGCTCTTCTACAAAAGTGACATTTCTTCATGAAGCAATAGTTCTTTTAAATGTACTTAAAACAAATAACTGCAACAGGAAAACCGAAATCACGTCTGCCAAAAGCTAAAGGAACCACAAATTTAGCAGTGGGAGATAAATGCTAAGACATAACTAGTATGATGTTGATTTTGCTAATAGGCCACAATAGGGGCCTCAGGTTTGCCATAGAAAAAGGGAACAGTAGATTCAGAGTTCAGAGCTCACCATCTTCAAACTTTCCTATATAGAATTTCAGCGTACACTACCTTGATTGTATTTTACTTCATTATCTTCTCAGTGTCAAAGTAACACACACACACACACACACACTATTGCCTCATTTTATCTTCACAGCAATCAACCATAAATTGGCTAAGGGGGCACACAACAAACGAAAAATCAGTTAAGACTTATCATCTTATTCTCAAGCATCAGAACCACACTAAAGCTAAGGTAGGGTTCCTGAAAACCAACAATCCTCAAATATAAACATATCTTCCATAAACTTATATGAAAGATGGAAAGATATATCCTTCGTAGTTGTGAAGAATGCCATTTTGTGACATTTGAAACTTGAAGCATTCAAAATTTGTACTATATTCTCCAAAGACTCAAGGATCCTTCATCTGCACCCAAAATAACAATCCAAGCAACTTGTTGCATAGGTTTAATCATACAAGTCCTTTGCAACTTTTCTGGATCCATTTTGGCTTCCAAGTGCTACATGTAGCTCTCTCCCTAGGCCAGGGTTCTCCAACCTTGGCAACTTTTAAGACTTGTGGACTTTAACTCTCTTGAGTTCCTCAGCCAGAGGAGTCACATGTCTTACTTAAAGTTGCCAAGGTTGGAGACCTTTGCCCTGCACATGGCTCACCTTCTGCTATTTGCAGTCCTCAACTTCTAACGATTCATTTAGTGATCATTCAAAGTAGCAACAGCACTGAACAAGTGACTTCAAGACTGTTTCCCCCCCCCCTTCAAAAAAAAGCATCCCCAAGGTCAAATGTTGGACAGTTGGCAACTGGTGTGTTATTTATGATTGTTTCAGTGCCCCAGAGATACATGATCAACTTTTGTGACTTTTTGACAAGCAAAGTCAATAGCGAATCCAGATTCACTTAACTGCAAGTTATTAACTTAACTGCCTTGATTTACCTAACTGTAGCAAGAAAGGTTGTAAAATGGGGCAAAACCCATATAAAACTTGCTTAGCTACAGATGTTTTGGGTTCAATTGTGGTGGTAAGTCAAGAACTACTTGTAATCCCAAGGCGTTCTCTTGCTTCCAATCATCTTTTAGACCAATCTCAAACTTGGCAACTTTAAAGACATGCAGCCTTCCAACTCCCTCAATTCCTTAGCCAACAATGCTATGAGTTGAAGTAGAGAGATTTTAAAAGTTTTGGCCATGCTTTAGACCAAATATTAAAAGAGCAGAATATTTTCCCTAAAAGGGAGGCAGAAACTCACCCCCCCCCTACCTTTGTCAATGGGCCATTAAGACCTGGACCAGTCTATTCTACATCAGAGGTCTCCAACCTTGGCAACTTTAAGGACTTTAACTTAGGGACTTCAACTCCCAGCATTCCTCAGCCAGCACAGCCCCCCCACCTTTGTCAATGGGCCATTAAGGCCTGGACCAGTCTATTCTACATCAGAGGTCTCCAACCGTGGCAACTTTAAGACTTGTGGACTTCAATTCCCAGCACACCATCGTCCTATAGGTTGCCGGTTGCATCACGAGGCAAAGATCAAGCTGACTGAGGAATGCTGGGAGTTGAAGTCCACAAGCTTTAAAGTTGCCAAAGTTGGAGACCCCTGCCTTAAGACAATCCTTCAGCTCCCGATGTAATCCAGGTGCGTTGGGCTGGATCTCAGCCGAGAATAAAATCCATAATTTAATATATCTAAGAGAACACACAGCTCCCCTACAACAAGGAGAGTAGCAAATAACATGAATCTTGATCTGAAAGGTTGGAACCCTGGAAAAAGATCGCCCTGGGGAGAATCAGACCCAAGATCCCTCTTAAAAATAAAACGTATTTAAAAATAAATATATAAATCGGGGGCTTTTCGGCCAGCCACGCTTACAAGGCGCAAAAGGGAAGGCACCAAGCGAAGGCCGGCAAGGATCTGGCGGCGGCGTCCTCGCCCCGCCCCACAATGCACCTTCTTGGCCAACTCCGCCCCCCTTCCAAAGTTGCCAAGGTTTGAGCTCGCCCCGCCCACCCGACGGGGCGAGCAACGCGCATCCGCGGCCGCTTAGCACCCGCCTTCAACATCCAGGCCCGCCCACTCTCTTCCTATAGGCTGCCGGTTGCATCACGAGGTAACGATCAACCTCCTCCCGCCGCTCCACCCATTCGGACGTGGAGATCCGCCCCCCCTCGCCCTCTCGCGAGAAGCGATGTGTGTGTGTGAAAAGACACAAAGGGAATTGCAGAGGCGGGAGGCGCGACGCTCAGCAAGGAAGAGCGCGATCACGTGGCAACTGCCGGGCGAAAGGCATTGCTGAGGGCTCCCCCCCGCCATCCCTTTTTTTTAAAACAGGCCAAAATGGCGCCCGACTCATCGACTCGATCTCCTCCCCTTCTGCTCACCCTCCCTCGTTCGGCCAAGCTTCCCCTTTCTCCCTCCTTGTGGCGGGATCGATTCCCCTTCGTACCCGTCATCCTGCTGGTTCTTGCTGGCGTTGATCTTCGAGCCTTCGGCGAACTCTTCCTGGCCGCCGCCGCCACCGCCGGAGCTTGTGTTGTTGTTGTTGTTGCTACTGCCGTAGTCGGTGTTCTCCTCCATAGTGGGAACGGGCCGAAAAAGGGGGGAGCGGGGGGGAAAAAAAAGCGCGCGGACACCGACGCAAAGGAAAGAGATTGACTGACTACGCGGTCCGACCCGAGTATTAAAATGGCGGCCGTAACAAGAGATCCGGGCAGAGCCTGCGCTGCGTTTATATAGGGACCCCCTTGGCCAATCAGGGCGCTCCGGCAGCGCAGGCGCAATGCGGCTTCTGAAGGAGCGGCGGCGGGTGGCGGGGTTGCCCGTGGCGGAAGGGCAGCGGCGGGAGGCGGGGAACTGCTTTTATGTCTCGGGGAGCCCAACACGCCTCTTCACAGGCTTCCCTTTGCAATGGGAACTTTGTGGATCCCGGTCCCTTTTCCGACATAGTTTCCTGAATTTAGGCCGGCCTCCGTTGCAACAAAGCTAACCTACCTAATGTGACAAAGCATGGCTTTCATCAGGAATTCCCCCTCAAAACACATGTGCACATATATGTCCAGACCCGGGAGCGGATCAGCGACCGCCCTCACGTGTGCAGATCGTAACTTGTGAACACCACGCGGGTACATATGTTGTGCACTGACAAAGTATTATTATATTATATACTTTACTCATTAAACATGAAACTCAGCCAACTGAACATTCAAATATGCATCACAAATGCCATTGATTGGTGCTAATACGGATTGCTGCCAGCGTCCTAGGGATCAACCAAGAACCTTCTTAAAATATAGGATGTTCCGAGTAGCACAGTTTTTTGCAGTTCCGCTGGTGTTATTGCAGGAAGCTGCAATTTGTTGATGTGTCTTGTAAAATTCTTGGACATGGTGCCAAGTGCCCCGATGACAATGGGTATCACTGTTACATGCTTCATCCATAGCCGTGTAGTTTCGATGGCCGGGTTGCAATATTTCATGATTTTTTTCTAGTTCTTTTTCTTTGACTCTGGCATCTCCAGGAACAGCGATATCAATAAACTTTACACTTCGGCCCTCTACATCTTTTCTGTATTCTTGTTTCGTCTGTTGGACCTTCAATAGATTTTTGTTCTTTACTTCGATTAATAGATGTTCTTGACTTTCTTTTAAATAATCAGCAAGATCTTCACCTTCTCATTTTCGATAACTTTTTCCACATTATTATTCGCAACAACAGAATTGTATCACAGCGGCCAGTTGTTTCGCCGGATTTGGCATTGGTTACTAGTCGGGCCCCACCCAGGGGCCTAGGACGTCGTAATGTATTTTCGTAATATGCGTGCAGATCCAAGCAGTGCGGCTTTTTGCATTTGACTGATGGTGATTTTGTCAATTTTTAACTGTTTTAAATGTAATTCCAGTGCTTTTGGAGTAGCACCCAGTGTGCCAATTACCACTGGAATTACCACTGCTGGTTTGTGCCATAGTCGTTGAATTTCGATTTTTAAGTCCTGGTATTCTGCGATTTTTTCATGTTCTTTCTCAGCAACCCTGCTATCACCTGGTATTGCGATGTCTATGATTGTGACCTTATTTTTCTCAACCAGTGTGATGTCTGGTGTATTATGCGCCAGTATTTTGTCCGTTTGTATACGGAAATCCCACAAGATCTTGACCATCTGATTTTCGGTGACTTTTTCAGGCTGATGTTCCCACCAGTTTGTTGCTGTTTTAATATTATAATTCTTGCACAAATTCCAATGGATCATTTGTGCTACTGAATTGTGCCGCAATTTATAATCAGTCTGCGCGATTTTTTTACAGCAGCTGAGTATGTGATCAACAGTTTCATCAGCTTCTTTGCAAAGTCTGCATTTGGCATCATCAGAGGATTTTTCGATTTTGGCCTTAATGGCATTTGTGCGGATAGCTTGTTCTTGCGCAGCCAGAATTAGTGACTCTGTTTCTTTCTTTAATGTACCTGTTGTTAACCATAACCAAGTTTGTTCACTGTCCACTTTATCTTTTATTTTTTCCAGAAATTGGCCATGCAGTGCTTTGTTCTGCCAACTCTCCATTCTTGATTTGATCACATCTTTTCTGTATTCTTGTTTCGTCTGTTGGGCCTTTAGTAGTTTTTTGTTCTTTACTTCAATTAATAGATGTTCTTGACTTTCTTTTAAATTTATTATTATTGTTGTTGTTGTTGTTGTTGTTGTTATGTTAATCTTTGGTGAGATTCACAGCCAACAGCCCGAGTCCTAACCAAGGACCTAGGAACAGTTAAGGTAACGTCAGAGAATATAAGCTGTCCCAAGTAGGGTGGTTTTTTGTAGTCAGAATGTTCAAATCCAATAAATTTAGTATTATTTAAATTATTATATTTATTTTATTATTATATTTACATCATCATCATTATTATCGCAAAAACAGAATTATTATTATTATTATTATGTTGTTGTTATTATTATTATCAACCGGGCCCTTGCATGGGCTGCATTGAGAGGAGCTGAAGGGCTATTGCCTGAAAAAAATTTCTCCCCCCTCCTTAAAATCTTTTTCTTAAAGTAGGCTCTGCATTTTCCTTCATTCGTTAAGAAGTGTCAAGTCTTAAAATGCGGGCCCGGTTTATATCCCTTCGTATTTTTCTCTGCATTATTTTTTGCCTCCTGCTTTAAAAAAAAAATCACAAACTCTGGTTGAAAGATCCCTTGCAATTTCAAAAGATCTTTTTGACATAATGACGTGGAGCCTTTATTGATTAGCCCTTGGGCCATATCAAAGTGCAAAGTTCCAGAAACAAATTATTACTAAAATTTGATAAAGGCAATTTAAAATGAAATTTGATAAAATACAATTTAAAATGGAATTGGAATAAAATACGATTTAAGATGGAATTGGAATAAAATAGCCTAAAATGAAATTGGAGTAGAATACAATAATTTAAGATATAGATAAAATATGATAAAATTATACTTTGGTGTCACCCGAAATTAAAATATCTTTTTATTTATTTGGGTTTTGTAGAGAAACTGCCTAACCCTTATTAATTTTCTCATGTTATATTGGGGAATTATTTGGCAGATATTTTCCTACAGTATTTACTCAAGAATGCATTTTCCAGGGCTCCTTTTTACTATAACCACTGATTGCACGCTTCATCTGCAATCTATAGGCCATATAAACAGGACACTTTATTTTGAAAGTATAGCAAAGAACATCACAGACCAATTGTTAGGATATACATTAGGGTTATTTCCTTTTTTTTTTTAAAGTAAACCTTTAAATGGAAAGGTTTACTTTGCATCTATACTGACTGGCATTTCCAAATAATAAAATGAAAATCTTTGAAAATCTGTGTATCTGCTTCGAACTCTTTAGACATGCTGAAAGATAATTTTATTCCAACAAAATTTTCCAAATGATTTAATGTTTATGAATTATTTTAAACTAAAGTTAATCTACTCTTATTACACATATGTAATAGCTTTTAAATTATTTCTGTTCTACATGACTAACGTTAACAAATGGACTAGGTACAGTGGTTCCCAAACTTGGCAACTTTAAGACTTGTGGACTTCTGCTGGCTGGAGAATTCTGGGAGTTGAAGTCCACAAGTCTTAAAGTTGCCAAGTTTGGGAACCACTGGACTAGGAGATACTGGTCTGCAATTATATTCTATATAATACGAGTTGGCTGTCTCACACATAACTGTTTTCTTTGGAAAACTGACAAACTGACATAATGTCCCCTTCCTGTTACAAAACTGGTGGAAAACCCATATCTGTGGAGAGAGTATTTAGGAGAACATCACCTCTAAATAGGAATATAAAAGATTAATTGGGTATAAAATATCAGTGGAACATAATTTGTGGTTGGAACTAAGGCACTGATGAAGCAAGCAGCATTGTTGTTTTTCAAAAATATTAATAATTTATTAAATTTGTATGCTACTTGATTCTCAACTACTCTGGACAACTCTCAACAATCAAATCAGAGTAAAATACCATGAAAATAAAACATTACTTAAAACAGTGAGAACAGAGGAAATGAAATTTAAAAAATAGACATAGCTTAATCAGGGAATCTGAGTCACATTCGTTTTTTTTAACTATCTCCAATTTCTTAAGCAAACTTAACAACAAAAGAGGAGGCAAAATGACGCTAAAGATTGCATTCTCTAGAGCCATTTCTGTGTCTCCGTGATTTCCAAATACGTTGGATTTCAATTTCCATCATCCCCATGCAACCCTAGACCCAGCCAGCATGGCAATGCTCACATTCGAAGGTCCATGATGGGAGAGGACTCTCCTAGAAAATATATATAAAATCCCATTGTATGTATGGAGCCACCCAAAAATAAATTCACCAATACCTATTTTTTTAGCCAAACTCTTGATTTGTTTTTTGAAGATTACAAAAAACTGAATCACATCACTGGCAACTGCAAATACCGTATTTATTAAAATTACAAAGGTTATAGCTGAAGCGGATTCATCATGATTAAGGGAAGATGAATCACTACCATAATTCACCATAGAGAGGCTCGATATTAGAAATAATCATGGAATGAGGTCCCCTTATGCAAAAGCAATGTATCTTTGAATGTCTAGTCCATACCGCTAAAAGAGAAGAGAGGTAGAAGACTTTGCCCTTTATGCTTTTGGGGCTTCCCAGAGACAAAACAGTTAGATCATACTTAGGAAAAAAAAGATTTTATTTTCCTGGGCTCCAAGATGACCACAGATGGGGACTGCAGCCAAGAAACTAAATGACGCTTGCTCCTGGGGAGGAAAGCTATGGCAAATCTAGACAGCATACTAAAAAGCAGAGACATCCCCCTGCCAACAAAAGTGCCTATAGTCAAGGCTATGGTTTTCCCCAGTTGCAATGCATGGCTGTGAAAGTTGGACCATAAGGAACGCTGAGCACCAAAGAATGGAGGCTTTTGAACTCTGGTGCTGGAGAAGACTCCTGCGAGTCCCTTGGACTGCCAGGTGATCCAACCAGTCAGTCTTAGAGGAGATGAACCCTGACTGCTCTTTAGAAGGCTGGATCCTGAAGATGAAACTCAAGTACTTTGGCTACCTAAGGAGAAGGAAGGACTCCCTGGAGAAGAGCCTCATGCTGGGAAGGATTGAGGGCAAAAGAAGAAGGGGGCAACAGTGAAGGAGGTGGCTGGATGGAGTCACTGAAGCAGTCGGCGTGAGCTTAAATGGACTCCAGAGGATGGTAGAGGACAGGAAGGCCTGGAGGAACATTATTCATGGGGTCGCAATGGGTCGGACACGACTTCACAACTAACAAGAAGAAGGGAAAAAGATCTTCAACCTACCATCAGTATAGGTAGTCCTACACTTACAAGGACAATTGAGCCAAACATATCTGTCGCTATGCAAGAGAGTTAAGTAATTTTTGCTCAATTTCACAACCCTTCTTGCCACCGCTGTCAAATCACTGCAGTTGCTAAGTTAGTAGTAACACAGTTGTAAGATGATGAACATGTTTTCCCCACTGACTTTATCGGAAGTTCACAAAAGATGAGCTCATGACCCCAGGACATTGCAACCATCATAAATATGAACCAGTTGCCAAGCATCTGAATTTGAAACAACTTCAGTCATTAAAACCAATGGTTGTAAGTAGAACATTACCCCTAGGCACATTTGGAAATTTAAGGACATGCTTGGGGGTGGGGGGGACTGCTATAATGCTGATGATGTTCTTGTATCAATCAATCAGAGTACAGCTGGAAGGGACCTTGGAGGTCTTCTAGTCCAGCCCTCTGCTCAAGCAGGAGACCCCTTACAATTTCAGATGAGTGAATGTCCAGTCTCTCCTTAAAAACCTCCAGTGATGAAGCACCCACAACTTCTGAAGGCAAGTTGTTTCATTGCTTAATTGTCGTCACTGTTAGGAAGCTTCTCCTCAATTCCAAGTTCCTTCTCTCCTTGATTAGTTTCCATTCATTGTTTCTTGTCCTGTCCTCTGACGCTTTGGAAAAGCGCCCCTCCTCTTGGTGGCAGCCTCTCAAATACTGGAACGCTGCTATCATGTCACCCTTACTCAAAAAGAGACAAAAAATAGGCTGTGAAAATATCTAGTCCCCTTGCATCCTGGACATAAATTGCTTCAACTCCTACCCTCAAAACGGCACTCTGCACACATAACTAGACACAAGGGCAGTTTTTTCCCCAAGTGCCATTCTCTCTGCTAAACATCTAATCCCTACAACACTGTCAAATTATCTAAGACTGTATTACTATTATTCTTCTCTTCCTTCCTAGTACCTATCTCTTTCCATTTATGACATATAACCATGTTGCTTGTATCTTTAAAATTTATAGTTTTGAGTCCCCTGGGGGGGGGGGAAGGGCTGCATATAAATATAATAAATGATAATGATAGTTTTGTTTTCTAGTATAATTTGATTGCTTATTAGTAACCTATGACTATCTCTAAGTTTTGTATCTTACGATTCTTGATGAATGTATTGTATTTTATTTTTTCCTTATGTACACTGAGAGTATATGCACCAGACAAATTCCTTGTGTGTCCAATCACACTTGGCCAATAACGAATTTTATTCTATGCTATGCTATGCTTATTCTATTCCGTTTTCTCTAGACTAACCATACCCAATTCCTACAACCTTTCTTCACATATTTTAGCCTCCAAGCCCTTAATCATCTTAGCTACTCTTCTTTGCACTTTTTCCAAAATCTCAACATGTTTTATTTTTTTGGTAATGTGCCCAAAACTGGATGCAGTATTCCAGAAACGGCTTTACTAAGACTTTATAAAGCGGTACTAATACTTTTTTATTCTATGCCTGTTTATACAACCAAGGGTTGTATAATATACAATTATATTTTTTTTTTAAAACCCGCAGGCACAACCTCTTCAAACGCCTCGTGTGCGAAAGCGAAACTGGCTTTCACTTTTATTTAGCATGGCAGTCAAAAATGGTCTCCTCTCCTTGTGACAAAAGCGTGTGTAAGTACATAACTATAACAACTGCAGTGTAGATTAAAGTATGTTGCTAACTTCTAGCTAGCAGTTATAAAGGAATGTGTTATGTATGTAAAAAGGGAAGAAAAACAAAAACGACCTGTATGTACATATGAGGTATACTAATACCCAAGCGTTGAAAAGATGAAAATTGTGATATAAAATGAAGAAAATGGCTTAATTTTTTTTTTTTAAATGGTCTCCTTTTCAGCAGCTGGGCACCCTTTCAAGCAAAACTCCTGAAGCATCAGAAATGTCTTTAGAGTTTAGACATCCCCCTAAAAACCAGGCACCATGAAGTTTTAACCCACCTTGAAGTATCACAGTATTAACTGCACCGTTTCCAAAGCCAGGAAGGAAGGAAGGGATGTAGAGGCTTCAAATAGCCTTCCTTGCGCGGTCGACAAAAGTTTGTTTTAGACATTTCGGATTCAGAAGAATTGGAAATCGGGCTTCAAAGATGCGCAGGGCAGCCCCCCCCCCCCCGTTCTGATCCCCTTCTGATCGAAGAGGCCAGCTCTTCGCTTTCGCAGCCCTTTCCAAGGGCGCAGGACCAATTCCACGGTTCGCGTACCACCACCACCTACCACCACCCCGTGCAACGCGGTCCAATGGGCAAAACTCTGCCCTTCCACGCGCAACTTTTGAAAAGCACCGTCTTTCCTTAGGAGGAAACCCCCAAGGACGCTCCGCAGCACGCCAAGACGCCTTCGCGCCCCCCCCCCTCGTGCTCGATCCATTTTACACACGCAAATCGATATAAATAGACACAAGACACAGGCGCATGCACACGCACTGGGAAAATGGCCGCTCGCCTTACACAACATGGTCGTTCGGGGCGTGCACGTTCACGCGCGGGCTCCCTTTTAACCTCGCGCCGAGTTTCGGGAAGGGGCTCCTTCCTCGAAGCGCGCGGGTGGGTGTGTAATTAAGGCCGAGTCTCTCCTCTCTTGGATACGATCGAGGGCCACGGCAGCCTTTTGCACGCCCGTTGCACCCTGCAAGCACGCGCGCGCACACACACGCACGCCCAGAAATCATCGTTTCCTGGCCAAGCATGGTGGCCTTTATTTTATTTTTTAATAAACTCGCCTCTTCCAACCAGGAAATATTGCAAGCTTTTTTTTGGGGGGGGGGGGGCTGGACTGGAGTCCCGGGCACGAAGGAAGCCTGCGCAAACGGGAGAGGGGGGCGGGAATAGCCCCCTCCGCGGGATTTGCACCGAGAGCCGCGTGCAACAGCCTTGCACCCGGCGTCTCGTGCAAGTCCGAGGCAAGATGCAAAAAAAAAAAAAAAAAAAAACCCTCCCAAGAGAAGAACTAGGGAAACGCACAGCAGTTTACGCGCTTTTTTGGGGGGGGGGGGCATTTATTGTATTTATTTTTATTTTATTGACTGATTTTATTCCGTCAAGCACGAATGGAGTAACAGATAGAAGTCTAAACATGATTCTGCAATCCAACAAAACAGACGCAGACTTCAGAGGATAATCCGAACTGCAGAAAAAAAACCATTGCTGCCAACCTGCCTTCCATTGAGACCTGTACACTGCACGAGTCAAAAAGAGGGCCGTGAAAATATCTACAGACCCCTTGCATCCTGGACATAAATTGTTTCAACTCCTACCCTCAAAACTACGCTATAGGGCACTGCACACCAAGACAACTAGACACAAGGACAGTCCCCCCAACACCATCACTCTGCTAAACAAATAATTCCCTCACCACTGTCAAACTATTCACTAAGGCTGCATTACTATTACTATTAGTCTTCTCATCGTTCCTATCTCCTCCCACTTATGCCTGTATGACTGTAACTTTGTTATTTGTACCCTTACGATTTATATTGTTTCCTGATTGCTTATTTGTTCCCTATGACTATAAGTGTCTTACCTTAAGATTCTTGACAATGTATCTTGTCTTTTTATGTATACTCAGATCGTATGCATCAAAGACTAATTCCTTGTGTGTCCAATCACACTTGGCTAAGAAATTATTCTATTCTATCTTATTCTATTCTATCTTACTCTATGCTATGCTTTTTCTATTCTATATCATTCTATGCTATGCTATTTCTATTCTATTCTATATCTTACTCTATGCTATGCTTTTTCTATTCTATATCATTCTATGCTATGCTATTTCTATTCTATTCTATATCTTACTCTATGCTATGCTTTTTCTATTCTATTCGCTATCCTATGCTATGCCATGCTATTTCTATTCTATATCATTCTATGCTATGCTATTTCTATTCTATATCTTACTCTATGCTATGCTTTTTCTATTCTATATCTTATCCTATGCCATGCTATTTCTATTCTATATCTTTATGCTATGCTTTTTCTATTCTATTCTATATCTTATCCTATGCCATGCTATTTCTATTCTATATCTTACTCTATGCTATGCTTTTTCTATTCTATTTTATATCATTCTATGCTATGCTATTTCTATTCTATTCTATATCTTATCCTATGCTATGCCATGCTATTTCTATTGTATTCTATATCTTATCCTATGCTATGCTATTTTTTATTGTGTTCTGTATCATTCTATGCTATTTCTATTCTATTCTATTGTATTCTAATTTATTCTATGCTGTGCCAATCCTATTCTATTCTATTGTAATTATGAATACATGAAATACAAGGGAATATTAGGAATATTAGGCTTGCAACCCCCCCCCCGCAACTTCCCTCTCTCCGGCCGCAATAAACGGTTGCAGACACACACCTCTCTCTCTCTCTCTCTCTCACACACACACACACACACACACACACACACACACACGCTCACTCGCTCGCTCGCTCTCTTTTTCCCCATTTGTAGCCACCAATCAGAGCGCGGCGATCCGGCCGCTGCGGCGGCTCCCCTTCCAGCCACGTGGGTCTCCGCCCTCCGCTCGTGCTCGCGGAGGGGCTCGTGGCAGCGCCGCCTCTCTCGCAGAAGTCGCCTCCGGAAGCTTTTCATTTCCCCGGCGCGGCTGCAAACCAACCCCCTCCTCCGATTCCCAAGGAAATTTCCCCCAGGTCCCGTCGGTTCCCGCGTCCACCCCACCCTCGTTCCCTCCGGGGACATCGAGCCGTAAAAGCTTCCAGCCGGGGACATGGTGGGCTTCACGGTCCCCGCGGAAGTCAGCGTGTTTTTGCTCGACGTGGAAGGCACCACTACTCCCATCACGTTTGTCAAGGTGAGGTGTGTTTTTTTTGGGGGGGGGGGTGTAGTTGCGTAGGTTGCGATCCTGAGGCTTGTAGGAAAAGGGGGGCATTTGGTGGGGAGGGGGCGTGTGTAGACGGGGCTATTGCAAAAACCCTCGTGCCTTCCTCTCGCGGGAAGCAGGTACAGATGAACAGGAGTTGGAAGGGATCTTGTAGGTCATCTAGTCCAACCCCCTCCCCTAAGCCGCCTTGTTTTGCCCTGCCTAAACTGAACGCGCGTGGGAATTGGGGGAGAGGGGCATATCTCCTTTAGTCTGGCCTTCTTTTAAAACACTTGAGGATGGGGGGGCGCCCACGCGTTTTAAGTGTTAGTGGGGAAGATGCTGGATTAGGTGTACACACACACACACACAACACACACAGGCTCTGAATTCCAGTCCTTCTCTTGAAGCAGTGAAACCTGGCTGGGTTTGATGGATTGGAATCAAATCATTCAGCCCAGCCTACCTTGCACGGTTGTTTTGCAGGGGAAAGTTAATACGCCCCCTGGCATGAGTGCCAACAAAATCAAGGCAGGGTGGAAATTATGCCTGCCTGGCTGTATCTCCTGTGGTTTGGTTGAGAGTAACATGGGTGCTCTACATGGGGCAGCCCTTGAAGAGTATTCGGCGACTTCAGCTTGTCCAGAATGCAGCCGCGCGAGCGATCGTGGGTGCACCTCGGTTCACCCACGTTACACCTATCCTCCGCGAGCTGCACTGGCTGCCTATTGGTCTCCGGATACGCTTCAAGGTGCTAGTCGTCACCTATAAAGCCCTTCATGGTATTGGACCTGGGTACTTGAGAGACCGCCTGCTGCCAATCACCTCCAATAGACCGATTAGATCCCACAGATTAGGCCTCCTCCGAATTCCATCCGCCGGCCAGTGTCGACTGGCGACTACCCGGAGGAGAGCCTTCTCTGTGGCTGCTCCGACCCTCTGGAACGAACTCCCCGTGGAGATTCGAACCCTCACCACCCTCCAGGCCTTCTGCATAGCCCTAAAAACCTGGCTGTTCCGACAGGCCTGGGGCTAAAGAATCGTTGCCCCTATCTCGAATGGTATGATTGTTGCGCTTTTAAATTATGTATTGTTGTGTTGTTGTTGTCTAATTGTCTGTATCCCCCTTCCCTTGTTTGAGTTGTGAGCCGCCCTGAGTCCCCTTGGGGAAAAGGGCGGCATACAAATGAAATAAACAAACAAACAAACAGTGCAGGACAGTGTTTTTCAAATGTTGGCAATTTTGAAGATGGGTGGACTTCAACTCCCAGAATTCCCCAGCCACCTCCTTCTTTGTCGTCCCCTTCTTCTTTTGCCCTCCATCTTTCCCAGCATGAGGCTCTTCTCCAGTGAGTCCTTCCTTCTCATTAGGTGGCCAAAGTATTTCAATTTCCTCTTCAGGATCTGGCTTTCTAAAGAGCAGTCAGGGTTGATCTCCTCTAGGACTGACTGGCTTGATCTTAATTGAAATTGATTGAAGTTCTAGGCAAAAAGATTAACTGTTTGGTAGCTTTTACTTAAGGGAAGATAAAATTATGTGAGTTGTGGGTTTTTTTTAAAAAAACACTTTTCTTTTTGTGTTATGTACTGTAAAGATTACTTTTTAAACCTCATTTTGGCCATGCAGTTGAATGTTTGCTGATCATCTATATACTGATAGATGCAAAATTTGGCTGGGCTAGAAAGAAGGATGGATAGATGGATATGATTTGATGCGGTGTGCAGGATGAAACCAGCCAACTCTAAGACATTTAATAAAGCATTATTAAATGATCGCTTCGTGCAATTCGGTCTGAGACTCTAAGCCTATATTGTTGCTTTGAAATGGAAAAAGAATGATTAAATTATGTTTTATATTGGTCTTCCCATTTTTTTTCCACACCACCAATCCTGAGAGATAAGTTGGGCTGACGGAGAGCGGAACCTGGATTTCTCCAATACCAGTCTTAATACATTAACTGCATTGGCTTTTCAAGTACCGGAATAGCTCAGTGCATATTTATTGGGCAGTAAATTGCAGTGCCTCTGTGGACATATTACCATGGAAAGCGAGGAAGATATAATAGCTAGGAATTGACTTTCTGATTAGAGTGAGTGTTGACTTACGACCACAATTGAGTCCAGAATTTATGTTGCAAAGTGAGGTATTTCTTAAGTGAGTTTTGCCCCATTTTACCACTTTTCCTGCCACAGTTGTTCAGTGAATTATTGCAGTTAAGTTAGTAACATGGCTGTAAAGGGAATCGGGTTTATCCATTGACTTTGCTTGTCAGAAAATCACAAAATGAGATCGCACGATCTCGAGTCAGTCCTAGAGGATCAAGCTCAGATCCAACCGGTCAGTCCTAGAGGAGATCAACTCTGACTGCTCTTTAGAAGGCCAGATCCTGAAGATGAAACTCAAGTACTTTGGCCACCTAATGAGAAAGAAGGACTCACTGAAGAAGAGCCTCATGCTGGGAACGACGGAGGGCAAAAGAAGAAGGGGACGACAGAGAATGAGGTAGCTGGATGGAGTCACCGAAGCAGTCGGCGTGAGCTTCAATGGACTCCGGAGGATGGTAGAGGACAGGAAGGCCTGGAGGAACGTTGTCCATGGGGTCACGATGGGTCGGACACAACTTCACAACTAACAACAACAATCTTGGGACATCACAACGGTCATAAATGTGTGGCTGAGGTCAAGTGACAACAATCCTAAGTGTGAAAAAGGGTCATAGGTCACTTTTCCCCAATGATGTCGCAATTTTGAATGGCCGCTAAATGAATCAAGGAATACTCTAAGGTAGTGGGTCTCAACCTTCCTAATGCCGTGACCCTTTAATACAGTTCCTCATGTTGTGGGGACCCCCAACCATAAAATTATTTTGTGTTTTCTGTATTTTTTTTCGAAAACATGTGTTTTCCGATGGTCTTAGGCGACCCCTGTGAAAGGGTCATTCGGCCTCCAAAAGGGTCCTGACCTACAAGTTGAAAACCACTGGACTAAGGGATCTGCTGTTATTTTCTTTCCGGGGTCTGCAAAGTTTGCAGCCTTTTTCCCTTTGCACATACATTGCACTGCAAAGTAACGCCTTCCATTTAGGAAAAGACATCATAGTAGCACTACAAAGAAACAATTATGGACAGCAATACAATGGCATGATTGATATAGATTATACAATGGGGGGTGGGGGGAGGTATTGCTATGGAGAAGATGCTCCAGAGCCAATTGGCTGACCTGATACTACAGGAGTTTGGTGTTTCTTCCTTCAAGTAACCGGGCTCTAGGCCAGGTAGAGCTTAATCGGCAGACCTTGAATCGTACCTGGAAGCCATGGCATGACAAAACCGCGCTCGACTAAGCCGCGCCCGATTAAACCGCGTCGCTGATGTCATCAACAGGGCGACAACAGCAAGCGCGGAGAAAAAAGGGCGCTTTAAATAGCGCTTTGAAAGCAAGCGGATTCAACTTAAGGTAAGGGTTAGCTTTAGGGTTAGGTTTAGGGTTAGGTTAAGGGTTAGGGTTAGGTTAAGGGTTAGGGTTAGGTTTAGGGTTAGGTTAAGTGTTAGGATTAGGATTAGGTTAAGGTTTAGGGTTACGTTTAGGATTAGGGTTAGGTTTAGGGGTTAATTTTAGGTTTAGCGTTTACAGCGTGCTTTTGTCTCCGCGCTGTTGTCGTGCTGTTGATGATGTCAGCTGCGCAGTTTAGTCGAACGCGGTTTTGTGGTGGAACCCTTGGAAGCGAACTTGTCTACCTGTGCAGTTCGCAAAGCAGGGGTGTTAACACGGGCATACTGAGGCATGGCCAATTCCTGCCTACAGCTGCTGCTCTGCTGCTTCTGGATCTGTTTCAGCCCCCAGTTTGTCTTCATGGGCAGTCCGTGTAGAGCTAGCTGCAGTAGTCAAGCCATGAGGTCAGCAAAGTCAACGAGGAAGCCAGATTTACTTAGCAACCATGTTACTAATTCAATCAGCTACAGTGATTTTGCTTTAACCACGATGGCAAGAAAGGTGTTAAAATGGGGGGTGAAATTCACTTATCAAAATGTTTTGCTTAGCGACAAATTTTGAGGTCAGTTGTGCTCATAAGTTGAATACCACCTGGAGTTGTTTCCTAAATTAAAGAGATGTATTTTTATCATGTTTTCTTCCAGAAGGTCTATTCCATGCAAGCATCTAAATCACAGTTGTCCAGCTTTTTGGCTTGCCTGGGCCACATTGAGTGGAGACGAATTGTCTTGGGCCACATACAAAATATATAATGTGTGTGCCTGTGTGCATGTGTCTTTTATTTTTTAGCAATAGCACTTAGACTTGTATACCGCTTTACAGTGCTTTACAATACGATACAATAGCAGAGTTGGAAGGGACCTTGGAGGTCTTCTAGTCCAACCCCCTGCCTAGGCAGGAAACCCTATACCGTTTCAGACAAATGGCTATCCAACATCTGCTTAAAAACTTCCAGTGTTGGGGCATTCACAACTTCTGGAGGCAAGCTCTCTCTCAGCCCTGTCTAAGCGGTTGACAGAGTCAGCCTCTTGCCCACAACAATCTGGGTCCTCATTTTACCCACCTCGGAAGGATGGAAGGCTGAGTCAACCTTGAGCCTGGAAAGATTCGAACTGCCAAATTGCAGGCAGCCGGCAGTCAGCCAAAGTAGCCTGCAGTATGGCACTCTAACCACTGCGCCACTCTGGCTATTTTTTAAGTTTTATATCTTCTGTGGCTGCATTACTAGCTGTCCAGGGTCTCATATGGCCTCTGGGCCACAAGTTGTTCATGCCTGGTCCAGAGTTACTGGGTGAGAATGTGTATTGGCATGGAATTTAATTTAAAGGAACTTACTAAAGAGGGTGAATTATGTTTCTATTCTCAAAGACAGTACATCAGGGGTGGGTTCCTGCCAGTTCTAACCTCTTCTATAAAAGGGGTTCCACAAATCTACAGTGCCGTTTAGAAACAGTTCCAGCTACCTCCCCCCGTCCGTCCGCATATCATCAAGATGAAGAGCCAGAGGAGGAATTCTGGTAGTTGAAGTCAACAAGTCTTAAAGCTGTCAAGTTTGAACACCCCTGGGGTTGTTTTTTTTTCTGAAGGGTTAGGGGTGCAAGGGTCTTGTAACTTGACAGCTTTAAGACTTCAATGCCAGAGTTTCTGAGCCAACATTTTGGTTGCTAAGCAAGAGCGTTGTTAAGTGAGTTTCACCACATTTTACAAATTGGCCATGCCCATCCAGTCACATGACGGCCAAGCCACTCCCACCCGGTCACATGGCCAGCAAGCCACTCCCACAAAGCAGGCCACACCTTCAGAAGAAGTTCTAAAAAATTTTGAAACCCACCACTGCAGTACATGGTCTTAAATACATGTCTCACATCAACCTAATGTCTGTGGAGGTTCTCAGTCAACCAGATCATGGTTTTCCCAAAGGTGCTTTTTTTTTTCAAGAGGCAACAGGACTTTCTGGATTCTCTTTAAAGGCACTTTGCTTCTCATCCATGAAATTGACAGCTGAAGAAGCTTCCTGGACCATCTTCAAAGAAAAGCCAGAATAAAAAACCAAGAAAGTTCAGTTGCCTCTTGAAAAAGCACCTTTGGGATAACCATGACCTGGATGACTGAGAATCTTCATAGACATTTAGCGATGCACTTTGGCATCAGAGCTGAAGAAGCTTCCTGGATGAGAAGTGAAATATCTTCAAGAAAAGCCAGAAAGTCCAGTGGTGTCTTTAAAAAAATCACCTTTGGGATCGACACCCCCCCCCCCAAAAAAAAAGTATTGTTTCCTAAAATCCAATGCACGTATAGGTCATCGGCACAATTAGTCAAGCAGGGATGGAAGTAATCACTTTTGGATTGCCCCAAATTGGGCTTTGTTTCCATTGACCTTTATAACTTTAAGAAGGTCTCTTGTATAGAATTAATTTTCCCCATGGTTTGCTTTTCAAGCGCGAGCAGCCAACCTGAACATACGTTACTTATTTAACATGAAGGTCACATCATGGTCACCTGGTAAGCCCAGTAGACCTGGACATGGAGATCTGGCAGACGTGATCAATCTTAGTTTAATATCTCATAGAGATGTCCCCCCAAATTATAGGCTTTTTAATGTTTAAGAATAGCACTTACAGTTGTTGATTCAGCGTTTAATTATGCAGCTAATTGAAAGGTGTACTGTCTGCTGGAATATATGTGTGTGTGTGTGTGTGTGTGTGTGTGTACGTACATATGTGTGTGTGTGTGTGTGTGTTTATTTCTGCTGATAAATAAATAAAGGGAGACTAGTATAGATCTATTTCAAGCTATTTAGCTCTCATCAACTAGCCATACCCTTACTGGGATTTGAACCTGGGCTATATTACATACTAGGCAGACTTCTTAGCCATTAGGCAACAGGCTCTTATCCGTTATCAGCGAAACCAGGGTGAAAGGTATCTATTAGATTTTTACAACCCCTGGTTGTATGTATATGTCTTTGGTTGTTCGGGTTTTCTCCCGCGTAAAATTGGAAGTGTCTTGGAAGCACAAAGCCTGAAGATGACGAATGAGACTTCGTCGAAACGTCGCCAAGACACTTCCAAATTTACGCGGGAGAAAACCCGAACAACCAAAGACCTACATACTAACACCCGCGAAAACCTCTAGCGGTCTTTGTATTTATAATCACAGCATCTCAACAACCAGCTGTTCAAAATTTGAGTGCATGTATTTACAGCATGTATAGGACGCAGTGGCTAAAAGTGAGCTTCTCAGTCAGAAAAGGTTGGCAGTTTGACAGTTCAAATCCCTAGCGCCGCATAACGAAGTGAGCTCCTGTTACTTGTCCCAGCTTCTACCAACCTAGCAGTTCGAAAGCATGTAAAAATGCAAATAGGAAAATAGGAACCACCTTTGGTGGGAAGATAACAACGTTCCGTGCACCTTCGGCGTTTAGTCATGCCGGCCACATGACCACGGAGACGTCTTCGGACAGCGCTGGCTCTTCGGCTTTGAAACGGAGATGAGCACTGCCCCCTAGAGTCGGGAACAACTAGCACACATGCGCAAGGGGAACTTTTACATTTACTAATGTGTAAAAGCAAAAAGTTGAGCCTCCAGTGTGTTTATCTCACCCCGTGCTAGGAAGGGTTGGAAGTTAATGCCCCCTTTTCTTCCTTTTTCCCCCTTCTATCTCACTCCACTGTTCCCTTTCCCGCCCTTAATTTCTTTTTTCTTTTAGATTTTATATAATTAAAAAAGAAGTAAACAAACAATAAAACTCCCCCCCCAAAAATCTGCATTTATTAATGTATAATGTACTCTCAAAAAGATTCTGTTTCTTTTTCATCTTTGTTCCCACTAAGTTTTCCCTGGCTACATGTGTTTAAATTTCTCTTCCAAGAATTAAATTGTAGAGATTTTGGTGAAGTGACTAAATTAATAGTATTGGATAATCAACGCTTTTGAAGATGCCCCAAGGGTCCAATGTTGTTTCCAAACAAATGTCCACAGTAGCTTAAAACACCAATATCTTTTTATTGTGTCCCCAGGATATTTTGTTTCCTTACATCAGGGAAAATATTCGGGATTATCTGGACACCCACTGGGAAGAAGAAGAGTGCCAGCAAGATGTTGGCCTGCTGAGAAAACAGGTAGAGCCCTGGACATCTCTCCTTCATTATTTATTTAATTTAAAATATTTGTAAAGCCACTTACCGTATTTTTCACAGTCTAAGACAGTGTTTTCTCAACCTTGGCAACTTGAAGATGTCTGGACTTCAACTTCCAGAATTCCCCAGCCAGCAAATGCTGGCTGGGGAATTCTGGGAGTTGAAGACCAGACATCTTCAAGTTGCCAAGGTTGAGAAACACTGGTCTAAGATGTACCTTTTTCCCTCCGAAAAGAGGGTGAAAATCTGGATGTGTTTTATACACAGAATACAGCATTTTTTGCCTCTTGAAACTCCGCCCGCTTTGCAAAAATGGCCATGCATAGCCTTTAGGAGGCTTCCAAAGTGCTCCTGGGGGCTGGGGAGGGCTAAAATGAGCGAAAAATGGGCCGTTGTTTGTTCGTTTTTGCTCCCTCAGCCCCCAGGGGCACTCTATAAGCCTCCTAAATGCTATGCATGCCCTTTTGTTGACAAAAAATGGGCAGTATTTTGCTCATTTTTGCCCCCCTCCAACCCCAAGGAACACTCTATAAGCCTCCTAAAGGTTATGCATACCCTCTTTTTTTTTGGACAAAAAAACGTAGCCGTTTTCTGGGAGGTGTGTTGAGTGCAAAAACTTTTTTTTTAATGTGCCTCTTCAAAATCTTGGTGCGTCTTATACGCTGAAAAATATGGTATCTCAACACAACTCTGGCTCTTTTCATGCCAGTCTGATATGGACAGGATTACAAAATAACAGAGTTGGAAGGGACCTTGGAGGTCTTCTAGTCCAACCCCCTGCTCAGGCAGGAAACCCTATCCCATTTCAGACAAATGGTTGCCCAGCCTCTTTTAAAAAACTTCAGTGATGTTCAGTGACTTCAGTGACCACAACTTCTGGAGGCAACTTCTGTTCCATTGGTTGATTGCCCTCTCTTGTCAGAAAATTTCAGGTTATTTATTTAGAAAATGTATATAGCCACCTACTCACTCACAGCAACGTTTTATTGCAAGCATTAAAAACACAGAATATAAAATAAAATAAATAAAATAGATAAAAATACCAATAACCCCTCACCAAACCACCACCACCCCCGAGCAACAATAAACAGTTAAATGAAGCATTTGATGAGGTCCATTCCACTTTTGAGTTCCTCAGGCCCGCTGGGAAAAAATGAGTGTCCAGGTCCTTACGAAAAAACATCAAAGTGGGAGCCCATCTAATTTCTGAAGAGATGATATTTCAGAAGGAGGGAGCCACCACCGAGAAGGCTCTTCTCCTGGGTCCTGCCAGTTGTATCTCCTTGGGCCAGGGGTCGGCAACCTGTGGCTCCGGAGCCGCATGCGGCTCTTTGAGCCCTCGGCTGTAGCTCCCTGTCATGGCAGAGGGATGAAAGAGCTGTCGTGCTTTCACGGCAATGGCATAGTCGGAGCCTTAGTGCGGCAGTGAAGCGCCCCTGCACTTGCCTTTGCATTGCAACAGCATTCCGCCTTCGTCGCGGTACATTTGCTACAGCCGCCAGCAAAGAGGGCTGAGAGAGAATGGCAGGGGGCGGCTCTTGCAGGGTGGGGGCCATCCCCCAAGCCTGGCCTTCTTCCTCCCTTGTCGGCGGGGCCAGGAGAAAGAAAAGGGCAGCTTGGGGAAGTCTTAACCCTAACCCTATCCCCTTGCTTGTTTTCTGTTTTGATTTCCTTAGGCTGAAGAAGACTCTCATATGGAGGGAGTGGTACCTATCCCACTGGAAACCAGGGATGGAGAAGAGGAGGTCGAACGGGTCATCCAGGCCGTGATAGACAATGTCTTCTGGCAGATGTCTTTGGATAGGAAGACCACCGCTTTGAAAGAGCTCCAGGGCCACATATGGAGAGCGGCCTACGAAAATGGCCGCCTGAAGGGAGAGTGAGTATCACTGCGCCATTTGCTGTTCACTGCTTAGCGGACACGATTAGCATCAGCTTCCAGTGATGACTTAAAATATTGGTGAGGAAAGCTGGTTCATTGCCTCTTCAACAATTCTGTCTCCATCCCTTGCCCGGCCCATTGCAGATTCTTTAAGGACGTCGTTCCCGCAGTGAAAAAGTGGAAAGAAGCAGGAAGAAAGGTTTATATTTATTCCTCTGGGAGCGTGGAGGCTCAAAAGCTTCTATTTGGGAATTCTACAGAAGGTGATATTTTAGAGGTAAGTATAGAGTCTAAATGTCTAGGGAGATTCTCAATCATCCAGGTCATGGTTGTCCCAAAGGTGCTTTTTTAAAAATAAAAAAAGGACCACTGGACTTGTTGTTTTTTTCTTTTGGAAACATTTCACTTCTCGCCCAAGAAGCTTCTTCAGTTCTGAATGAATGGTGAGGAATGGAAGGATTTATATTCTTCGCAGCCAGCTGGTCGTTAGCCCTCTGAAGATCTGTCTTTAGCTCTCTGAGGGTATTGAGGCCACTTGTAAATTTATCTTGATAAATCTTGATTCAGGGTAGCAAGGGCAATAGCAGTTAGACTTATATACCGCTTCATAGGGCTTTCAGCCCTCTCTAAGCGGTTTACAGAGTCAGCATATCGCCCCCACAATCTGGGTCCTCATTTTACCCACCTCGGAAGGATGGAAGGCTGAGTCAACCCTGAGCCGGTGAGATTCATCCGGTTCACCTGAACCGCTAGCGGAAAATGCAGGTGGGCCCGCCTACCCATTCCGGCTCTATGCCGACCTATTTAGGCACATTTTTGAGGCCAGGCACATGCACGAAAGGGGTGAAGCAAGCGCGTTGGGGGGGGGGGGTCGCACGGCAAACCGGTGGTAACAAAATGTAAAACACAGCGCTGGTGTGGAACCTTCTTGAGACTGCTGAAACAACTTGTGTTGTAGACAGTGATATATTATCCCTTCCCCTCTGTTGAGAGGGGGCTGTTCAATTTCAGAGGGCTAACAACCAGATGACTCCAAAGAGTGTAAATCCTTCCCTTCCTCGCCATTCATCTAGAACCGAAGAAGCTTCTTGGGATGAGAAGCAAAATGTTTTCGAAGGGGAAAAAAAACCACAAGGAAGTCCAGTTGTTTTTTTTGGAAAAGCACTTTTGGGATATACAGTCAAACAGATGATCCAGATGCTCACACAGATGCTCTTCCAGGGTTTCCCTGCCAAAAATAGACTTTCTGCCTCTACAACAACAGTAATATCACAAAGGCAGCCATTGTGGTATAGTGTTTAAGGTGTTGGACTAGAACCATAGGAATCCCAAGTTACTAGTTCAGGGGTGTCAAACTCGATTTCATTGAGGGCCACAGCAGGGTTGTGTTTGACCTCGGGAGGCCGGCTGGGCGTGGCCAGCTTGACATCACTCGTGTCAGAGGCACCTGTGGTGTCCCAAGTGCTAACACAGGACTTCCCTCAGACCCTCCCTCACTGTCATTATAATCTTCCTTCCTTTTCCTCTTCTTCCTTCCCCTCTTTCCTTCTTTTTCCTTCCTTGCCTTCTTTCCTTCTTTTTCTTTGTCTTTCCCTTTCTCCTTTCCTGTCACTTCTTTCGTGCTCAAAATGTTTTGCTTTTAATTTGTTTTGCTAGACCTCTGCCAGTGAAAACAGAACTCAGGCCCCGTTTTCTGCTGAGACGGCCTCCTGCAACCGCACAGCCCCCCCTCCTCCTGAGCTCCATTTTTGCTGGCAGAGGGCTGCAGGAGGCTGTTGCAGCCAAAAACGGGGCCTAGGAGGGCCACGCACAGCCCTCCCAAGCTCTGTTTTTGCTGGCAAAGGCCCTGTGGGCCAGTCCTTTCCAGGGTGGTACGGCAGGCCAGATCTAAGTATCCCGCAGGCCGGATCCGGCCCATGAGCCTTGAGTTTGACACCCCTGCTCTAGTCTGTCCTCCGCCATAAAAATTCCTCGACTGATTTTGGGTGAGTCTTAGTGTTGCTTACCTCAAGAGGATTTTTGGGGGAATAAAACTAAGAACTAGGTGTTCTTTTTGTAATATTTCATCCAGTTTTGGTCACCACAATATAAAAAAAGGATGTGGAGACTCTAGAAAGAGTGCAGAGAAGAGCAACAAAGATGATTAGGGGACTGGAGACTAAAACATATGAAGAACGGGTTGCAGGAACTGGGTATGTCAAGTTTAATGAAAAGCAGGATTAAGGGTGACATGACAGCAGTCTTCCAATATCTCAGGGGCTGCCACAAAGAAGAGGGAGTCAAGCTATTCTCCAAAGCAGCTGAAGGAAGGACAAGATGGAATGGGTGGAAACTATTCAAGGAGAGAAGTAACCTAGAACTTAGGAGAAATTTCCTGACAGCTAGAACAATTAATCAGTAGAACAACTTGCCTTCAGAAGTTGTTATTAATCCACTGGAACTTTTAAAGAAGAGATTGGACAGCCATTTGCCTCAAATGATATAAGGTTTCCTGGTTGAGCAAGGGGGTTGGATTAGATGACCTCCAAGGTTCCTTCCAATTCTGCTATTCTGTAATGTTCTCCTTCCCCCTCTCAGCTTTTTGATGGTCACTTTGACACCAAGATAGGACCTAAAGTGGACAGCGAGAGCTATCAGCGGATTGCTGCAAGCATTGGATGTGCCACAAACAATGTACTATTCTTGACGGATGTCACTCGAGGTAATAAAGCTAGTGGGTGCTCCCTGGTGTGGTGAGAGGGTACATGTCTAATTGGTGCTAGTGGCAAGACGGGAGCGCGTGTCCTGAAGGTCAACAGCGGTGTAGAGCAAAGTTTTGCAAAAATAATTGTCTTATGTAATTCCCCTGTTAGGGAGTAAGAGCTGCAGAGGAGATTCATTGGATTTAAAACTGATTGAGTTGAATGTTTGACACCACCAGGTGGAGTTTGGAAACCTCTGTCCGGGCTCATGATTTTACGGCAACCACAATCCACTAAAGTCTGCTGTGTTACTTCCGCAGTGTCGGAGTTAGAAATTGCCAAAAAAGAAAAGGAAGGGGGAATATCCCTATTTTAATTCATCCCACATTTTTTTTAAAAAACTGACTTGCAGAGGTGGTATTCAGGTGGTTTAGACCGGTTCACCCGAACTACTAGTGGAAATTGCGGAGAGAAAGACTTATCTGTACATGGACCAAACAGGTGATACCCTGGAAGTAGACAGTTCAGTGCTGTCCGGCCATAAGCAATGGTGGCACAGTGGTTAGAGTACGGTACTGCAGGCTACTTCTGCCGACTGCCAGCTGCCTGCAATTTGGCAGTTCGAATCTCACCAGGTTCAAGGTTGACTCAGCCTTCCATCCTTCCGAGGTGGGTAAAATGGTTCCACCACAAATCCACAAAGCCCTTATCCGCGGAGACATAAGCGCAAAGACTAATTCACGCTGTTCGAAGTGCTAAGGAAAAACGCGACCCTACCGCGATGACATAATCGCGGAGGGCAAATCTGTGCATTCCCAAGCACTCAGCATCCTAAACCTAACCCTAAACCTAACCCTAACTTAACCTAACCCTAACCCTAAAACAAACCCCTAAACCTAATCCTAACCCTTACCTTAATTTAAATCCACTTTCTGCCGCCGCGCTGTTTTAAAGCGCCCTTCTGTCGCCGCGCTGTTGTCGCGGCGGTGATGACGCGCGGTGATGACATCGCGGCTTTAGCGACGCGATTTTATCACCGCTATTTTGACGAGCACGGTTTTGTTGTGCCACTGGGTAAAATGAGGACCCAGATTGTTGGGGGGCAAGAGGCTGACTCTGTAAACCACTTAGAGAAGGCTGTAAAGCACTGTGAAGCGGTATATAAGTCTACATCCTATTACTATTGTCTAATGAGTCACGCTTTGTGTCCTTTAGAAGCAGATGCTGCCGAAGAAGCAGACATGCACGTGGCCATAGTGATCCGGCCGGGCAACGCAGGACTGACGGACGATGAGAAATCGTACTACAGACTCATAACCTCTTTCAGCGAACTGTTCCTGCCCTCCTCTGCTTAACGTTTGCACCTAGGATTAAGGAAGGGATGCGGAAAGAGAGAGGAGCAGCTGAGAAAATCATCCTTACTGTTTTACCGTCGTTCCTGCCGGCGATGAAAGAGTCCCGAAAACAGAACTATGGGGCGCCTGACCCCCCCCCCCCCCCGATGACACATAATTGAACCCGATGGAAAATTTGCCCGTTCTGTGATGGTAGACAAGTGAAGCTCTCAAAGGTTTTTCTTTGGATTGGCACATGGAAGAGTCAAGAGGTGCATCTCAAAACGAGAAGATCCTTCTGTCTTTTTGAGGTCAACCGGTGGGATACAAAGCCCACCTCCCATTCAGTTCAAAGGGGCCAGCAGTGGAGGCTTTCCTTAGGGGATATGTTCTCTTGGGTGTATACTACAAACTCTCCTCTTTTATTGGCGTTCACACTTGATTGGAGGATTTCAAAGTCTTCGGTGCTTCTTGTTTGTAGGGAACGTAGGGGAAATCCAGACTATTTATAGTTGAAAAATGTTGCAAGCTGAGCTCTCTGAATTGATTGGTCCTGGAAAGGGAAGGAAGAAGTAGCGCGGGCAGCATTAACCGAATCAAAAATGCAAGCTAGTCAGAACGTCTGTGCCAACCGGAACATGTTTGCATGTGGAAGGCATGATTGATCCTTTGTCGCAAGAGTTGCATGAGTCCTCAAAGGTGGCCCTACTTAACCTAAGGAGGAAAGGGGGTGCTTTTTAAAAAAAAAAAATTTCCCCCGGGGATCAAATTGCTATAAAATTTGCATTCTAAATCCTGCAGGTTAGTACTTCACCTATTGCACTTGAAGGTGTAATGGAGACCTTTAATCGTTTTGTGGGGCTTCACTTGTTCCTTTTACGAGCAGCGTTTCAAGAGGGGTAAGCATGTCTCAGTGTCTACTACGGTTCCACCACAAAACCGCGTTCGACTAAAGCGCACTCGACGAAACCGCGTAGCTGACGTCATCACAGGGCGACAACAGCGCAGACAGAAGCACGCTGTAAACGCTAAACCTAAAATTAACCCCTAAACCTAACCCCCCTAAACCTACACCTAACCGCCCTAAACCTAATCCTAAACCTAACCCTAAACCTAATCCTAGCCCTTAACCTAACCCTAACCCTTAACCTAACCCTAAACCTAACCCTTACCTTAAGTTGAATCGGCTTGCTTTCAAAGCGCTATTTAAAGCGCCCTTCTTTCTCCGCGCTCGCTGTTGTCGCCCTGTTGATGACGTTAGCAACGCGGTTTAATCTGGCGCGCTTTAGTCGAGCGCGGTTTTGTCGTGCCACGGTTTACTGCCCCCTCTTCCTTCCCATTTGGTTGATTTTTTTTTCCCCAAGCCTCCCCGGCGTTTCAGCAATCCAGAATGGAAGTCCTGGTCTCTTCAGCATGTTGCGCATTTTATGTTCTGCTAGAACTAATATTTTGTCTCCTCAAACCCTGCTCCTTTTCACTAATGATGTAAGGGGAACAATCCCCAATTCCTATTGAACGGAAGTCACGCCAATCTTGTTTTTTTCCATTCGCCCAACCTATTTAGGAGTTACAGCCAGGGGTGGGCTTTCAAAAATTTTAGCAAGGGGTTCTCTGCCCGGTTGCTGGGTGGGCGTGACCTAGTCGGCCTCCTGTTTTTTTTGCCTGCCTCGGGATCCGGAGGCTTTCCTCGAGTCTCCGGGAAGGTGAAACCAGGCTCCGAAGGCCTTCTAGAGGCCAGAAACAGGCCCGTTTCCGGCCTTCCTGAACTTCCAGTAGGCCAGTTTTTCACCGTTCCCGAGCCCGTGCGCGCGGCTTGCATCCATTACCTGCATCCAAAATGAGCCGCATGGGGACTCCTAGGAGGGGTGGGCATGGCCAGCCAGGAGTGGGATTTGGGGGGGGGGGTTCTCCAAACTGCACAGAATCTTACTTAGAAGTTCTCCCGAAACCCTGCGAACCCCCAGCAGCCTTTCTTGGAAATGGGCCTATTGTAACAACTGCAAAGCTGGATAAAGTACTGAAATCATTAAGATGTCGTCCCAATTTAACTGGAAATGTCCAGAGAATCTAGTAGGCTGCCTGGAAGGGAGCGAACACACAATGTCTTAATTCCAAAATTTGATGTCCTCTCTGTTATGTATGTTGTGGGCAGCCCTCCCAGTACTTCAAGATGTTGTTAGAATCGGCCTTGCGGTTGTGTTCCAGGGCTTGGTGTGTTACACACAAACAAGTAGCTGATCCTCAGAAATCCACTATACAATCCATGTAGGAAAAGTCAGACACGGTTATTAAAATTCTCATGTATTCAGCTTATAAATCTTTCCCAGACTGGATGCTAATGGAAAGTGGCTCCATATTACCAATTTAGTCATTTGTCAGCCTTGTGGTGCATGTCTTGCCTTTAAATAAAATCTACGACTGAAGTAGAAGACTTGTGTCTAAAAGTAGCTTCAGCTTAGGTTGTTGCTGTTCTCACCTAGGCTTCCCAAGAAAGCATAAATCATAATCTTCGCCCCAAAACCTCTCTTTTATTTATACGGCTGTGAATTATGGTCATTCCCAGTCCGCAATGCTTCACAAACAGTCTGTGAAGATTCCGACAGATGTCTGCTCGACTTGCCACAGTCCTTCAGGGGAATGTTGATAAACACCCACTTTATCTCCCTTGGAATGCTGCCAGAGGCCCAATTGCCAAATTTAGCACAGAGTCAAACCGAACTTTTCAAAGCTTGAACCAACCAGACGAACTAATTGCTTCCTGCAAAAGCTCACGTCCCGTTCATTCTTCTTTTGTGTCTTATGGAGGGGCCAATCATCTCCAAGCCTTACTCCCGAGTCGACCCTGATTTCTCAGCTGTTCTTCTGGCAGCTCTGCGCATGCGCACAGTAGGAACAGGCTCCTGCTGTTCTTCTGCCTCGCTCGTGTCAGACTCCGGAGGCAGCAAATAACTACCAGAGGGCCTTGGCCCTCTCTCTGCCTCCGACACAGAGCCTTCGCCGGAGCCTTCCCCAGACTCCAGGACTGGCCCATGTTCCTCCCCAACCTCCTCACTGTCCGACTGCTGGCCGCTGGCAGGCCACAACAGTTGCCCATAAAATGTGCGTTTGTGTGTGGGGGGGGGGAATCAACTTTTATTTTTTACTGCTGATAACTTGTTCAATCTCCTTCCAGTTTCCAACAAAGACAATCCTGTCCAGATCAAGGAATTTTCTGTCTGGTAACTAAACCTGTAGGTATTTGATTCAGATTTTCCTCAGACATGTGTCCTTTACTGAGGCCCAGATCCAGATCAATACAGGTAGTCCTCAACTTACAACAATTCATTTAATGACCGGAGTTACAACAGCATTCAAAACAGTGGTTTTTCCACACTTAGGACCAATCCAGCATCCCCCATGGTCAACGTGATTTACCGTGACCCGACAAAAGGGTGAACGACAAAACCACGCCCGACTAAACCGCGTCGCTAAAACCGCAACGTCATCAGCGCGGAGACAGAAGGGCGCTTTACAACAGCGCGTCGGCAGAAATCCAATTTAAGTTAAGGTAAGGGTTAGCATTACGGTTAGGGTTAGCGTTATGTTTAGGGTTAGGGTTAGTTTTACAGCGCGCTTCTGTCGCCGCGCCGTTGTTGGCACGATTCAACGCTCATTCGTCAGAGCGCTTTAGAACACGCGGTTTTGTCGTTCGCCCTTTTGTCGGTGAACCATGATTTACATTCAGATATCTTGACAACTGGTTCATATTTATGATGTCCCAGGGTCATGTGACCATCTTTGGCAACCTTCGGACATTCAAAGTCAATGGGGGAAGCCGGATTCACTTAACAACCGTGTTACTAATTTAACAATTGCAATGATTCACTTAACTAATGTGGCAAGTCATAAAATGGGACAAAACTCAACCAATTTCTCACTTAGGAAGTTCCAGGCTTAATGGTGGCCATAAGTCGAGGACTACCTATATTACTCCTTGCTCTGTTCTTCTCCTTTCCTACTACAGAGCTTAGGAAGAAAAGAGTGCAAATACAGATGGTCCCCAGCTTACAATTATAATTGAGCCTGGAATTACAGCCATA
The DNA here is from genome assembly GCF_009769535.1 of Thamnophis elegans. Lineage (NCBI taxonomy): Eukaryota > Metazoa > Chordata > Lepidosauria > Squamata > Natricidae > Thamnophis > Thamnophis elegans. The sequence goes on from NC_045549.1 coordinate 10,731,563, forward strand.
AGTCACGCTAAGCCGTTAAGTGAGCCATCATAGGACCAAGGATCAACCTGATTTTACATTTTTTGCAGCCTCGGCAGTCATTAAGTGAATATCATCATAGATGTTAAACCATTGTGGGGTTTTTTGTTTGCCAGAAACAAGAAGTAGATGCCAGTTTCCACCAAAGAATATTGTAAATACGAAAATAAATGAATGAAATTGCAGTCATGCGGCCACAGGTACTGCAAACGGTCATAAATGCGAGCAGCTTGCCAAGCGTCCAAAATACGATCCCGTGACCAGAGAGAGCAGCCATTGAAACTGAATTCAGGTCATGAGGTCCATAACAACTTTGAATGGTCAGTAAGTGACCAGTTATAAGTCAAGGATTACCTGTACATTCCCCATGGAGAAAAACGTAACTTTCATATAATTCCCTCTACCTTTAGTTTTGGCTGAATTGCTTCTGGATTATCAGTTTCTTCCCTGCAAGAACACAGGTGTTTCTGTAAGTATTTGCGCAACAAAGCTATTCTCAGTGGGCTCCTTTGAATATTTTTAATTGCTTGGCATTTGGGCTCAGCTTTATAAAGCAGGCAAGGATATAAATATGTTGTGTAGGTGCAAGCACAAAACAAGGCCCAAGCTTTCCATAAAAGAAATTTATTGAGTGGTCACGTGTCAGTATGCAGTTATGAAGTCTTTGCTCAACCATATTGAAAAATGTGCCGTAAGAAATACTTAAAAGGTATTTACACTCTTATCGTGAAAAAGAGTTCGGTTGCATATTCAATGGAGAGAGAGGAAATGTTCACAAAACAATTTTTTTCCTCCCTTTCAGGAAAAAAAATGCAAAATATAAATGATACAACATAAAACATTTTTTTAAAAATTCACAATGAACTATTTACAGTAAAACACATTCTAACAGAAACCCATTTAGCTGCTTGTTGGTGGATTTCTTATATTTTCAACCTTTTCGTAACTGCAGACGCACAGCTGGTTTGGATTCCTCTACAGCTGGGGTAAGCAACCTGTTAACCCACCAGATGTTTGTAATATAATCTCTTGCCCTTGGCCATCCTGTCCAGAGCTGATGGGAAAACGAATTCCAAAACATCTGAACAGCATTTAGCTATCTACACCTTCCTTACAGCCACTCTTGTAAACCCGTCTACTATAGAAACACTTGTGTATTTTACAATTCTGTGTGCGTTTTATGTCCTACTGTAGAAAACCATTACCACTTTGACAGGTCTCCTATTTCTAATTATTAAACTTAAGCTTTTCACCCAATTCACTGCTCTCCCCGTTAAATATTTTCTGACTCCTAATTCAAGCATTCACTATCTCAATCGAGATTGTGGCCCAATTCTTGAAATTTAATGTTTTGGACTTAATCCAATTTATGTTTCAAGCCCCCCCCCCCCTCTCCCCCATTTATGTTTTGTGAGACTTCCTCTGATGTAAAGGTAGAAAGGATTGTGTGGCAAATAATTTCATCCCAAAAGTCTAGACCTTCAACTGTAGTGATTTGATTATTCCATATGGCAAATTAGCAACTTTTCAATTGCCCCTTTACAAAGGGCAATTGAATGTTCTACTTGAACGTTCCAACCTCTGCTGATTTTATTTTTTGTTGCCACTTCAAGCCACGTTAACACTTTTCTCCTTAAGTAACAGTTCTACCCCACAGCTTCACACTGGCGTATCTAGTCTTAAAATTCCAGCATAGAAACATCTTCCAATATCTGGGAAAAAAAAGATGTGTTAAATGTACAGGCCTTATATGGGAAAAAGAAAAGTCATATGCAACTTGGAAAAATCGCCTAGGAAAGAGGATTTTGCAGGAAGAGGCCCTTGAGATTCCTGCCTCTATGCCAATATTAAAGGCTCAGAAACAATCCTATCCTATCCCAATCCTAACAAGACCATCATCCATTCACCGGGCCCCAGAGGGAAGCCGCATAAAAATGTCCCTGTTTCTTTGTCTTCTTGTTCCCCGAGTCAGTGAGAAGTGAACCTTTTTTTCAGTATAAAGGGGGGGCAAAAGCACCAGAATATGGGAAGTCAATCAAAGGCCTGGTTTTTGTGAGGTCAAGCACCATCTGCTCACTCGAATGGACCAAGCTGCAGTAAAATTGGACAGTCTAAAATGCAAAAAAAAAAATGGGAGGGAAAAATAAGATTGCACCTCAGCAAACGACTGAAGCCATAAAGTCAGTAAGACAGGAAACCAGTTTGCAAACCTCCACAATAATCGACGTGGGAACTGTAGATTCCATGGCCAAATGTACAGGTTTTAGTAAAGCTTACACGCACAATGATCTGCAAGATACTAACTGTGGTATCACACTCCTAACCCTGTCACACGCATAGCCTGTCTTCTGTATGGTGTGTGCATAATAAAATCAGATGCAGCTTGCATTGCAACTTGACACTTGGGTTTTGCAAATCTGGATACACCTCCACCACCCGGTCGATGCCCTGTGATATGTCCACAGACCATGGTTGCTGCGTAACCCTGGTCTTCTTGCAGGTAACATGACCCTCCCTTTCCATTTTTCACAGTCAAGGTGCAACCGCATATACTGTACAGTATGCAGATAGCAATTGTTCATAGTTCTCTGCTGCCTCTTGCATAACATAACATAATGCGAAATTAGTAAGTTCTTTCAGTCAGTCACAAAGGAACTATGGGGGGAAAAACGTAAACCCAGCATCTCATACCGTGTTATAAAATGCCTTAAGCAAAAAAAAAAAAAAAAGGCGAAGAGGTAGTGTGAACAAAATGTTTCAAACTGAGCCATTTGGTAGGCTAAGCACCCTGTCCTAAAAGCGCAACCACTTATCCTAAGCAAGACTCGGAATGTTTTGAACATTGGGCGAAATGCGCCAGCAATGCTCTGCTTTGAGCCCGGAAAACGTGGAGGAAATTAAATGCTTTGCACTTGTATTTCAGGCAAGAATGTCCTGAAAGAGGTGGAGGGTTTTTTTTCCCCCCTCCAAAAAGCAACCAGACTTTGAAGACGTTTCGCTACTCATCCAAGAAGCTTCTTCCGTTCTGAGTGAAGAACTGAAAGGAACTGAAGTCAGAACGGAAGAAGCTTCTTGGATGAGTAGCGAAGCGTCTTCAAGGAAAAACAAAAGTCCAGTTGGGACAACCACGATCCAGGTGACTGAGAATCTCCACAGAATTTTGACGCAGGGTGTTTGTGCTCAAACCGAAAGCGATTCAGTTGGAAACATTTAGATATAGATATATATATATTTTGGAATCCATGCAAAGAAGCATCTGGTTCATTCTTCGGAAGAAAGTTTGGGCGATCGCAGAGAGAAATTAGCAAAAACAAAAAGACTAAATCACGGTAAATGAAAGGGGCCGTTGAGTTCAATCCTTTGACATCAAACATCATCCGCCTGGTCAGTTTGGGAGTTGGGTTACACCTGATCCGTCTGATACTCGGAGGCTTCAGAGAGGGTTTCGGAGAAGCTGAGGAAATTCTCTTGGTACTCGGAGCAAATGATCTCGAACCGGTAGTGTCTGAATTCCACCGCGAAGGAGCCGAAGAAACACAGGAAGCACATCACCATTCCCCACTGGATCCGTGACGCCTGCATGTGCAACTTAAACTGATTCATCAAAATGAAATCTGAAGGAGGGTCAAGGAAAAGGCACAGAAACATACACAGTAAGAGGAGCAAGCATTAAAATGCCTCTGGGAATCAGAGCTATATCTGAAACCTACCGTATTTTTCAGAGTATAAGATGCACCGGAGTATAAGATGCACCAAGATTTTTGATGAGGCAAATTAAAAAAAAAAAAGTTTTTGCACTCTGCAGACCTCCCAAAAACGGGCGTTTTTTGTCAAAAAAAATGGCATGCATAGCCTTTAGGAGGCTTATAGAGTGCTCCTAGGGGCTGGGGGGAGGCAAAAACGAGCAAAAAAACAGTCCATTTTTCGCTCATTTTTGCTCTCCCCAGCCCCCAGGAGCACTCTGGAAGCCTCCTGAAGGCTATGCATGGTCATTTTTGCAAAGGGGGCGGGGTTTCAGCAGGCCAAAAATGCAGTATTCAGTGTATAAGATGCACCCAGATTTTCATCCTCTTTTGGGGGGCAAAAGGGTGTGTCTTATACTCCAAAAAATATAGTACATCCCATCCAGTGGTGGGATTCAAAATTTTTTACTACCAGTTCTGTGGGTATGGCTTGGTGGGCATGGCAGGGGAAGAATACTGCAAAATTCCCATTCCCTCCCCACCCTACTAACCTGCTTTCCAGTTCTGTTCTCTTGTGGAGGGCAACAAAAGAAGACCAAGCCAATCAACTGGGACTTTGGAGGCAGCAAATAGATGGGGGCGGAGTCAGCCAGAGGTGGCAGTCTCCAACTACTAAAAATTTCTGCTACCGGTTCAATAGAACCAGTCAGAACCGGCTGAATACTACCTCTGATGCCATCGAACCCACGCCTCACCAGGAAAAGCAGCATTAAAGGCAGTCCTTGACTTACAACCATTTGTTGAGTGACGGTTCAAAATGACATGGGCACTGAAAAAAGTGATTTATGACCATTTTTCACACACAGTCGCAGCATCCCCATGATCACGCGATCAAAAGTCAGGAGCTTGGCAACCGGCATGTATTTATAAGGATTTCAGTGTCGGGGGGACGGGACATGTGATCACTTTTTGTGATCTTCCAATCACATTTTCTTAAGTTATTAAATATTGTAGAATACAAAATACAACAGTAAATAAGAGGACAATGTGCGGGAAGGGAAAAGGGGAAAGAGAAAGAAAAGTGAGGAAAGATAGGAAAACTTTTTGTGATCTTCTGACAAGTCAATGAGGAAGCCAGATTCACTTAACAACTGTGTTATTAACTTAACAACTGCAGTGATTCACTTAACAACTGTGGCAAGGTCATAAAATGGGACAAAACAACTCTCTTGCTTAGCAATGGAAATAGTTGGCAGAATTGTAAGCTCTATTTCGTATTGCTTATTCAACCAAGGTTTGGAACTTCGTTAGTCACGAGAACAAAACCATATCAACCTAAGCAACTGGAAACGTTATTCCTGGGCTGATAAGATTCATACATATATTGCTGCTTGTGTCCGCCCCCCCCCCCCCCAGTATATATTCATTAACACAAAGATTAGATATCGCATGTTACAATAAAGGTAAGTTTCTCAGGAAGACGAGGCGTATGCCATCAGACTGATTGTGATTAGGGTAGGTGATTAAGTAGTGTTTTGCACAACCCTAAAGTTCTACAAGAATTTGATAAGGCATAGCATATGTGGCAGATTAAGGGGAAAAAAAGGATGAATAAATATATTTGAAACACCGCCATTTTTTTAAATCTTCAGGGTTTGTCTCTGGTGTAGGCAATCTGGGAAAAATTTCTTTCTAACTAACAGATTCCACAGCCTAAATAGGTTTGGAAAATCTTTGACATAAAGCATTAGATCTGGAATTTTAAATAGCATAAGCCTATATTCAAGACCTGCTTAAAAATGATCTCATCAAGAAAGAAGCAGGATATTCCCTGTGGGTTATTTTCTCAAGCTGTAGGAACGTCCCAGTGGTCTATGGGTTGGCCTCCAGCTGTTTTTAGATTGAAATTTTCATAATTTCACAATACTGAACTTTCTGTTTGAGTTCAGGGCTGCGCATTTTCCATTCCTTTTCTAGGGAGAGAACATTCCACAGAAAAATCCAAATAGACTTTGAAAATTTAGATACACATGAACATTGGAATACTAAGAAAAATATCTAGCAAATTCATTTTCCATTGAATGATTAAACTATTAAACGTAGAGAGATCCTGTCTGTTCACTGCAAGTCTCATGTGGATACACCTGTATTCACACAATGCGGACAGCCACAAATGCTATCAAAGAATGCAAAAACATGTCCATGTTATTGCCGCCCCATTGCGCTGAAATTTTGACCAAGATTTCAGCTTACTCTGCCATCCAAATGCTGTCCTTACTCTGCTGTCCTTATTTTCCATAAACCCTGAAAACAGTTTTTTTAAGGTTTATGGAAAATAAGAGTTTGAAATCAAAATATATGGATTTATGTATAAATCTAGAATGGTGGATATTCCAGGCTTGGACAACATAGATGTACCATGTTTGGATTTTGGATTTGGATTTATTTATTTATAGGCCGCCCTTTTCCCTGAGGGGACTCAGGGCGGCTTACAATCAAAAGGAAGGGGAGTGTAGGACAATACGAAAAAAGAAATGTGCACAAAGTAAATTAGACAATAAAACTCAACATTCACTCAGCATTCGGGAGGGGCGAAATAAGATTATCCCCAGGCCTGACGGGTTAGCCAGTTCTTGAGGGCTGTGCGGAAGGCCTGGACGGTGGTGAGGGTACGAATCTCCACGGGGAGATTGTTCCATAGTGTCGGAGCCGCAACAGAGAAGGCTCTCCTCCGAGTAGTCACCAGTCGGCACTGACTGGCGGATGGAATACGGAGGAGGCCAACTCTATGCGATCTGATGGGACGCAGGGAGGTAATTGGCAGAAGGCGGTCTCTCAAATAGCCAGATCCACTACCATGGAGCGCTTTATAGGTGGTGAGTAGGACCTTGAAGTGCACCCGGAGACCAACAGGTAGCCAGTGCAGCTCACGGAGGATCGGTGTTATGTGGGCGAACCGTGGTGCGCCCACGATCACTCGCGCGGCCGCATTCTGGACTAGCTGAAGTCTTCAGATGCTCTTCAAGGGCAGCCCCATGTAGAGCACATTACAGTATTCCAGCCTAGAGATCACAAGGGCTCGAGTGACTGTTGTGAGGGCCTCCCGATTCAGGTAGGGCCGCAACTGGCGCACCAGGCGAACCTGGGCAAATGCCCCCTTAGATGTTGTGCATCTAAGATTTTAATTAAGCAGCTATGTGTGATGAACAGGGTAAGAATAAGGTTACAGCATCTGCAAATTCATTAAGTGGACTTTTTTATATTGCACTGAAATCCCTGGTTTTCCAGAGTCTTTTTAAGAAGTAAATCAGTACATCAAGAACAATGTTTTTCAAACTGTGATTATAATAATAATAATTAGCTGCTGCAAGAAGATCACACATCCTGGCTACAAACAATGGCATGACAAAATAGCAAAAATGGTTCATTGGAAGATCTGCAAGAAATAACATTTCCTGCAAGCAAAAAGTGGTGGGAATCACAAAATAGATAAACTGGTAGTAAATGAAGAAGCTAAAATGCTCCAGGACTTTAGAATTCAAACAAAGCATCTGCCACGTAACATCCCCAACTTAGCAATTTTAGATAAGAAAGACAAAGAAATCTGTGAAGATAGTGAACATTGCACTACCTGGAGATAGCAAAACAGAAAAGAAAAAATGGGGGGTGGGGGGAGGAATCAAAAACTATAAAGGCCTGCAAATAGAAGTAGAACAACCGTGGCAAAAGAAACAAATGTAATACTATGAGTAACATGTGCATTGGATGCCATCCCAAAACATCTGGAGCACCAGTTAAACACCATCAGTCCAAAAAATCACCATCAGTCAATTGCAAAAGGCAACTCTGCATGAACTCTTTATGACAATACCCTTTAACACAGGGCTGAAATCAGTGGTGGGTTTCAAAAAATTTAGAACCTCTTCTGTGGGTGTGACCTGCTTTGTGGGAGTGGCTTGTTGGCCATGTGACTGGGTGGGAGTGGCTTGCCAGCCATGTGACTGGGTGGGCATGGCCAACTTGCAAAATGTGGTGAAACTCACTTAACAACGCTCTTGCTTAGCAGCCAAAATGTTGGCTCAGAAACTCTGGCATTTGAAGCACGCAAGTCTTAAATCTGTCAAGTTACAAGACCCTTGCACCCCTAACCCTTTAGAAAAAAAACACCAGGGGTGTTCAAACCTGACAGCTTTAAGACTTGTGGACTTCAACTCCCAGAATTCCTCCTCCATCCATGTTGGCTCAGAAACTCTGGCATTTGAAGCACGCAAGTCTTAAAGCTGTCAAGTTACAAGACCCTTGCACCCCTAACCCTTCAGAAAAAAATCCCCAGGGGTGTTCAAACTTGACAGCTTCAACTCCCAGAATTCCTCCTCTCGCTCTTCATCTTGATGATGTGCGGATGGGCGGTGGGGGGGAGCTGGAACCGATTCTAAATGGCATTGTAGATTTGTGGAACCTCTTCTATATAGAAGAGGTTAGAACTGGCAGGAACCCACCTCTGGGTGAAATCCATCAGGTTCTGACAGGTTCTGCAGAACCGGTAGTGGAAATTTTGAATAGTTCGGAGAACCGGCAAATGCCACCTCTGGCTGGCCCCAGAGTGTGGAGGGAATGGAGATTTTGCTGTATCCTTCCCCTGTCCTCCTCACCAAGCCACACCACGCCCACCAAGCCACGCCCTTAGAACCGGTAGGAAAAAAAAAATGAATTTCACCACTGCTTTAACATCATCACTGTGCAACCAACTGCAATAATTCAAATGCGGCTAATTTTTAAACACTAAAGCTTTGTTTCTTCAACTATTGAAACCTGGGAAATTTGAAAACCCCTAATCTGGGCCATTTGGCTTTAAAATGGGGTTTTCTCCAAACATCAAATGAAGTGCATTTAAAAAAAGCCACAGAACTGAATTTAGTAACAGTCCAGAAACAGCTTATCAGGATGCAAGCTGGGTGTTTTTTTTTTAAGCAATACTTGCATTTTGAAAAGGATACAAAGGACTAGGCACAGAGTTATTGCCGCTGACAAAACCACGCGTGGGATTCCAGCTTTTCTACCTTCATTCTTCAAGTTTATTTTGAGGGTTAGGGCGGACTGAATCCAGCAGGCCATAGTGCCGAAACCAAAGGCCAAAAAGGTGCCAACGTTGTGTATTTCTTCATCATTGGAAAGCTAAAAAGGACACAAAACACGTGACTTTGGTTAATACACCCAGTTAAAAAAACAACAACACTCAGCCAACTTTTCCTAAGAATTCCACTTTCTATTGCTCAACTCAGAATGCCTTAATGTATCTGCAGTGTGCATTGGGATAGCTGAAGGTCTTTGCTTTCTATAGCCAAGAAGTGTTTTGTTTATCTTTTGACTTCCAAACTGATCTTTTGACTTCCAAACTGTAATTGTAAGGACTGTAATTGAGCCCAGAATTATAATACTAGGTCATGTTGGTGATTAAGTCGGTCTCCAAGTGACCTATCCAATTTTATGACGTTTTTCTTCCAGTTTAACATTTTATTGAGTTATAAACTATTGTAAAATACAAAATAAAATAGAAAAGGAAGTGGGGAGGAAAAGGGGAAAGAGAAGTGAGGAAGGATAAGGAAAAAAAGAAAAGAAAAAGAAACATCGAGACTTCTGACTCCCTCTGTCGCAGTAAAAATAAGGCCTTAACATCGAATCACAATAATACGAACAAGCCATTTCTGTAATGATCCATCAATCTAATCGGTAAAACAAAAATTTCATTCTTCTCCACTTCAAGCACGAAGTTCAGAAGCAGATTTTGTGACTTTTTTCTGAAGTAGTTGTTTAGAAAACAGGGCAGCCTTTAAGTGAATCCATTGCCTGCGGCTGGGTGTTTTTGCCAAAAACCAGAAGTTCAAAAACATTGTAAATCAGGGGTGTCAAACTCAAGGCCCTTAAATCTGGCCTGCGGAACGGCCTGGAAATAACAAAGGACTGGCCCGTGGTGCCTCTGGCACCCAAAATGGAGCGCAGGGGGACTGCACATGGACACACACACACACACGTGCCCCGTTTTGGCCAGTGAAGTGTTGCAGGAGGCCATCCAGGCCGAAAATGGGGCATGGGGGCCCGCGTGGAAACACATACACACACACCGTTTTGGCTGGCAGGATGCTGCAGGAGGCATCCGTCCTGTCTCCACCCCCCACCCACCCCGTCCGCCCGGCCCGCAGAGGAGAACTACAATCCTGATCCGGCCCTCACAGAAATCCAGTTTGACACCCCTGTTGTAAATTGTGGTGACCACAGGATGCTGTGAATACAGACTGGTTGCCAAGCACCAAAAATATGATCACACGGCTAGAGGGGCAGAACTCAAATCTGGGTCATAACCTGGAGAAGCAACTGGTCATAAACGGAGGACTACCTACAGCTCTTACATAATTTGGAGCTATGAGTTAAAGGATGTTGACGTTCTTATGCCATTTCCGAAGAAGACCAAAAGAGATCACTGAGACAGTTCCACCTTTTCATCATCTCTTATCCCAGATAACGTAGGTACTAATTAGACTGAGGCTGCCTATGGATTCTAGCTCACCCTGGTCTATTAACAGTAAGCATATTTTATTTCAGATGTGCAGGTTTTCATCTCCTAATAGACCACAGTCCTATTCTTGTGCAAATCCATCAGTCTTGTTTCTTGTGCTCGTTTCTTGTTTATTTATGAAGATACCACTATCACAAATTTGCCAAATCTCTCAGGTGCCTGGAGCCAAAGAGGTAACACAGAAACTTTTATGGTTTGACCCCCAATCAAGATTTTGGCCCATGGAAATACAATTTATGTACTATATATCCAGGCAGCCAGGTATGTTCAATGGCTCCTGCCCTTCTGCCATATAGTTTTTCTACAGAAAAACTGGAGGAAGTTGTTTTGCTGAAGCGAGACAAATGTCACCAAGAGATCTTGCTAAGCACACAATTACCTTCATTGTCTAGCATAATGGCTTAGTCAATTCAGAAGAAAGCCATTTATAGGTAACTAGGACATTCATTAATTGGGACAGGAAAAAAGAGTTCTGGATGCTGTAAGCTGTAAGTCATAATTTGCTCCACTACATTTTATTGAATAAACCATAATAGTTTATGCAAAAAGGAATGCCTTAAGCCATGGCTAAATAGAATGGTATGTGATCTTGGGAGACTGGGCAAAGAGTCACTTCCAAGGGAAAAAATAAAGGTTTTCCCTGTTTATTCATTTCTGCCTCTAGGGGGTGGTGCTCATCTGCATTTCTCAGCAGACAGAGAGAGCCAGTGTTATCTGAAGACATTTCTATTAGTTAGACTTATATACTGCTTCATAGGGCTTTCAGCCCTCTCTAAGCGGTTTACAGAGTCAGCATGTTGCCCCCAACAATCAGGGTCCTCATTTTACCCACCTCAGAAGGATGGAAGGCTGAGTCAACCTTGAGCCAGTGAGATTTGAACAGCCGAACTGCAGAACTGCAGTCAGCTGAAGTAGCCTGCAGTGCTGCATTCTAACCACTGCGCCACCTTCTGTGGTTATCTGGCCAGCATGACTATATGACAAGGCGCACGGATTACCTTTCCACCAAAGTGGTACCTATTTATCTACTTGCATTCGCATGCTTTCGAATTGCTAAGTCAGCAGGAGCTTGAGCGAATAACGGGAGCTCACCCCCATCACATGGCACTGGGGACTCAAACCCAGACAGTCAGCTTTCCAGCTGATAAGCTCAGCGATTTTAACTCTCTGAACCATCGACAAGGGAATAGCCAGATAAAAACTAGCATAACCCACAACAGGATAGTTAGTGGGAGCAAGAGGCTCAGAAAACATCCTTCCTAGTTTCTTTTTTTTTTTAGTCTCATACACACATTTACAACTATACATTCTCTTAGTTACTATTCTTATCACATTTTAACACTTTTAAACATTCATTTTTCCATATAAAGAATTAAAATATATAATCGGGATTGCTTTGCTTACCATTCTGTTTTGTCTTACCACCACCCTACTTTCCTTTCCTTTTCTCCCTCCATCCTTTCTCTAATTTCTTCTTTCCTCGTCTCCTTTCCCTTTTCTTCTTCCCCTTCCTCTCCCCTACTCCTCTCTACCTCTTCCCCTTTGTACCCTCTCCCCTCCTCTTCCTATCCCTCTCAATCTTCCTCTCCTTTCCTCTTTCTTCTTTCCCTCTCCTTCCCTCTCTTCTCCTCTCCTCTTCCTCTGTTCCTTTCCTCTTCTATTGTTGTGGTTCTCTATTTTCCTCTTCCGTCTGGAAGACCCTTCCTAGTTTGTCAGGCTGTAAAGGATGGGTGTGTGTGTGTGTGTTTGTGTGTGGAAGGACCGTACATTCAGACTTGCGAGATTCTCTCTACCATAAAGTTGAATTAACTCTTATTTTAATAACATTTTTATTTTCAAACAAACACAAACACACAACACATAGAACATAAAAGCCTCTTCAACTACATACAGCGTGTCGATTACAAGATCTTTCTGTGTCCTTTCCATAGTCATCACTTGAATTTTATCAAAATTCACATATTATCTATCAAGATATCTTTGTATATATTGTTATTATGCTTCCTTTGTTTGATTATCACTATTATCTTGCCATTTTAGACAAGGTATTGTCTAAAACCATTAATTGTCTAACCATTAATATTATAATGATTCATTATATCATCTTCAATATATCCAATAATGAAGTTTTTTATCCTATTCTAAGTCATTCTATTATTTTAGCATTGATAACATTCTCTAATAATTTTCAATTCAATGTTTTTTCCCATTATTAGTGTCATCAATCTAATATATATACAAATTGTTACAATTATTAAATATCCATTAAGCCTAGCTATCATTACATCCTTTCAACATAAGGCATATTAAATTTGAAGTAAATTTATATTATGACATTTCATTACATCATCCTGAAATCATCCAATGATATTACGTCTTTATATTCTATTTAATATAGAATTGTTTATCTTTCATTAAAAGGCTTTTCAACATCATCTCCATAACCCTCACTTACAGTTTGTATAAAATTTCATATTATCAATCTAGTATATATAAATGCTTTATCATTATTAATCATTTATTTGACTATAGCTATTATTATGTTGTACATAGCACTCAAAATTTAACTACATTTAACTAAATTTTATTGTGACATTTCATTTCATCATCCTGTATCCTTCCAGAAATAGTGTAGTCCAATATCTCTTGCCATTAGTAAAGTCTGTATTCTAAGTGTTTTCTTGATAAGTCTTATGTGGACTTCTCTTAAGAACTTGTTGTTCATTGCATGTCTTATAAGGATTCGAAACCCTCTACCTGCTCCTTTTATCAGCTTAACTTTTGTTATCATTAGTGCTTCTGCCGAGATCACTCTCATTATTTCTGCCGAATTAACTCCTCTTGTTGTTGATCCCTATCTGGTTTACCGCAGGAGATCAACACTAGGTTTATGTAACACACAAATCCAAAAGCAACAAAATGATGTTACTGCAGAATGAAAGGTGTGACACCCCCACCCCACCAGTAAGGAGGAAAAAACAAAATACCTGGAAGTTGCCCAGAAGAGTCATTCCAAAAGAAGCCAAGCAAAAGGCCACCAAGCCACTGATATTGAGCCATGGTGTCAAAACCTTTGGCTTTAACTGAATGAAGCGGAGGACAGCTATGACCAGTGCTGAAAATAAAGAGAAAAAATGGTGACGCAGCTCTGCACAATAAAATAAAAGCTATTAACGTCCATGTAAAGACCCATTTACAGAGACAGGTATTATCACCTTCTTGCAAAACAATTGTTAGCAGAGGTTGAACAGCCCCGAAATGAATTCTCTCTTTAATTTTGTGGATGACTAAACCAGTAATTAGCACCAGTTCCCCCACTCCTATTCCCATGGGATTAGAAATGTATAACTGAGTTTGCACACAAAGCTTAACTTGGTTTCCGAGTTAGCGTTTTTCTGCATTTATACGATTGTCTGCATTTATACTAAGCAAGTGGGCTTGGCTTATACATGCTAAAGAATGACCTAACTAAATCATTAACTAACCTGCTTTATGAGCAGTGCAGGGCATAGCGAAACAAATCACTTGTTATATTTTTTGCAGCGGCCACACATGGGGAGCTGAACACTTGCAGAAGGAAATATAGTATATAGTGTAAAAGGTGCTCGCGCATGCAGCTCCACTTCCAGTCGACCTGTGCATGCATGCGTGTGCACACCGGCCTGCCACTCATGTGGCCCAGTTCCTCTCTTCTCTACCGCCTCCCCTTGGCCAGGCCGCCAAGCCACTCGTGTAAAATCTTGATGTGCTTAGAGCAACATTCTAAATTTTGCAGGAAGCTCATATTAAAAAAGACTCCTTACCATAGAGATCCAGCTTCCAAACCAGAAGTGGAAGAACTGGGTAACCACATATTAGTAAAAAAAAAAAGGGCAAATAAGGACTTTGTGCCTGCTCTTTCACCATGTCTTTCTGTGAACTACAATATCATCCCAGTTTGACTGCCTCAAAACATCTGTATAGATCTGTGAGGTCAAACCTATGGCACGCATGGCACAGGTGGTACGAAGAGCCATTTGTTAGGGCACAGGAGGCGTTGCCCTGTCAGCTGACTTTGGCCTTCTTCAGGAGGCTTCCCTGAAGGCTCCGGAGGGCAAAAAACGGCCCTACGGACAAACCGGAAGTCACCATTCCCAAACTTCTAGATTCCCCGTAGGGCCGTTTTTCGCACTCCGGAGGCTTCAGGGAAGCTCCTGAAGCTTCCGGAGGGCCTCCCGGGGGGGGGGGGGGGGACAGGGAGATGTTTTCACCCTCCCCAAACTCCTAGAAAGCCTCTGGAGCCTGGGGAAAGCGAAAAAAAACACGGCCAAAGTGGGGGGGGGCGCTGGTTACACGCGCATGTGAGCATACGACCCCCCTGCGCTCTCCCCGGTTTTGGCACAGGAGCCAAAAAAGGTTAGCCATCACCGGTATAGATAATTTATTGTTTATCTTAGCAATAATATGGCCCTGGTTCTCCTCCTCAGCCACTTTAAGATACGTGGACTTCGACTTCTAGAATTCCTCATCCAGCGTGGTTTGTAGGCTCAAACTCTTTTCTGAATGTATGTACAGGTAGGTCTTGATGTACGACACTTCGTTTAGTGACTGTTCAAAGTTGCAACGGCATTGAAAAAAAGTGACTTATGGCTCGTTTTCACACTTACAACCGCTGCAGCATCCCCACGGTCACATGATCAAAGCAACCGACTCGTGGCGGTTGCAGCGATCCTCTTTTGCGACCTTCCGGTCAATGGGAAAGCCAGTTGTTAGTAGCACAACTGTTATTACTAACTTAACAACTGCAGTGATTCACCTAACATCTGTGGCAGGGGTGGGTTCCGGCTGGCACTACTACCGGTTCGCTCGTGTGTGCGCTTCTCTCCTCGCGCAATTGAAAAACAAGATGGCGGCGCCGACAGTGCCAACCGGAGAACCAGTTCAGGGGCGTGGCAGGCCTGTGTCACTGCCAGTTCCAGCGACCCAGGCCACCAAACCACTACCGGTTCTGCTGAACTGGTCCGAACTGGTAGGAACCCACCACTAATCTGTAGCAAGCAGATTGCAAAATGGGGCAAAACTTCCTTAACCACTGTCTCACTTAGCAACTGACATTTTGAGCTCAATTGTAGTCATAGGTTGAGGACTACCTGTACAGTACAGGGCTCTGCTTTCCGGGATATAATTTCTAAGAGTCATTTCATTTTCTGCAAGAATAACCATAGGTTTGCGCAAATCGTAATAGTGAAGCTGCTTCACCTTCAGACTAAGTATGGGGTCTTAAAATAATTAAACAGCCCTTGGAGCAAAACACTAAATACATATTTCCACGCTGGCAATGCAACTGATGAATGCTTATATTTATCAAACGTATGGTTAATGTAAGAGGTAAAGGGGAACACACCCATCTAAGCCAACAATTTGTTTGCAAGTGGCAAGGCCAGCATTTCTGAGAAGCTACGCAAGAAAAGTAAACAGTGTTCCCCTTTTGCTCCTGCACTTAACACTGTACGACAGGCAGGATATCTCAGAAATTAGAAGCTGTGTTCATCGACATCAGCCAGCAGCAACTGAAAAATCCATTTTCCTCTAACTTTACCACAATTTGGCATTCATCCCTGAACACCTCCGGATGGTAAAAGCAGATCAACAACGGGCCTAATTTCTGAGAGGGGTAGTCAACTCCTTTCTCCTGGACATGGCCAAGCGGAAGGGCCACTTAGTGGGGATACTGAGCAAAGAGTTGGTCTCAGCGTCCTAAGATTCATTTGTGGGGGAGATATGGAGCTTTGCTCTCTAGCTCTGCCTTGTGTGCCCTTCTCCTCTTATTACAAGATGATCAGCCAAGCCCTGGAAGATTTAACCAATTTCGTTGTATTTATTTTCTACAATGACAATAAAGGCTATACCCGTGATGGTGAGCCTATGGCACATGTGTCACAGGTGGCACGCAGAGCCATATCTGCTGGCACGCGAGCCGTCAGCTCCAGCGCACATGTGCGCACCGGCCAGCTGATTTTCGGCCTTCCAGAAAGTTGGGGGAGGCCATTTTTGCTCTCCCCAGGCTTCAGAAAAACCTCCAGAGCACGGAGAGTGTGAAAAACACACCCAACGGGCCAACTGGAAGTTTGGAAAGGCCGTTTTTCGCCTTCCCCAGGCTCTGGAAGCTTTCCTGGAGCCTGGAGAGGGCGAAATGACCTCCCCTCGGCCCCCCCGGAGGAAATACCAAGCTTAGCTTGGAGGCGAATAGTGCGCTGCACATGGGGGGAGCGTGGGGGGAGTTGTGCATGCATGCGCCTGTGGGGGTGCGCTTTGCATTATGGGTGCTGGCACACATGCACCCTCTTGTACGTGGCCTCTCACATTTTTGGCACCCAACAACAAAGAGGTTCTTCATCCTTTGGCTATATTATTTAGGTTCTTCAGAAGAAGAACCTAAATAATATAGCCAAAGAGCCGAGGTGGCGCAGTGGTTAGAGTGCAGTACTGCAGGCCACTTCAGATGACTGTTATCTGCAGTTCAGCCGTTCTAATCTCACCGGCTCAAGGTGAC